>NW_005370683.1:3342834-3369444 GCF_000412655.1 Myotis brandtii
CCATGATGATGGCTGAGGACAGAACCTTGGGCGTGTCTATGTTGAGAGGGCAGGTGAAGGCAGGGAGACAGGGGGGAAAAGCAAGGGCACATCTAAACCTGAGAAAAGAGAAATGGTAGCAGCATGTGGGAGCAGGGCAGTCCTTACCCCCAGCAGTATTTCTGAGGCAACCATGAAGAGCCTCCTCCTGCGTTTGGAGTCCCTACCCCACATCTGAGGTAATCACTCAGCCTCCCACACAGAGATGCTTTTTAGTCGTCAGTGGGAGTGGGAAGATGCTTGTTTGCAAAACTGTTTATCTTTAAAGAATAACATTATGGCTGTGGCTACCGAGTGGGTTTGGCATTTGACAATTACATGGTTAATTTAATGAGTATAGATAGCAGAAGGGTAGTTGTAGGCCCCTTTCTTCTTAATTCCAAAGGAATATCTCTCTATAGAGATAAAATGAACAATAATTGCCAGGTCTTCCTTCTTTATGGCCATATTTTAAATGATTAATCACTTAATTCATCTTTGGGACAATGATCCCAGCTCCTTCCTAGATCTCTGTTTCTAATCTTTTAAAAAGGCAATTCTGTGTAATAGTTGAATAAATTTGGGAGGTAAATTACCAGGGTTCAAATCCTGTCGTTTTTGGCTTTGAACTGGTCACTTAACTTTTTTGTACTACAATTTCTCAACAGAAAATGGGAATAATCACAGTATCTACCGTTGGGGTTGTTGTGAGGATTAAATTATGATGTATGTGTATATTGATATTTACGTACAATGCTTTCATCTGAATCCTCTCCAAGAGTTTAGAACATTCTGCCTCTATTTTAAAAATATGGAATGACTCCTCTGGAGATTAGATAGTGCATGTGTCCTATTGCTTATAATCATTCCATCTCTAGCCACTCCCAATCCAACCCTCCCATAGCTGGCTCTGCACTAAAATGCTTGGAGATATTTGCTTGCATTTCACTTATAAAATAGTATTGAGTCACAGATAAATCTAATATCCACACAAAGGCTTCATTGATTAATTCCTGGTGTAACTGACTCAAGCCAACTTATAAAAAATTTAAAATGAAAAAGGTAAAAAGAAGATCAAACATAACTAAATCAATATTTATATTGCTATATTGTACAGCTTTTTCTTTATTTTATAACTTAATTAAAGCCAAGGAATAAAGACAAAAACTTTGTAGAACTAAAACAGTTTTGCAAGACTCAAACAATAGATATTCCCTTCCCACATTTTTAGAAAATTATTTCTAATGAATTGGTATTAAGAAGAATTGAGAAGTGAAGCAATCTAAATACCTTCAAGTTTATTCTCTGATTTATTAGCACCACAAAAAAAGGCCTATGGGTATAAATGGAAAATTGTGTTTTCCTGATTCCCATAATGTATCCCGTTTAAGAAGATTCAATTGAAAAGGTACATACATTTTATCTTTAATTTTATTCTTCAATTACAGTTGACATTAAATATCATTTTATAATAGTTTCAGGTGTACAGCATAGTAGTTAGATAATCATATAATGTACAGTGATACCTCCAATATTTCCAGTAGCCACCTGACATTATACATAGTTATTACAATATTATTGACTATATTCCCTATGCTATACTTTATATTCCTGTGATGATTTTGTAACTACCATTTGTACTTCTTAATCCCTTTACTTTTTTCCTTAGCCCCTTCCACACCCCTCACTCTACTAGCCATCAGTTTGTTCTCTGTATCTCTGAGTCTGTTTCTATTTTATTTGTTTGTTTATTTTGTTCTTTAGATTCTGCATGTAAGTGAAATCACATGGTATTTGTCTTTCTCTGTCTGACTTATTTTACTTAGCATAAAACCCTTCAGGTCCATCCATGCCATTGCAAATGTTAATATTTCATTCTTTTCTATGGCTGAGTAATATTCTGTTGTATACATGTACCACAACTTTTTTACCCAGTGCTCTATGGATGGGAACTTGGCTTGCTTTCATGTCTTGGCTATGAAAAGGGACATACATTTTAAAGACTAACACTTTTCATGCTAGCATTTTTTTTGTTCCCCTTACTACATAGGAAATGGATGGTTACTTCTCTGCAAAAGGTCATGTTTACTTTAAAGATTACCTCTTAAGCTTTTTTCTAAAAAATTTTTCTAGCAAGTATAACATTAAATTCTACTATCCTAGTGGCATTGGAATCTGTGGCCACTCCAGGCGGCCATATATCTCATCATTTTCCTTTTATGGAAGTTCATAATTTGGGTGTCTCTTGGGGATCTTGTGACTAACCAGGTATTGTGGGGTCAATATCTATGTATAGTCTTTCCTTGGCATACATAAGAGGAGGCAAATTGATTCTTGGTTGAAGCTGAATTTATTTCACTTTAAAGAAATCAATATCAGTTAATGAGAGTTATCATAATGTCAGAAGTTTTAGGGAGAGAGAGAGAAGGAGGGAGGGAGGGAGAGAGAGAGGGAGAGAGAGAAAGAGAGAGAGAAAAATGGTCTGATCAGGCCTTTACCTTATAGAGAGTTTCTCTATAAGAAAACTCAAGCACAATAGAAAGATCACAGACACTGGAGTCCACTAAACCTTGCTTAGTAATAGTCCCAGTTCTGTCGCTTCACTTGGGTGAATTACTTGGCCTCTCAGAGCCTTGGTGTTCCCAGTGGTAAAGTGAGAGTATAATATATAACTTGTAGGGTTGTTATAAAGATTAAATAAGAAAATGCACGAATCTCACTAAATTTCAGTTATTTTAATTTTGCAAACATAGGACCTGAGATGCAAAGCAGATAATTCACATAATATGAGGATAGGGATTTTCTGCTATTTTCAAGGTAGAGAGCAAGAAACAGTTCAGCTGCAAGAACCCTATGTGGTTCCTGTACTTGTTGATGCTGCTCTGCTCCAGGTCAGTGACCTTGTTGAGTGGACCCATTCATTTGTTCTAGATTTTTCTCTATAGAACCCCAGCTATGTAAGCTGGGACCCATGATAGAGCAGGCTAAGGAGCCTCCCCGCTCTGTCCCTGGTCACTCCCATCTCTTTTGAGCTTTCCTATGAACTGTGAGCACCAGGATCTAAAAGCCTCTGTAGGCATCAGAGGAGACACACCAGCCTGGATGGCAGTGAGGCAATTAGAGGACCTAGATTCCAATCATGGTTTTTGCCTCTGAAGTTATATGACCCTAGAGTCTGTGATACTTAACCTTTTGTTTACCTCTGACCTCAGCTTGACCATAAGGGTTATTGGGAAATTCACCACCATCCAAAAGGAATGTTTGGAAGGTTAATGACATAATTGTGCCTAATCCTGGTGATGAGGAGAGAGTAAATGTCTGCCTTTTGAAAATGCATAATAAATCTTCCAGGTAAATTACTTTTCCTTTATTGAGCTAAATATATCCTAAAGGGAAACCAACTGAAGACTTTTCAGTGTTGAAGTTTGTTCCCTTTAGTGGCCTGAGAGAGTTCCAGAGCTTCTAAAATAGGGCAAATATATTTCCGGCACAAGTGCAATTTTTGACATTAAAGGGCTCTGAGTTCCCTGCAGGAAGGTACCCCGTGCAATGATCTAGTTAGGTTAACATACAGCATTTTCCTTCTAGTCTCCACTACACCGGTTACCACACCTGTCCCCAGAACAGGGCTACTCAGATTTTCAGCTCATATTGTAGTTTTTTTTTAATTAAAGACTTCACAGACCATTTCCTCTACCTGATGTTGCTTTAGGATACCAAGATGAGTCAAAATTCTAGACTCCTAAAAGACTTCCCGTGTCTATAGGAAGGTACCATTTTAACTCATTAAAGTCTCATTTACCTGAGATAAAATTTTTATTTGGCTTGAAGACTGAGGAGAGAATGGAGGGTGGAACTGTGAGGATGGAGCATAGAGCTACCTGGGAGAGTGTAGGGACAATGGGGAGGAGGTCAACAAAGTTCTCCAAGATCCCCAGTATCAGCTGAATTTTCAGCAAAATTTTTACATAAAGAAGAAAACTAAGTACTCATGAGCATGCACTATTTTCTGAGTGCAATGCAAGGCATTTTCATAGACATTATTCTGGCTCAATCTTTGTACCAGTTTTCTGAAGGGTATTATTATCACCATTCTTCACTATTAGAAAAGAGAGGTTAAATCTTTAAGGTCACACAGCTTATAAATAAAAGCCAGGATTCAAATCCACATTAGTTTAGTAAGTCCATGCTCTTTTTCATAAACCCAGGTCCTTTTGTGAATAGCAAACCTCCCTCACCTTCTCTTCTTCTCAGTTACCTCCCCCTTTTGTGACTTTTGTAAGGATTTTGGAAAAGTCAGTTGTCCTAGGGCACGTGAGCATGTGAGAATGGAGGTAGCAAGCTTTTTGCAAACTTGACAGTAACCATCGCTGCAAATACCATTGTGCTTGAAGTTTGTAAAGTGCTTAGTATATGAATGCAGCCCTATTATTACCTAGTAATAGTGTGTATTATTATAATAGCATACAATTATTTAGCTTGGGTAAAATGAGAATGGTGTATATTTAAGATGTCATCCAGGTTCTATTTTTCTAGACCCTCTAAAAAGTAGTTTACTTTAATGAATTGCTTCATAATCTGTATCACATAGGAAGGTGATTTGCATTAAATCTCCACCTTAACATAGGAATTTCTTGTTTTCTAGTAATAGTCACCAAATTGAATTTGTTACCACTGAAGAGGCATTAAGCAAATATGTAGATACCATACAATTCTTGATATGAGATGTATCCATGGGAACCATTTCCCCCAACCAACTAAATGTCGTGTGTTTGAGGGAGGAAAAGTTACTCTGAGATGTGTCTACCCCCAGCTCCAGATTGCTGGGCAATAAGCCCAGGAACCAGGTGCTGGCACCCAGAGACTAGCAGCACCAGGCAAAGCTTTCCCGCTGCAGAGAGTTTATCAAGTAGCCCTGCTGGTGCAGAAAATACTAACTGTCTAGGCAACAAGTCTTCTGCTCTTTAACTAAACCTTTGACTTTTGGAGGATGTCTGTTCTTTCCCCTTTGTGCCCATTAGACTATTGATTAGAAGTTAATACATAGAGTGTCCCAAAAATGTATATACACTTTAACAGCTGATATTTTGAAAATAAAATGTATTTTAATAAAAACTGCCTTTATAATTATTCAACGTGTTTGTATACATTTTTGGGGGACAACCTATATATCATTCTGCATCTTCTTAGTGATGGTGGTTAAAACTTTTTGGTGGCAGGTAATTTTGAAATAATAAACCCAAATTAGCTTTTCATAAATTTCATGGTTCTGAAAAACTTATCATTTCTCTGACTCATCCTTTATCTGATGAACATATATTTATTGATCACCTGTAATGTCTTGAATTCTCTACATATATATAATATGGTATACAAGTAAAGTCAATATAATATACAAATGGGTTTAACACAAGGGAGCATGTGATCTATGATAGGTATCATATTACCAGCATAGGTAATTAAGCACAATAAAGTTTTGTTGCTTACACATGTGTGCCAGACTCAATCTAGATCAGTGATGGCGAACCTATGACACGCGTGTCAGAGGTGACATGCGAACTCATTTTTTTGGTTGATTTTTCTTTGTTAAATGGCATTTAAATATATAAAATAAATATCAAAAATATAAATCTTTGTTTTACTATGGTTGCAAATATCAAAAAATTTCTATATGTGACACAGCACCAGAGTTAAGTTAGGGTTTTTCAAAATGCTGACACGCCGAGCTCAAAAGGCTCACCATCACTGATCTAGATTCTGGGGAGCTACACTAATAAAAGAGAAAGATGCAAATTGATTGTACCTTCATGACGCCCACCAGCCAATCAGGAGTGAGTATACAATTAACCCAACAAAGATGGTGGCTTAATTTGCATACACAGGCACTGAGTGGTGGGGGCGGGGCGGGATGCTTGTGTCGTCATCATGGTGATGACACAGGCGGTCCATATCGCCCCAGCCTCCCCAGACCTCTGGGCAATATGGGAAGGCGGAAAGGTGGCTCTGGGCTGGAGCAAAGGTAGAAAGGCGGCTCCGGGCCGGAGCAAAGGTGGTGCTGGCAGCCAGGGGAAGGAAGGCCCATTCTTGCACGAATCTTCTTGCACGAATCTTCATGCATCAGGCCTCTAGTATCAAGATAAACCAAGAATTGATTCTAACTGCCACCCACCCCCCCCAATTTTTCATATAGCTAGAGCTATGAGAGAAAGTGCCTTATGATTTGTGATGGCTATGGATGACATTTATTTATTTGGGACAAGTTTGGTCTTTAATGTGACTTTTGAAGGAGATGTAATATAAACCTGACACTTTGATCATCTGTCTGGGAATCAGCATATTCAGAACATATTGAGAAATCCTGGCTTGGTGCTCATGCCAGCTCCTGCACCGATTTGCTTAAGAATATCCGGTCTTAGTCCTGGCTCCCTCCAGTTTGGAAGTTTCCAGGGCTCAGCTTGGAAGCTGCTTTGCTAGTGGAGAAGGGGAAGGTACGCAGTCTGCGCGTGGACTCTGTGGAGGTGCCTGAGCTGACCTGAGTTCCTGGGAACCATTCAAAGCCTAGGGAATTACTAGGACTTGGACCTCACCCACCATTGTAGCCAGTGGCTCAGAATCAAATGAGATAATGGAGACCGGATCCAGCTTGCCCCAGGGTTTGGCAAGAAGGCAAGTGTCTGAGCGCCTGCTGGCGCATCATGTTGGTTCTGTGCCTGTTGTAGAGAAGCGCTGAGATTGGTGTTCATTAACCTATGCCCAATTGTTGGACCTCCAAGTGACTTGGTTCAGTGCCTTGGACAGTACAGGTCCAGGACCTCCTCTGTTCAGCCTTTTTTTTTTTTTAAAGGCTCCTTCTTATTCTTAGTCAGTTGCCCTGTGGAACAGGGTGCAAAGCCTTTTTGGGTTGCTGGCTGCCTTAAGGGACAGGGTGAGTCTTGTTTAGCAAGGAAGAAGCTGGTGAATCTAGCTATTGTTTTGCAATCCTTTGGGACATGCTTACAACACAGGATTTCATGATGAGTAAATTTTGGTCATTCTAAAAGAAAAAGTACTTCCACTGATGTATTTGTCTCCTGGCTGTGGTTTCTGAAGTCATATTAAATTACATTAAGAGCCCTTTCTCATTGCCACTGGTCTTTTCCTGTTCAGCAGACATTTAAAAAGATGGTATGTGGGTGAAAGATAAAAAGCTGAATGACACACGGCCACTGCCTGGGGGGAGATGTTCTCATAGGGAGGAAGTGCCCTGCTGGGCAGAGCAGGGAGGTCATTTATGGGCAGCAGGATGGTTAGAATCCTCTCTTCTGTCTCTCTGCCCTCTCTTTCAAAGTGTAGCTTAGCTTTGCCAGACTAGTTATTTTAAGCTCTTGCAAACAATTTCATTGCTTTATTTTTGCCCTTGGCTCCAGTAAATTGGGGCCCCATGCAGTGCTCTCATGGCATTAAAATGGATCTGAGCTGCTTAAAGACTGGGGATATGGAGGGTTGGCATGGGGCGGGGGTAGGGGGTGGGGAGTAGGGGGGGAGGGAGAAGGGCAGAAAATAGGGTAGGAGGATTCAAGGCTAGACCATTAAGAATGCTTCTTTAGGAATGCAGAAGGCTAGAAGTACAGTTCTGTAGAGTGTGCAAAGTCAAGCATTGGTTTGCAAGACTTTCTGATATCAGCAAAGGAAATCTTTTCAGGCTCCTTTGAATTTCCTTTCCTTTTGTTTGCTTGTTTGAACATTCATATTTCTCCTTTATGATAGGTATCTATCATCTATCTACCCACCGAATCATTTAGTTTTGCAGAGAAATTTCAATAGTGAGGGAAAGAGATGTTGAGAAAGCTATTTTGAGCATTCTGATTATGAGTTTCAGTCCGTAGGAAAAGCAGCATACCAGAGGGGAGAGTGCTGGCCTGTTACTAGTTAGAACACCTAAATTGCTCAAAAGAAACAAGCACAAATGGTGGGCTGAAGTTCCCCTGCATCTGGAGTCCATGGGGAAGCACTAGCGGTGAGGAAAAACAGTCCTCATTCTTACCAGCTGTGAGTCCTCTGTGAGAGGGGATAAGGCGGGCTCTCAATGAGTAGATGGATTAATTTGAGGGAACCTGGGCTAGGTTATTTCCTCCCTTATTGGCTCAAGATTCCCCCAAATCTCATTGCTAGGATGTTTTCCTTGGTTTACGACCTTGTTAATGTCCCAGAGCAGTCTTATCAGGCTTTTACACCTGAGTGTGAATTAGTTTATTGCTTTCTTTCCTTAGATCCAGGGAGAAGGATGAGTAGATGGTGAGAGAGGGCAAAGGGAAAAGGTAAAGAAAGTGAATGTTTGGGTGTCCTTCAGGTCAACTTCTACTTTAAGAATTTGCCCAGTGGGCTCTGCCTCAGGGCCTGCCAGCTGCGTGCATTTCCTGTACCTTCAGCAGTTCTCCAAGCAGAACCTTTTTTCCATTATTGAGATGTGACATCTGTTTTAAATTATGTCAATTGTACCCAGATAGTCGAGTGATTGACACCTTTTTCAGAATCTGTGTGAAAACTATAGTAAAAGTGATGAGCCAGATGCTTCCAGGAGACTAAATTAGTACCTGCATGCAAGCTAGTCATGGGGTTGGGGCATTCACTTTTTGGGGTCACCAATAACTTACTCCAGGAGAGCCGTAAATGAGGCCAGACGTTCTTGTACATGTAAAGAACATATTTTTGTGTGTGTGTCTCTATGTAATATTTTTCCTCCAAATATTTAAAAATTCTTAACGTTTGGGATTTGTATATTGATTTACTAGCATCTTTTGATCAGGTTCCATAAAATCTTTGTAAGGTCCCTAAGCAGGCAAGTATGTTATTAATCACATTTTCTAAAAGATAAGCTTCTGAAGCTAGGCCAAACTGTTTAACATGATATATTGTTATACTTAGTTTGCCTTTTGGGTGAATCCTTTCACCTCTAATTCTATATACCAATCAGGTCATGTTTAAGTCACACATACACACACGCATACACACAAATATATATACAGGGCTGGGTCAAAGTAGGTTGACAGTTGTTTTTATGGAAAATAATACAATCTATAATAATGAAAGCATAATATGCTAATTAGACCAGGCAGCCGAACGACTTTCCGGATGTACTTCCGGACAACCTTCTGGACAAAGCCACAGCTGCGAGGGCCGAGGCAAGCTGCCAAGGCAAGCCGCTGTGGCTGCAAGGGCCGAGCCCCTTGCACAAATTTCATGCATTGGGCTTCTAGTAAATAATAATATAAGAATAAACTGTGATTTGTACTCATAGCTGTCAACCTACTTTTGCCCACTCCTGTGTATATCTTCATTTTAAATATTTTAAAACAAAGCATAATTTACTTTTAATTTTTATTGACAATAATATTACAGATGCCCCCCATTTTACTTCCTTTGCCTCCCTCCATCCAGCGACTCCCCCCAAGCCTTCGCCCCATTTTTGTGTCCATGGGTTATGCATATATACATATTTGTTCTTTAGTTCATCTCTTCCTCCCCTCTGAGATCTGTTATTCTGTTCCATGTATCTATGCCTCTGGTCCTATTTTGCATACTCACAACTAAACCTACTTGCCCACCCCTATATATATTTTTAACAAATTATGATGGCTTTGTGCCATGTCAATTTAGCTACTCTGGAACTACATTTCTCAAAATTCTCTTTCCTGTATGGTTTTTGGTTAGAGTTGGCCACAGGAGACATTTTGCCCAAGATTTGGAAAGCTCAAGTAACGTTGCAGCCATATTGAGCTCTGAAGGTCAGTGCTGGGCACCAGGCCCAGTGGCAACTCGCCCATGTAATTGCAGGTCTGCTGGCTTACCTAGCTGGTGCAGGGCAGCTCCCAGTCTTGCGGCTTCCAAGATCTCATCAGATGCCCTCCATCAACTTCCCCACATGCTTAGCCAACTGAACATGCAGCTCCATGGGGGAGGGCACAGCAGGCCACCTAGGGTATTAAAGTTGAGATGGTGAGAGACAGACATAGGTCCCAACTCATCCGCATGATTTCTGGTTGTCCTTCTTCTCATCCATATTCAGCTTTCCCTCTCTGGCTGACCTAGAGTAAATTAACTATAGTGGATCAACCCTAGTCTCAGAGAAAACAATCTGCATAGACTCCTTCTTCAGCCTGCATAGACTCCCACAACTGTATATGGCCTAACCTCTATAATAAATCCCTTTTGCTATATTATTTGTAGTGACATGGTGATGCAACCCTGACTGATATATAACAATTTAGATTTATTTAACAGCATGTGAATGATGTAAGCTACATGAGACTAGCAATCTTTTAAACTTTTTTCACTGTTCTATCTCTTGAACCTAGAATAGTGTCTGACACATAATAACCCCTTGCTAAGCATTGATTGGATGAGCATACAAGTTTGTGCTCTTTATCTACAGCAAGGTATATAATTCATTAAATTGTCATTTTATCTTGAATTTCAGACAAGCTAAATATAAATTTTAGAGAAGAATTCCAACCAGAGATTTGTAACTTGTTATATTGGTCTGGAGATCAGCAGAACAATTTAGATGGAAGCTATATAGATTTAGGGTTCATTAACATAAAATGAGTATGGATAAAAACCCAAGAAGAGATGAGAAGGAAAAAGGGAAAAAAACCTTTTTTCAGAGGAAAAAACCCTGAAAAACAAAATTGAATGATTATTCTGAATTATTTATTTCCTGTTAATTGAATATCATACCCTTGCAATAGCTTCCTGGTGGATGAATTTTACATTCATAACTTGACATTGGTCTGGGCTCTATGATTTGCTATAGTCGATGGAATGTTAGTGGACATAATGTGAGCAGGCACTTGAACTGTGCAATGCAATTGTGCAATTGTGCTTCCTTTCTTATATTCTGATGATATTCTGTGAGAGAAACATGCCCCCAATGGCCGTTGTCCCTTCAGCTTGTACTCAGAATAAAAACAGGCAGAGTAGACCTGAACTCTACTTGCAACTTGGAGTCCAGTCCAGCTGACACACAGTCTGAAGCTGAGCCTACTCCCGTTAGACCGAACTATAGTTCTCTGAAGACTTAAAAGTGCAAAAATAAATGCTCCTGAGTTTGGGGAGGGTTTTTAGGGCAGCATTATTGTAGCAACTGCTAACTAATATAACAAATCTATAAATTGAGGAAGAAGAACCTATGAAAGGATCTGAGAAGAAAGAGCCAGATAAGGAAGAGAGAAGTTAGGTGAGAGGAACATCATGGTTGCCAAGAAAAAGTATTTCAACATGGAAAAAGGTGTGATCAGTGTCAAATGCCCCAGAGAGGTCAAGAAAGTTAAGGACCAATTGTATTGATTGGATTTGACAACAAAACTGATAAAATTCCTATCCAATTTTTATAAATTTCTCTGTGAAGTAGGAGAAGCAATCTTCTGAGAGTGAGAGGGAAGAAGACTAGCGACCTGAAATGAAGAAAGCAATAAAAGCTAAAAATTCAGTGAAGGGAAGGGGAGAAAGAGGCTATGCGATTTTTCTCCAGCAATGACTGCAGCCTTGAAAGAAGAAAAATCTAGGTGATAGATGTTGTGTTGGAGTTGTCTTCTTTTGGCGGCTGGGGTATGAGACTAAAATACATAAATATTTTCCTGTCGATGCCATCTGTTATTAATTCTTCTGAATTCCTTCAGCAATAGAATTTGTACTGTGAATTTTGTACTTTTTTATATGTTGCCTTTTTTCTTTACTGTTTTATGTGTTAGTAGCATTTATCTCTCCTTGTATATCCATTCACCCATTTGTCTGTCTGTCCGCTAATGCATCATGTATCCACCATTCATTCACCCATTCATCCTCCACATTATTCATTCAAGAATGCGAGAGAACTTATAGGTAATACTATATTCAAATGTTAAATTAAAAATACAAATTTCAGAATCAAGGCAAATAAAGATTAGAAAATGTTAGTCACATAGTAAGTACCCCAAACAAATTTTGATTGATCAAGTAGCAACCAAGCAAAAAAAAATTGTGCTCATAGACCTCATTATAGAGCTCTGAATTCTCACTTCACAATCTACCATTGTTATTAGATTATATTTTAATATAAAAATGGGAATCTGAGCAAGTTAACATGAAAAGAAAATAATACTTAAATCATTAATATCAATGGAAAGCTCTTAGTTAGACAAATTCTCCTTTGCGTCATCTTAAATTGCAGAGAGAGTATATTTTTTATATAATTTCCTCCATTCTTACAAGACCATATGATCAGACTTTCTTGCCACATCTGCTCCTTAGGATAGACAAAACAGGTAGTATTGTCAGTTGCTAGACCTTTACATAGAGAATATATTATTTATCTTCTTAGGAGATGGGGAAAAGGCTGCAAAATACCCACTGAATTCTAATTTTTTTTATACACACAAAAACTTATCTTTTGCTTCCTTTAAAAGATGTTTTTTTCTTATATCACTTATTTTTGTAATTCATACCTAGGAAAATATAGAATTATTTTCTTTCTTTGAATTAAAGAAATTGTGGCCAAAACAAAGACAAGAACAAAACAAACACCCAAAGAAAAGAAGTTTGGCTATACTGGTTAATTAATGCCTCTCCCAGTTCCTCTTCAGCTGGTAGGAAAGTGAAATTAGTGATCATTATGTTTCACAATTATGCTATAATTCATACTTAAAAGATGGATGTAAGTGGCTGGTTTCATCTCCCATTTAAGCTTAATTTTCACATGAATCGAATATCATTTAGCAAACATACTTATAAATCTTCTTGGGTTCCAGCAAGAGTCTTTTAAGAAAAGAAAATATAAACCAATCCCAGTCATTGGTAAACTCAGGCTTCAGGACCCCAATTTCCTCTAAAGCTTCTGGCAACACAATTAGCTCCAGTCATTTCCCAGACCTTTCCTACATCCCAGCAACTGCTGTGATCATCCAGTGATGGGTGATTCGACAAGAGACAAGCCTCTGTTGGTAATACCCAAAGTTTTATCATTGTACATCTTACCTTGACTTTTAGGGTAGCTTTTCCTTTACTCTGTTGATCAGGACCTAGATTGAAACCCTTTCATAGGATTTTATAAAATTCACGTATTCATTTCATAACTATATTTTTAGGGCTTTCTATGTGGCTGGCACTGTACTAAGACCTAGGAATACAGTGATGGACCAGACTGTGCATTCCTTTATGGAATATTCTTTTTAGTACTGGAGACAGATTAATGGACAGAACAGTACAGCATGATAAGAACTCTCATCGTATTTATATCTATTTCTTCCACTAGATCTGTGGTCGGCAAACTGCGGCTTGCGAGTCACATGCGGCTCTTTGGCCCCTTGAGTGTGGCTCTTCCTAAGCTTCAGGAGTACCCTAATTAAGTTAATAACAATCTACCTACCTATATAGTTTAAGTTTAAAAAATTTGGCTCTCAAAAGAAATTTCAATCATTGTACTGTTGATATTTGGCTCTGTTGACTAATGAGTTTGCTGACCACTGCACTAGATCAATGCATCTAAATTTGTGGTAGTGGAGTGGTAGTCTATGAATATACTCTTAGAAGTCTGGGTAGATAGGTAAATTTTCTGTAATAATTCTTTTGTTATCCTTACCTCTCTTCTCTTTGGTTTGTGAAATGGTGCTGTGATAGCAGCCTTATTAGACTGTGATAAATCACATAGGGCAGAGCAAAGAGGGGCGGCCTCTGATAGCATTGTGGAGTCTCGTCCCTGGATTGCTTACCTCTGCACTTCCTTCAGGCAAGTGAACACACCTTTTGTGTTTAAGCTACTACAGGTGGGCTTCTGTCAAGGCGGACCTTAACTTTAACTGATACACCTTGTTAATTTATCAGTAACTTAAAAGAACCAAATTAGAAGCAGGGAGGGCTGCTTCTTGTAGCAAGTGAGGAAACAAAAAACTTTCTAGAGTCCAGGAAATCAATCCATGGTGATGGGGCTGATGTCAAGTCAGCAAGAAGGCAGGAAACTGTATAGAATATTTTATAAAGTTTTTTTTTTAATTGAAGATGGTTGATGTTTAAAAAACTCTAACAAATAGGGTAAACTATAGTTGCTTTTAGGTTTGACACGTTTAGACACTTAATTTCCCTCATCATCCCTTTTGTCAACAACATATATGGAGCTAATGATTGTGTGAATGAGGACAAAAACCAAACACAAAATACCTCTGCATTCACGGTGTTCACAGTCGATCCCAGGAAGGTGAGAAACATGTCTGGATGATTATTCAGGGATGTGTATGTACATTTATTTTGTGTAAGTGGGTAGTTGGGGCAGCTTATTAGTTCAGAGACTACTTCTAGGTCAAGTAGAGAGACAGTGGCAGAGTGTAAAACCCAATAATCTAACCTCCTGGGTTAGTTCTCTAACAAATGACACTGCCTAGCTTGTCCTACATTCTCTTTAAATAACTAAAATTTATTTCCCTCTTGACGCCCTTCTGACAAAGGGACTCTTGTTCCCTTTCATTATGTCACTCCCAGAAATACCAACACAAGAAGCTTCATCAGCAACTAGGGTCACAGTGTCAGACAAAGCTTATTGTCTGGATTGGTGATTTTATTCCAGGAAGAGAGACCTTAAAATAATACCAGAACACCAAAAAGCAGAGCTGGACCTATTTATTTCCAAACCTTTCACAGCTCTATTTTGTAAAACCCAACACACTGAAATTAACTTTCAAAATCTATGGGCCACCTTAGTCACTACCAATTTTTGTGGGTAGAGATAATGACTTGAATGGAACATGAGCAGAGAATTGATTTTAAGTAAGGAAATGGGGTCAGGGAGAGGTTAAGTGGCTGGCCTAGGGTCAGATAGCAAGCTGGTGACTCAATTTCGCAGCTCCTGGATCTGAGGCCTGCAAAGAAAACCAGAGCCCATTTCCTCTTGATAAGTTAACTGCCCCATATCTGTGGTCTGTCCTAAGCTTTTAAGAGCCACATTCTTTTTGTGACTGCAGACCTGAGCTCCTGTGACTTTCATCAGTGTCTGGAAAATACTTTCAAGGTCAGACTGTGGTATACAGAGGGCAGAATAGCACTTTGCTTACCAGTGAAAATTATTATGCAGTTCATGGACATTGCCATCTTTTGATGTCTTGTGATCTACATCCACGACATGTTCATGATAACCAGCCTATAGAACAGATGCCAGTGTCTCAGAAATGATGACAATCCATGTTTATGGAGTGCTTACTGTGTGTCAGGCACTCTGTGAAGTGTCGTACATGAATTACCTCATTCAATCCTCTTTAAAATGAAGACCTTGTTGGGTAGGTCAGCTCAGAAACCTTTGTACCAATGAAGATGTTGGAGCTTTTCAGGGGTTAACTACCTAGCCCAAGTTGATGCTGCTAGAAAATGGCTAGTTAGGGATTGTGAGTCCTGTTTTGTCCGACTCAGAGGCTGGTATGCTATACAAAATTTTTGTACACATATACTGACATTTCCCCCTGGCTTCTGTTATTTCAGTACTTTTATGGATTAACATTTTGCGTGGCTATAATTTTTCATCCTTGCCTTAGGCAAAAGTTCGACTGAAAAAACACACACAAACCCCAAAATTGAGATTTTGCTTCTGTTATTTCAGTACTTTTATAGATTAACATTTTGCGTGGCTATAATTTTTCATCCCTGCCTTAGGCAAAAGTTCTGACTGAAAAAACACACACAAACCCCAAAATTGAGATTTTGACAAGGGGGTTGATTATCCTACCTGTAAACAGATCAAAGATGCCTCTTTCATTGTGGTGTTGTTTGGAGAGCTTAGTTATATACCCCAGAAAATAACATTTTTCAAACTAAGAGGCTGCAAGTCAAAATATTTATAAGTGAAATTCTTTTTGAAAGTTCATAATGTATGGTGATCCTGCTCTAGTCTTTCTTGGACTTCTTCCAATAGTCTCCATTTTCTGGAAAACATGATCCACTAAACTTAAAAAGATGATGGAATGGATGTCTACGAAAGTTTTTGTCACTTAAGAAGTTTTCTCATAAAAATGGACTTGTATGAAAGTTCATTGGAGAAGATCTGTTTCTTTAAAATGGGAGAAAACAATTAAAAATAAGTAAGAATGGCACAATTTAAGTCTTAGGTTTTATTTCGTTTTTAGGTGGCAAAATATCACCTTGGAAACCAATAGTTAGACATTATAAACTGAGTTAAAAATTTTAGTAAGAGCCCAGCCAGTGTAGCTCAAAGGGTGGACATTGACCCAGGAACCAAGAGGTCACTGGTTCAATTCCTGGTTAAGGTGCATGTCCAGGTTGCGGGCTCAATCCTCAGTAGGGGGCATGCATTGATGTTTCTGTTTCTCTATCCCTCTCCCTCTCTCTCTCAAATTAATAAAAACATATTTAAATTTTTTTAGTAGGAAAGGCTTTGGAGCATTGGTCAATTTCAGTCAACCCAGCTCTCATCAAATCAATTACAAATGTAAGAAGGAGGTGACCAAGAAAAAAAGGAAAGACTAGAAGGGGCATAATTCTCTCTCTCAAATTAATAAATACATATTCAATTTTTTTTAGTAAGAAAGGCTTTGGAGCATTGGTCAATTTCAGAGTTCAGTCAACCCAGCCCTCATCAAATCAATTACAAATGTAAGAAGGAGATGACCAAGAAAAAAAGGAAAGACTAGAAGGGGCATAATATAATTTTTCAATATATGAATAGTTTGAACTTTAAAAAATAGCACACATCATGCATTTGCAGGGATATAAAATGCTGAGATGGAAATCCAGGGTCTCTTTACAAGATGGCTAAAGCATCCCAATAACTCTGGAAATAGACTTAAAATGTGGGCTATTCTCTTTGAGGTTGAACAGATTTCTTAAAAACTAAAACTATAATTAAAAAAATTAAAATAACTTTTTAAAAGTTGTAAAAGAATGCCTATGGTGAAAAAAATAAAATTGAAAATATAGATGAGTGAAAAGGAAGAAATAAGAGTTCTTTATACCCCTATCACCTAGAATAGCCACTGTTAATACCTTGGGCTTTGTCCTTGCAGGTCCCTGTGTCCATGTATGCACACAATCAAGCACATATTTGGATCATTTTACATACTATTTTATAACATAATTTCCCCACTTAATTGTAAACCAGGACTTGATATTAACATCCATAAATGTTTTTGTAGGACATAAGTTTCCATGGCTGTAGTTGGACATTTAAATTATTTTTTCTATTTTGATACTATAAAAATCTTGGGGAAACTTTTCCTTTTATAATTTTTATAATTTCTGGGTTAAAAGGAATGCAGATTTGGAGACATTTGAAACAGTCTATAGTGCCCTCCAGAGAGGTTTACCAATTTACACCATGATTATTGGTATATATTGGCCAAGGTTAGCTTGGAAGTTTCAAAGGAAGTATTTTTGGTGACAACTGTGACTGCATTGCAAATTGTGAATACCAGAAATAATGTTTTCTGTGTGGTTAGCTTAGAGTAAAACATTATAGATGTCAATACATGGTACATATTATTAATATAATTCTTACCATTGAAATCCAAAATTTTTTAGAGGTCTAGTTAAATGTCTTCCTGACCTTTCTAAGTCTTGAACAGGTATCAAGCTTAAATATCATTAAAATATGTCATTTGGAGAACTTCTGAAAAAATTGGCGTATGGGGAAAGCAGATGCTTTATATTGACAACAGTTAAGTTTTGCATTTGGAATGTTGAACCATGAGGGTAAGACTAATATCTTTGAGAATATGTGAAAGTTTTTTTCAAAATAAGGGAGCATATGTTTAAAGGGAAAAAATCCTTACATGGTTGTAATAGTGAATTTTTAGTGGGATACTCTTTCTGAATGGTGCTTAAATTATTTAACAAACTTTCTTTAAGGAATGGCTATCTGATATCTTAGTTTGTATTTTAATTGCAGAATTTGTGGGTTTTCTTTTGATGAGAGCAGTAATTCTTAGATAAGGGCCTACATAATTAACATTTATATATCTTTATTTAAAAATGCTATTTAAATTTTGTTGACATTTCCCCTGTCACCTCAATGGATCAGAAAAATACATGTAGTGAAGTAACATTGTGTAGAGGTTCTTCAATATATGTAGGCTTCTTGCAGATGAATGAGTCACTCACTCAGTCCTTCATCCATCCATTCATTCATCTATCTATCCACCCATCACCCATCTACCCACCCAACCGTTTATCTAATACATCTTTACTGAGTACCTACTTTGTATCAAATCCAATCTTACAGAATAACAGACATTGAATTCGGTGCATTGGCAACAATGAAGGTTTAGAAAATTACAGGAGTAAATTTGTGTGGGTAAATAAAAAAAATTAAGCGATTGGGATGAAAAGTCACTCTTGTCTGTATTTATGAACTTTTTTGGTAGGCTACCTTCTTACAACCTCAGCAGGCTATCCCTATTCATTCTTATGATTTGAGATATAGGTGGGACTTCATACAATATCAATTAATTAGTTTATTCAATCAACATATTTATTAAATGTCTACTATGAACCAGGCCTTTTTCTGTCACCAGAGGTAGAGGTATGAACAAGACACAGCAGATCTTCTCTTAGGGAGCATAATGTTTGGACACCTCTCCTTCCCAACTACCTCCCCCCTTGGGCAGCACTCTGTATTTCCACTGCTGCACATAGTTATCTATCAGTCAGTCAGTCTCCCCATCAGGCTGTGGATCACCCCAAGGGTAGAGCCTCCATGCTTCCTGCTCTATTTCCAGCCCCTGGCACAGTCCCAACTAAAGTTGCTCCATATATCCTTATTAGATGAAAGAATGTTCATTTTCTATCCCTTCAGTTTACTTTAGAACTATGTTTACCTTGTCTGAGTAAAATAATTGTATATATCTCATGGCCACAAGAAATTTGTGTTTGACTTAAATTTAACTTTTCCAGGTTAAAGTCCTACTATATTCCTCCATATGTCCTATGCCAAACCACTCATAATTCTCCAAAGAGCCCTGTTCTTTTACTGATATTTTCCCTTTGCTTAGAGTAAGTTAATCTCTATTTGTTTCTCTTTTTCAAGACCTAGGTCAAATTACCTTGCTCTGTAAAGCCTTCTGTAGTTGGTCTGGTTAGAAGCTATCACTCCTCTCATGTTGCTATAGTACACTGATTAATCCTCTTTAGAGTACTTTTCTTTCTTTTTCACACCAACATCAGATAACAGTTCTTTGTTTAGTCTGTGTCTTCCCTCCTTGAATATAAGTTTTTCTGAGGAAGGGGTAGGTCTCATTTATTTTGGTGTTCCCTACAACACCAGAAAGAGTGCTTTGCACATAGTAGGAGGCCAATAAATGCTTATGGAATGAATTAATATATGAATATACTCTCCACTGTGAATGAACTTCATGTGTGACTTAGAGGAAAAAACTTACCACAAAGGAAAATATGTACTTGAGATTAATTATATTAGATAGGGGAAAGGGCAGCCCATTGGAGGGACACAGGAACAATGTGTGAGGGCCAGAGAAGGCAAGGTGTTTATGTGGAGAGCAATAAAGGGATAAGTCTAACAGGAGGCATGCCTCCAAGGAATAAGACCTTGGGCCCAGAGGAGAAGGAGAGCCACATTCTTAATTCTTGAATTAGTTTTTAGATATCCAAATATTTGTGGTACCAACTCATGTTCTCTTCCATCTATTATGATGTTCTCAATCAATGAATTTAGTAGGATGAATGTTATAGCTACAAAAGATTTTGTTGTTAACTTATATCCAACCATAGCAGGTGTTATATTCAACTGGCAGAAATGGGAAATAATTTTTCTAATAATACTTTACATTTGAATGACACTTTAAAGTTCATAGGCTGTTTTCTAGTATATTATGTTTTTACCTTTACAACAAATCTGAAAGATGCTGAAGGAAAACTTAGTCCAAGGTAACACAAAGAGTACAATAACAAAATTAGGGCATTTGGGGCTTCTGAAACCAAGTCTAGTGTTTTATTTACCACCCTAAAACTCTCTTATCTTTGCTATCATGAAGGCAGTTGGGAAAGACAACAAATGAATGATCAGAAAAGAGTAGGAGAAAATGGGATGGTAAAACTGTGATTCATTCATTGACTCACTAGCACTCCTCCTCAGGTCTTCCTCCCCATGCCAGGCTGTGTCTCAGTCCTCAGGGATACTCCAGATAGGCAATTGAAAGACAGTAAGACAAAGGCCCTGGGAACACTAAATGGGGTACCTAATCTAGTTTTGGAAAATAAAGAATGTTTTTTTAGAGAAAGTGACATCCAGGCAAAGTAGAAACCAGATGAAATGGGGCTGGGTGTTGAAGGTGGAGAAAAATTTCAAGTCAAGTCATAAAACTAGGAAACTGATCTAGGGCAAAAAAACAAAAACAAAAACAAACCAAATAAACACATCTTGTTATGGAAAGACACTCTTAGATGTTCTCAGAATGAGGACAAGAAGAGCAAAGTGAGCCTCACATTTTTATTTCCTTGAGTTGTTGATTCTCTCTCTCTCTCTATCTTTTTTCCCAATGAAGAGAGGAATAAACATCTTGACCTCTTTGGCCCAAGATCTACAGTGGTTTTAGATTGAAATGTCCATGGGGGATGGTGAATGTTGTGCCTGACCTTATTTCATCACTGAATTTTCTGTTCCAGCCCCAGAGATGCCTACAGTGATGTTACCTGAGCCACTGTGGTTGTTACTTCATGCATTCTCTGCCCACGTTGGAGGCAAGGCTCTATTAATACTTGACCAGATTGAAGATGTAGTTGCTTCTGTTTGGAAGATATTGGTGTCTATAATTCAGAGAACAGATAGAAAATATACACTAGGAGGAAAGAAGTAGATGTGATATTGGGCTTTAGATGGGAAGGGAAATAAGTAACTTCGAAGATTTTGCATGAATACAATTTTTAAAAAAATATATTTTATAGATTTTTTTACAGAGAGGAAGGGAGAGGGATAGAGAGTCAGAAACATTGATGAGAGAGAAACATTGATCAGCTGCCTCTTACACACCCCTTACTGGGGATGTGCCTGCAACCAAGGTATATACCCCTGATGGGAATCGAACCTGGGACTCTTCAGTCCGCAGGCTGATGGTCTATCCCAGAGGTTCTCAACCTGTGGGTCGCGACCCCTTTGGCAGTCGAATGACCCTTTCACAGGGGTCACCTAAGACCATCCTGCATATCAGATATTTACATTATGATTCATAACAGTAGCAACATTACAATTATGAAGTAGCAACGAAAATAGTTTTATGGTTGGGTCACAACATGAGGAACTGTATTTACAGGGCCAGAAGGTTGAGAACCACTACTCTATCCAATGAGCCAAACCAATTAGGGCAGTGAATACATTTTTTTTTAATGAGTAAAAGAGTACTTGCTCTGGTCTTATTTGCAATTATTATTATTTATAGAATCTGTGCATATCTTCAGTAAGATTACTGTACTCTTTTTCTTCCCATTAAAAATTAATTCTCTCAGTGAGGCCCCTAAACTTTATTTCTCATTCAAGTAACATAGCTGAAAGCTAAAGTAGCATAGCTGAAATTTCGCTTGAACTGTATTTTAAATGAATTTTCTCAAAATGCAAAAACAAATTACCTTTCTTTGAATTAAAAAAATCAGTACATGTTTCACTGTAGCTCTGAAAACCAGAATCTCAGTATATCAGTGGAACATTGACTTTTTAAAAATGTATGAGTTGATTTAACCTATTCAAAGACTGCTAGAAGGCAAGAAAAAAAGGTTTCTTCCGGAGTATAGCTAAGAGAGTCTACTCTGCCAGAAAAATAGAGCCAAACATATTAATATCCATGACTTTTCAAAGTCCAGGCAACAGGAAGAATGCATTTGAAGGAGAGGAATTCGGTGGTTGAGTCAGTCTGGCAAGTAGGAACAGGAAAGTCAGTGACCTCTTGACAAATCCTTCCCTACACACCCTGATAACTCCTATCAGCAGGTCTGCAGGGCCTCCATTCCCCTTCTTCTGGGGATGCAGAGAAATGGAACTCAGTGGCAAATAGTCTTTTCCATGAAGAAAGGTACATGTCCTCACTATGTGTATGTGCTGGAAAAAGGTATTCCAGGCAAAATTAAAAGGGCTGTGTTATAAGCCCCAAAAGTGAAAAATTCAACTTAACCACTTACATGATTTCTACACGTAATGGAATGACAAAGTTATAAGATTCATTTTATTGCCCGGTTTATGGAAATTGAGTTTATTATGTTACCATAACCCAGACAAGTGAAGATTTTCTTTAACTAAATTCCACTCTGTGAGTGTAATTTAAAACTAGATTGTGAAAGTAGACAAAGCACAGGAATGGCAGAATATTGATTGTACCACTCCAGGGTATAATATGGCTAGTTTCTTACATTCAATATTGTTGAATCAGAGCAGCTAGACTCGCTGATCTGGCTGGGAGAATCATATACCATATACTATGATGGGGAGAATAGACTGTGGATATATATTAGTTTCTTTTTAAAACAAGAGTTTTAATTTTTCTTCTCCAAAATGTGGAGATTCAGAAGTGACTGACCTACAGGGGAATTTCCCTGTAGAACTATTTCTCTGTGGGCTCCAAGGTGCAGAGCAGCACCAGAACATCATAAGTGGCAAGGAGCTTGCCTCCTCTCCTTCTGAGAGATAAAATAAGTCCACTTTCTGACAACTTAGACAAGAATCTTCATCTTCCCTCCCTCCTCCTCTTCCTCTCACTCTTCCTTCCCTCCCTCCTTTGTCCTTTTTCTTCCTCTTCTCTCCCCCTCTGAATTTCATTTCCTTCCTTCCTTCCTTCCTTCCTTCCTTCCTTCCTCTAGGCACTTCTCCACATCCTAGTGATAGAGATAGGATACAAATGGTCAGACAAAACAAGGTGTATATGTTATAGCAGCCTTTCAATGTATTTTCCTTCTGAGGTTTGTAACTCAAATTCAAAGTAAATTCTTTAAGGTTAAACCTTGGCCCTTTCAAGGTATTGATTTCACAGCTTGGCGATGATTTGTGTTAAAACTTGATATAATATTAAATTTCACACAGAACTGTAACTTTTTAGATCGAAGGAGAAAATGTATATGTGTTTTTTAATCTTATCACTTCAAAGGAGATCTGTGTTAGAAAATGAAAAATGTATGGGGCACTAACCAATTAGGTGAAGTGGGGCTTTGAGGTTTTGGAGAAAAAAAAGAACTCTTTATAAGAACTGGAAACAAAGATACTGGGTATTATCCAAGAAGCTTTCATAATAGAAGTTTGTTACTCAAATGGTTATCTTGGCGTGCTTTAATTTATGGTCTTTAATGGGTAGGAAATCTCTAAGTGAGAAGAAAGAGTTATGAACCCCATAAGAAGGTCATAAATGAGTCTTGACAAGGTGGCTTAAAAGGAGACATTATGACATCCAGGGGACAAGAACTTACATCTTGTTCTTAGAATGTGTAATTTGCATCAAAATCATCAAAGTTATCATCAGATAATATTTCTTAAGCTCTTTTAAAAATCTGGTATCTTAAGATCCATACAAAACCAAACACATAACCACACATAGTTAATGTTATTCCCTTTACATTTTTATGTTGTTAACAACCTTTTCCCAGAATGTCTTAACTCTAAATGCCAATATCACAAGAAAAAAATTTTGCAAATACCATTTTTCACACTGATAGAAAAGGAAGATATGTATACACACACACACACACACACACACACACACACACACACACACTCACCAGAGACTTGCAAGTCCCTAGTATTGAAATATAGAACTGACTGTAAATAGTTCAGGACTACATTATGAAAAAGGCAGAAAAAATAAATGCAAAAGTAACAAGTCTATTATATACTACCATACATACTCTGAAGAGAAAGATATTCACAAAGAACTTTGTAAAGGTAAATAACACCAGAGAGAGAACAATTATGATCATGCAGTGGCTATTCTAGTAATCCTATGATGGTTGACTTGGTTAATTTCAATTTACAGGAGAGTACTTTTCAGGACACTCTCTGGAGAGAAGATAATGAGACTGTGTTAATAATCCCCTCAACTGAGTTCTAAAAGAACCCCACAAAACGTTGAGGAATGAGGAGTGATAGATGAAACTGGAGTACATAAGGTAATGAAAAACCTTGTCAGAAATACAGACATCCTCTATTAAGACTTCAAGAAGATGTTGTGTGGCCTCAGGCAATGCATAATTTTACAATTGCTCCAACTACTGAGGGTCCGTATGTAGATTTCTTGGCACTGCACTAAGTACCTTAGATACAGTGAGCACAACAAACTAGCCAAGGGTATATCATTTTCCCTGTTTTATAATTGAGAAAACGGAGTGAGGAAGGTTCACTTTTTGACACCCTCCTCAGCTAAAAGGTGAGAGGACAGAAGCTTTAGGGCCGTGATTATACAGCCATACACAATGAGGGAGCCGGAGCCCTGCACAACCTGAGTTCCAGAGCTGTATGAACGTTCACTTCTGCATTTCTGCACACTCTCTCCTAATTTCTGCTGGGAGAGGCTGGGCAAATATCACAACTCATTTTTCAGCTGTGGAAGTGGTCTCAAGGAGGTTAAACTTTATATAAAACAAATGGTAGAGCTCTGGTTCAAATGGGATTGTGCTAATCCAGTCCCCACTCTTCCTCCAAACACATTCTCCAAAAAATACAAGTAGTGGGGTCCAGGGCCCAAGAGTCAGGCTAAGGGAGAATTACTCACCAGGTGCTCAGAAAACACTCAAAAGTCTGTAGATAGGCATTTCTTACTCATTTTGATCCTGTACACACACACACACACACACACCCCATACCACACGCCACAAAGCTATAGATTATTACTTGGTAACTTATTATTATTGAAAGAATTACAGGCAAAAAAAATGAGGCCAAACATTTTGTTTAATATAGTTAATGTAGTCAAGTGTGGAAAACTTAGAACTTTTGACACATATATCTCAATGTTCTTAGTCCTGTGCAAGCATGATTATCCACACTAATAGAAACCATAGCTCTCCAACCTCCTTCCAAGCTCTTTCTCTCAGAGGACATATTAGTTGCTTTTTTTGTGTGTTTGGATCTGTCCAACCTGCATCTTTCTGGCACAGAGTCCCTTTGAAGGCTCCAAAAGTACTAGTAAGAAGACAGAAGTGTTAAGATAGCTTCATGATGTCATTAATAAGGCAACACTGACCTCAGAACTTAATTCATCTTGGAAAGCATACATATTGAGCAGTTTCTTGCTGAGGCGAGAGAAAATGTCATTTTCTGCTGGTAAGGAGAGAATGGAGTGGGGGTAGGGTGAGTGAGAGGGTCAGAGTCTGGCATCCTGACAGCTGGATCCTTGGGAGGAGTGTCAGATGACTCTTGCCCCTGCCAAATAGGCTTTCCCCAGTTGTTTCAAAGTCTTCAAAATGCTAATAAAAATACTTTCACATTTTCATTTGTATTGGCTAGCTTGTATTAAAGTACTGCCAGCTGCTATAATAGATACAATTTGAAATCTCCATGGTTTAACACAATAGCAGTTTTTCATAATGTGCAAGAAGAGGTGATGGAGGAGGTAAGGGTCGTGGGGAGGGGGGAGGATGTGGTACTCTGGTCCACACAGTTATTCAGGCACTCATGCTGATGGAGGACCTAACATTTTCAACATGTGACATCCAAGGTTGCTCTGGGTGGCAACATCTACTCTACCCACACAGGCAGAAGGAAAAGGTAGAGAAGCCTCACCTACTTGTTTACCACTTGGGTCTGTAAATGACACAAAGACACAAATCCTTGACATTTATATCCTCTAAATGAGAATTAGCCACATGAACATAGAAGGGCGGCAAGGTACTTGGAAATAGAGTCTGGCTGGAAGCATCTCCTAGAAACAACTTTTGGAAGGGGAGCACAGATACTTGGTGGAGAATTAGCCTGCTCTGCTACAACATTCTTTAGTGCAAGGAATAGAAACAGACTCTGGTGAACTTCAGTAGTAAAATGAATCTACTAGGAGGATATTAAGTGGCTCAGAGAACCAATAGGGACATTTGTGAGGTGAAGTTGCAAAATCTACCTAAAGGATTTGTGAAGATGTGGCTGTTGAAATAAAGAAATATTTTTCTTTTCTTTTCTTTTTTTCTTTTCTTTTCTTTTCTTTTCTTTCCTTTTCTTTTCTTTTCTTTTCTTTTCTCTTATCTTCTCTTTTTTGTTTTTAAATTTTTATTAAATTTATTGGGATGACATTGGTTAATAAAATTATATAGGTTTAAGGTATACAATTTTATAATACATCATCTACATATCTATTGTGTGTTCACACCCAAAGTCAAGTCTCCTTCCATTATCATTTATCCCGCTTTTCCATCTTTTTTTAAAATTAAATCTTTATTGTTCAGATTATTACATTTGTTCCTCTTTTTTCCCCCCATAACTCCCCTCCTTCAAGCTCCTACCCCACCCTCCGCCCTCACTCCCCACCCACTGTCCTCATCCATAGGTGCACGATTTTTGTCCAGTCTCTTCCCGCTTGCATCTTTTTTTTCTTCTTCTTCCTCTTCTTAAAGGATACCTTTCAGCATTTCATATAATACTGGTTTGGTGGTGATGAACTCCTTTATTAG
>NW_005370683.1:3370916-3432481 GCF_000412655.1 Myotis brandtii
TTTTAGTTGTATTTTTGAAGTGGTTGTTCGAAGCAGCAAACTCCGGTGTTTACCTATGCCGCCATCTTGGTTTTCCTTCCCGCTTTTCCATCTTCTACCTCCCCTACCCTTTTTCCCTCTGGTAATCACCACATTGCTGTCAGTGTCTATTAGTTTCCCCCTTTGCATAAAACCTTCACCTTTTCACCTAGCCCCCTAACCCTCCTCCCCTTTGACAGCTGTCATTCTGTTCTCTGTATCTGTGCCTTTATTTTGTTCTCTGCCTCTATTTTGTTTGTTAGTTTACTTTGTTCATTAGACTCCATGTATAGGTGAAATCACATAGTATTTGTCTTTCTCTGGCTTGTTTCACTCAGTGTAATACTCTCCAGGTCCATCCATCCTGTCACAAAAGGAAAGATTTCCTTCTTTTTTACAGCGAAGTAGTATTACATTGTGTAAAGTATCACAGCTTCTTTATTTACTCATCTACTGATGGGCACTTGGGCTGCTTCCAAATCTTGGCTATTGTAAATAATGCTGCAATGAATTTAACCAAGGATGTAAAAGACCTATAGTGGGAAAATTATAAGACACTAAGAAAGAAATGGGAGAAGATACAAATAAGTAGAAGCATATACCATGTTAATGGATAGAAAGAATTAACATCATTAAAATGTCCATACTGTCCAAAGCAATCTACAGATTCAATGCAATTCCTATCAAGATACCAATGGCACATTTCACAGAACTAAAACAAAATTTCCAAAAATTTATGTGGAACCACAAAGGACCCTGAACAGCCCCAGCAATCTTGAGAAAGAAGAACAAAGTTGGAGGAATCACACTACCTGATATCAAACTATACTACAAAACCATAGTAATCAAGACAGCATACTACTGACATAAAAACAGACATATAGATCAATGAAACAGAATAAAAAGCCCAGAAATGAACCCATGTCTTTATGGTCAATTAATATTTTACAAAGGAGACAAAAACATACAATGGGGTAACGATAGTCCATTCAATAAATGGTATTGGGAAAAATGGACAGGTACATGCAAAAAATGAAACTAGACCACCTTCTTACACCATACACAATAGTAAATTCAAAATGGATTAAAGACATAACTGTTAGACTTGAAACCATAAAAATCTGAGAAGAAAAAATAGGCAGTAAAATCTCAGACATTTCTCATAACAATATTTTTTTCTGATCTATCTCCTTCGGCTAGGGAAACAAAAGAAATATAGTCTCTTTATCTCTGAGTTAAAAAAATGTCTGTTAAAGAGAAAGGGAGAGAGAGAGAGAGAGAGAGAGAGAGAGAGAGGTTGGAAGAGAATGAGGCCCCTCCAGTCTATGGATTGCCTCTATTAATCAAGTATCAACAACTGATCTAAGCAGCTCTTGTTGAGGGCAGAAAGGTCATGCTATAAAGTAGGGCTATACTTTTCAGTGGACATGGATGAAATCAGTTAAATTAGAAAATTAGGAAAGGATATTGGGCCTGGCAGGCAAAGTAGCTGATGACTGTCATTGAACATAGATGGAACTGAATCCAAAGCAATTTCTCTTAAACTCTAGTATTCTGTTGTGTACTGTTATGTAACTGTTGATATGTGAATATACCTTAATATAGTGCTTTAGACATGGTAGACACTAAATAAATCTCAAGTAGACTATTTACTTCTTATGGTTAGGAATTATGTTTTACTTTTCCTTTACTTATGCTGAGACATAGAGTATGGGCTCAATAAATTCTTGCTGGATGCAATTGAATGGTGAAAGGGGCTAAACAGAAATCTTGAAGCAAGCATAAATGAGTAAATTCCAACACACAATTTGTAACAATTTGGTTTGTTTACTTGTTTGATTCTCTGAAGAAGGCCAAATTCAATATAATAATAAACACTTATCAAAAGGATATCTTGTGTTCAACTAAAATTCAGAATATTATTTTCCTTAGATTATTAGGTAAATAAAAGTAACAAGGAAAGATAAAGTAGGACAACATAAGAAATTATGGGAGGACTACAAAAGTCTTAGAAAGTAGAACAAATCATGAGGATTAAAATTCATCTTGACTCAATTGTCAAGATAGAAAATTTTCATTTTTTAAAGGTTGAATTTCTATTCTTTACTTGGTAGCAGAAAAAAGTTACTCTTACTATTGAAATTAGACATAAAGTGGGCCTTGAATAAATGCATAAATGTCCCTTCATTTTTAAGTGGCACATGGATTGAGACAGAAGCCAGGCACAGGGGGAAAAATGTCTTTCTTGACAGAGAATCTGGATAAGAAAAGAAATGATGACATTCTAGAATAAGAAAATAATGCCTTAAGGATAGTTTCTTTCCTTGTCATAATATAACTCCTTAGTATAACTCTTCTTCTTTTCTTTTTTAAATTGGATAACACTGAATTTGCATATTTCATTTCTCAATTGTCCATGGTAATGAGAGGATAGCATGAAAGAATGTAGATAATTGGTATTAACAGATACTTTCTAAGCCTTATTACTTCATTTTATCTATTAATTTTAATCTTCATCCCATCTGATCTCTTACCAGAATTGCAATAAACAGCTCATGAACATTGTTTTGATTTTTAGTTATTTTTTTCAAAGTGATCTGATTTTTAAAAGGTACAAAGAGACCCCCAAACAGCTTGCCAGAGAGAAGGACAAATAAGGACATGAAAAGTTTACATGATCTGAGGGTGGCCTCTGTTAGATGTGAACCAGCTTATTGGGAAAAGATCAGTCATGGTTATTGTATTCCACCATCTCAGCCTTGGAAGATTGATAGGATGGAGAGGGACTTATGAATGGCAAAGACAAGAAAAATTCCTGAATAAAAGTGACCAAAAGAACAAATTAGATTCCTAAGACATAGATGCCGAGGTTGGAGATGGATAATTAAATCAAGATTATAATACTAGGAACGCTATCTTCATTTATTGAGTGCCTAACCAATGGTATTAAGGTACCAACTAGGGGCTCATCACCACCCATCTCCATGTAAACCTCTAAACAGCCCTATGCAATGATATTATTACCCACATTATGCATTGAATTCTGGTCCTGACGAAGATTTGCCTCCTTCCCTTTGGGAAGGTAAACCTTAGTCCTGGATTACATGAACCCTAAGGTCTGTTGACATCCATCAATGACAGCAGGGGATATTCAGCACTGAACTCCGTCACAAGGAATGTAATTAGCAGGCCTTGGGGGTCTCTGTGAGACCAGGAGTAGCAGTAGAAAAAAGAAGAGCCTGTAGCTGAAGCCTTTGGCCTCACTTGGAAAATGTGGTCCTAACATAAAAGAGAGATTACTTTGCCAAATTAACTTCTTTGAGAAGAGGATCCAGGTTATTCTATTTATTGCAGCTTGTCTATATAGGTTGCTTGATGAGTGACTATATTAAGATAAACTGGAGCTTGATAATTTTGAAAGCAGCTTGCCAACAGCTTGGCATCCACAACCTTCCTTTCAATACAAGATCCACATTTCCAAAGCGCATATTGTGTGACCAACAAAGTACTGGGCCCTGGCAGCGGTTCTCAACCTGTGGGTCACGAACAATGAAAATACATCCTGCATATCAGATATTTACATTATGATTCATAACAGTAGCAAAATTACAGTTATGAAGTAGCAACAAAAATAATTTTATGGTTGGGGTCACCACAACATGAGGAACTGTATTAAAGAGTCGCAGCATTAGGAAGGTTGAGAACCACTGCAAGAAATAATGAAAGAAATACAAATCTTTGTTGTTTTACTGAAGTTAGGCTTTTACTAGAAAACAGTAAAATCCTATATAATAAACTGGTAATATGCAAATTGACCCTAATGGCGGAACAACCAGAATGACCACTCGACCAGTCACTATGAGGCGCACTGACAATCTCTTGGTCCCTTTCCCTGGCTGGCAGGCTCCGATTGCCCAATTGTGAACAGGGAACTGGGGGTGGGTGGCAGGGGATGCGGGTGGTGTCAGGCCAAGGCCCCTGCCCCACCAGTTGCCCCTGACACAGAGGGCAACCCACAGTGGGGGCGGGAGCGGGCAGAATGGCTGACATCTTGGTTCCTCCCTCTGGCAAACGGGAAACTGGGGGTGGGGAGTGGCAGGGGGCGGGGCCAGCTGCAGGCAGCCAGGGAAGATGGCCCTAATCACAGGACAGGCCTAGGGTCCGTACCTGTGCACGAATTTCATGTGCCGGGCCTCTAGTCTATAATAATAAAAGTGTAATATGCTAATTAGACTGGACGTCCTTCCGGACGTCTTTCCAGATAACCTTCCAGACTAAGCCAGGGCTGCCCGGGTCCCGGGTGCCTGCCAGTGCCCGGAGGGAAGCCCAGATCCTGGGTGCCTGCTGGCAGCTGGAGGGAAGCCCGGGTCCCGGGTGCCAGAGGGAAGCCAGTGCCAGCAGCCAGGGGAAGGAAGGCCTACTCTTGCACGAATTTCATGCATTGGGCCTCTAGTATCTAATAAAATGCTAACTTAAGTGACATACACTATATATGTCATAAAGTTTCTGTGGAGAGAATAGTGTGTGGGGGTTAGAATTGTTAGGAAGGCTTTTGAGGAAGTTGGAGTTTTGGTTGGGCCTTAAATGATTTACAGGAAATATATAGGTAGAAAGGAAAGAAGGGAAGACCAAGAGTGAGACTATGGTGCCCAGAAGGTTCCTCCTGCCTGGTGGGGCCGAGGTGCCAAGATGTTTTCCATTATTAAATGTTGGCTTGATTCAAGGATTGTGTGGGTCAAAGAGAGCCCTGCGCCCAGTTCTGCAGGAGCAAATATATGCCACGTGCTTTTCTTAGCACATTGTTTCAAGCAGGCACTGTGAATGTTTTAGCATCAGAGATGAAATTCATTTGCCATTGTAATTGGTGACTTTCTTGGGCACTTTCTCCATGATCACAGCTGTAGAGATTTATACGTGGACAACAGAGAAATAAAAAGTAAACTCCTCTCTCTTTGAAAAAGATCTGTCCCCCAGCTCTTTAGTTCCTTTTATCTCGCCACTCCTATTCAGGAAAAGTAATGAGAAGTACAAATAAACACCTATGTTGTGAAAAGTAACACATACCCTCTACTTTAATTCTTTAAAGCACCTTAGAGTTAAAATCTGCATTGTTGGTGGGCCAATGGGTCTCAGCATTCTCCTTACTTTCTATAAGCAGGACCATATGTCCAACACAAAGTGGCTTGCAAAATCCATGGACCAAGAACCTAGTTGATATGAAGGATAAATCATTCCTGACAACTATCTAAATTTATGGTGGCTGTCTCACCACAAAGGCAAAGCAATGGATTTTCCCTTGTTGTGAGCTCCCTGACCTAACTCTCTAAAAATTGTTTCCTCTTCACTCAGTATCCCCAAACAATTTTTTTAAAAAACAAGATATTTAAAGAATGTTTATAAAATGCTTTTAGTTACTAATAGCTGCTGAGCTTTAGGAGGAATTTGACATGACATGAGCTTGTCAAATATGATCTGCTGATAACTGGCCTCCAGAGGTAACTTGAATGATTGGACTCATCAAACTAAGACTTGGACCAAATCTTATTGAACAAACTGATTTTACTTGGTTATTTTTATATTATCTTCTGTACTGGAAAACGTAAGGTAGAAAAATAACATTAGAACAATTTACAGTTACTGCAGAACAATTTTTAGAGTTGGCCAGGGTTTAAACCCAAGCCAAATATTATTCCCCTGAAGTTATTTAAGAGAAAATATAAGAAGACAAGATAATTTTAGTTGGTAAATTATGGGTGTCAAGCTACACTTAACCTTTGGCTGTTACAAGTTTCTGTCATCAGATACATAACTTTTAAATCAAATTGTTGGTGTTTTTAGGTGATCTGATAACCCCAGTGAAATACTTTACTCAATGATGTCCTTTATCTCTCAAAGTGGTGCGTCTGAGGGCTGTAAGTGTGTTGAGAGGAGGCACTGCACTCTACTCTTCTGTGAATCTCCTGTAGTCCCTGGCACAGTGCCTGGCACCATGAAATAGTTATGGAATTAAATTATTTTAAATACTGTTTCCTGACACAGCTTTATTTACATTTAATTACATATCATGAATTTGAGTGGTATGTAATGGAATATAGTGATATAGATCACAATAATATAAGGAATCTGGGGAGCTGACAAAGTGGATTTCAGGGAACATTTGAGACCAAAATCTTAAATGAAATGAATTTATACTAGAAAAATTTAGTTATTTCCTCTTATTGCAAATATGCCAATCATCATTAAGCCAAATCAATATAATAAACATGATTGAAGGTGTAGGAAAAATAGATTTATTGATTGAGGTATAGATTCAAATTCTTGATTAAGCTTTTGTCATCAGTAATGTATAGTGACTTTGGAAGATTTGTAACTACTAAGGAGACATAAATGATTAGTGATTCAAACAGAAAGTTTGCCTAAGTGAAGTTTTCTTAGTTTGTAAATTATTAAAAATGATAATAGAAACTCCATTTTAAAAGATAAAATTGGAGAGCTGCCAAAATGCAATGTGAAATACTTAGTATTCCTGCTGTCTCTCTTCTATGTGAAAATTAATCCTTAATAATTAATTCAGCAAATATTTATTAAGCATCTCTCTGTACCTGAAATTGTTTTGGACTCTTGGAATAGAATGTTGAAAAATTTCTGACTCCCATGAAGCTTTTGTTTTGGTGGAATGAAGACATACTATTAAAAATGTAAACAAATAAATAGATAATTTTAGGTTGTGCTTTGAAAACAACAAATAGGATAATGTTGTAAAGTGGACTAATGTATAGGGGCCTTTTATAGCTGGTGTGGTTAGGTAGGTCTTTTCTTGGAGGAGGTAACATTTGAGTCTAATTATTATTGCCAGTAGTCATGTAATTATTTGGGGGAAGAGCATTCTGGGTAGAGAGAATAGCTAGCAGAAAGACCCAGAGATGGCAACATTTTCAATGATCTCAAGGAACAAAAAGAAGGTTAATATACTGAGTGTAGGGAGTTGGGGGATAAAATGGAGGAGGCTGGGGATTGTAAGATACAAGTGTGAAATACTCATCTCAGGGGGTGGGAAATTATTAAGTGAATACACAAGAATTACAGGTAGTGTTGAGTATTCATTTAAAATGTGTTGTTATGACTTTAAAGGAAGATCAGGGAATACTGGTTATTTCCTTCAGTAAAGAGTTTACTGCAAATATAGAGCAGATAGTTGAATTTAATCATGCTTTCTACAAAGGTATGATGATGGAAATGAAGGGGAAGGGAGTTAAACCTGTTTGTTAAATGATGATTGTAATGATGAGTCATGGAAACTAGGATAGAAACTAAGGACTAGTGTTTTCTTCACCCCATTGGTGAGGAAGGAATTCCTGCCCTAGGGTTACGAGGAGAGGGAGGAGGACCAATTACCGTGCAGAGCCACACAGGGGTTGCACTGGGAAGCAGAGTGGACAATCAGTGGTTGTTGGAAGTTGACTCTGTAGTAGTAACAAGAGAATAAGTTACCCTTTGGTTTCTGCTGGGGGGTGTGATTAGCTTGTTTTAATAATTTTGTCAGCTTGCAAGGAACTAAGACCTGCTACTCAGGGCTAAGCAAAACTGTGCCTGGACCCCATGATCAGGAAGGTTGCTTGCCTAGGCCCTTATTTGCGGCAGTAGAGTGGAGAGGGGAACTTGCAGTTAGGCCATTTGAGGCTCTCCTGACTGTCCCCACGTCTCAAAGTCACACATAATATTGAAACTTAAGTTTATTTATTTATTTTAAAATTGAATTTATTGGTGTGACATTGGTTCACAAAACCATATAGGTTTCCAGTGTACAACTCAACAAAACATAATCTGCATATTGCATTGTGTGCCCATTGTCCAAAGTAAAGCCCCCCCTTTTTTTTTCATTCTCATTTAGCCACATCCCTTCGCCCTCTTCCACCTCCCCTCACCCCTTTCCCACTGGCTATCACCATTGAGCCGTAAGTTTAGGTCCTATACCACAACTGAAAAGACAGATGAGGTGTTTCACAGTAACAAGGTAGTAATAGATTGGAAATCTCCATATGTTTGAAGAATTAGTAGAATGGGGATAATAGCACAAGCTAGGTGGGAGGTTAAGAGATAGTTGTCAGAGTGATGATTGAAGCTGTGATCTTAGAGGGGTTTCAATTGTTTGAGATAAAATGAAGGATATGACCTTGGAAGTGGGTGGCTGAAATGGCATAGTGGGACTGGGTTGCAGTAGGTGATGATAAATGACCTTGGAGATGTGGCATTCTGGTGGTAATCAAGTTGTGAGACAGGATGGGATTAGTTTTAAAATCATTTAAACACAGGTATGCAGTCAGGTTACTGCCCTAGGTATTCACTGAGATGATGTAGAGTCACTGGATAACTCTTCTTTTCTGGGGAGGGTGATCTCACAGAGCCCAAGTGACTGTGATAACTTCCAAGGAGGCCGGGTGGACATGACCTCATTAGTAGCACTGACGGTCGCAGACCACTTCTGCTGAGCTTAATTGCCTAGCATGGGCCCTGACATTAGGTGGAGGGTGCTCAATGAATGTTGGTGAAAATGATTTGGATTGAATGTGTTAATTAAATAGAACATTGCTAATGGCAATCCTGGAATTTCATCTTTATCCTTAAGAATCAAAGAAATGATTGTTTCCTTTCAGGTCTTTTAGATCATGGGATTATCTTGGGTACCAGGCTCAATTTAATTCAATTATTTAATATGCATTTAGTTTATGTCTACTAGATGCTAGGCATTGCATTAGGAGCTGAGCATGTATTGGAGAATAAGATACAGACTCCCCCTCCCCCCTCACACACCCAAGTGGGACTTTTTGTAGTCTATATTTTAGGAAAATTGTAAAAAAACATTTGGAAGAAGTGTGATAAGTGCTATGATAGGGCAAGTATGGATACTTACAAGGGGCATATAAACAACAGCATCACTAACAGGAAATGGAAATATTTTACACATAAAATGTGTATGTTTAAAAAGGAAATAGACTGAAATACACAAATTCACAGATACATGCTTTAATTTGAATTTATGTGAGCTATAATTCCTTGCATTTCTAAAATATAAAAACAAGATCCAGACTTTCAAAAATTCCCAGTTTCTGAAACAAACTCATAGACAGAGACAATAGTATGATGGTTACCAGAGGGGAAAGGGGGTGTAGGGAGGAAGCAGAGGGTAAAAGGGGTTAAATATATGATGACGAAAGGAGACTAGACTATGGGTGATGAATACACAATGCAAAATACAGATGATGTGTTACATGATTGTACGCCTGAAACTTATATAATGCTATATAAGCAATGTTAGCCCAATAATTTAATTGAAAAACATAGTTCCCCAAAGGAATATTTTTTTCAAGAGCCTTTCCCCCAACCCCCTACCCCTCAGTTTCTACCCAATATGAAAACAACTAGCAAGAAAATAGGGACATCAATCATACAAGCTTGGAATCAGATCTTTCCCTAGTCAAGCCTCCGGATGAGGATGCAGCCAGCTGATACTTTGATTTCAGCCTTGTGAAACCTTGAGCAGAGAATCCAGTGAAAATGTGCCAGATTCCTGACCCATGGAAACTGTGAGATAATAGATTTATATTGCTTTAAGCTGCTAAGTTTGTGGTGATTTGTTGTGCAGCAATAGAAAACTGTAACAGAATGATCATTACACTTTTTTTCCTAGGATTGTTTTGAGGTTCACATGAGATAATCCATGTGAAATATTTAGCGTAGTACCTGTCACATAGTAAACAGTATTAATTTAAGTTTAGATAAATGATTTAATCTAGCTAGACCTTTTTAAAAAATTCCTGATATACCATTGAACTAGAGCTAAATTTTTATAGACTCTGAAATCTGATTCAAAATGTACAGGATTTTCTAAAAAGCCAAACCACTGTTAGGATCTAGTCTTCTAAGAAGGAACTGTGTGATGCTTCAGGAACTGCTGCCTGACCGGTGTGGCTCAGTGGTTGAGTGTTGACCTATGGACCAGGAGGTCGTGGCTCGATTCCCAGTCAGGGCACATGCCCAGGTTGCGGGCTGGATCCCCAGTGTGGGGCCGCAGGAAGCAGCTGATCAATGATTCTCTCTCATCATCGATGTTTCTCTCTCCCTCTCCCTTCCTCTCTGAAATTAATAAAAATATATTTAGAAACAGGAACTGCTAATATCAGAGCAACTAGTTTCATGGAACCTGCAATATGCTTTTTTGAATCATTAAGATATGCTTTTCAGGCTTTAAAAAATGTAGTTATTTATTTATCTAATGCCACCTTGTTGTGAAATTGTGTGTGTGTGTGTGTGTGTGTGTGTGTGTGTATGTGTGATTGTTTTTGGAGAGAACAGAAATCGGAGTACTTCATGTCTATGGGACACTATGCCATAAGCATTTAATAGTGGCTCTTCATTTCTTTCAGAAAATAAGGCCATTTTATAAGGTAAATTCAAAAGATTGAGTTTTACTAGCCAATTAATGCTGAACAAAGAACACCTTGAATGGAACAAAAAAGGCTACGGTCAGTTTTAAAACTCTTTGAAAACATCAATATACCAAATAAGCCATCTGGTCCTGGGTTAAAAGTAAAATGCAGGATATCAACCGTTGAAAATAAAATGTAGATAGTATATCAACTAGGTGCTAATATATCTTTATTAGGGCCCATTAATTCAAAATGAAGTTTTCAGAAAGAGCTCAGATTGGATCTCATTAACCATCATCCTCTTTTAGGAAGAGATGTTAGAAGTCAGTGAATTCTCACAGCTATTTAAAAGCAGGCTTCCTGGATTTCACAGTATTTGTTAACAATGTGCAAAGATCACCTATAAAACCTAATGTGTTGGGCCAAGTAAACATGATATCCCAGCCATGATGAAATGTTTTTCGGGTTTTTTTTCCTTTCTCATTATAGAGCCCACATGCGGCATGCATAAAAGGAGCAATGCTAAATTTACCTTGTAGCAACCTTTGATGGAAAATTCTGCTCCTATGTTGGGAGCCGGGCAGGAATGGCTTCCTTAATTCCTTTGGTGGAGGTTTCATGCAAGCTTTGATAACTGAAGAAAGAGTGAGGAAAAACAGTCTTTAAAAAATATGTATGTTTATTGATTTCAGAGAGGAAGGGAGAGAGAGATAGAACCATCAATGGTGAGATAGAATCATTGATCAGCTGCCTCCTGCATGCTCCCCCACTGGGGATCTAGTCCTCAACCTGGGCATGTGCCCTGACCAGGACTGGAACCGTGACCTCCTGGTTCATAGGTTGATGCTCAACTACTGAGCCACGCTGGCTGGGCGAAAAGCAGTTTTGTTAAGGACCTAATGAGATTCTTTTTTTTTCCGTGGGTGTGCACATTCCAGATTCAGGAGGACCACCAGCAGATACTTGCCTCCCCATTTGCCTGTCATTAATTTTACTTCATTTATATGGCTTATGATTGTGTGTATGTATTCCTAGTCATATTTCTCTTCGTCCTTAAAGGTTATAACCTGTGAAGCATTTACTTGTGCATTTCTGCGGCATTCCATTAGCTGCTAGCGCCTGAAAGAGAGAATTATCAAAAAGTGTTACTGGGCAGAGGTTGTTCTCATGTGAGCTGGGTTTTTCAATCTGTAACCCTTGAGTACGGGAGGCCTGCCGTATTTATTGGTCTAGTACTTGTACCTTCTTTTCCCCCCTAATTCAGCTGCTCAACAGGGACTCTGATTTCTGATGACAGACAGGCTTGTTTTCTGTACAGAGTTGCTGTGCATTGCTTGAAGTCTCTTTTCCTAAATAATTAGGTGAAAGGCCATATTTTTCTTCCTGACTCTACTTTTGCTCAACATGCTCACTCTTCACTTATCACCTGACACAACATATTTAACCTTTTGTTACTCATAATGTAAAAGTATGAAATCTGCATGTGGAGACCACCCCTGGTTCTAATATTAAGTGGTCTTTCTGGCAGGTGGTCTTCCGTTTAACAATACTCCCTATAGTTTATGCTTCTAACACACGTGGGATGGTTCTTCAGGGCTTAAATAACCTACAATTATGCTACAGGCAATGTAGATGGCCCTGAACATCCTCCAAATTATCCCAAGGATTTTTTTGGTGATTGTGTGTGGAGTGGGGTCCCCATTATTGACCCCAGGAAACCTACAACAAGGTTGTCCACAGCCTCTCCATGAGTCATTAAACATTAAGTAGGGCCCTTGCTGGGCATTGGTTCAGCTTGGGGAACAGTGGGAAGCCTGTCTTAGGGGTCTGAGAACTCAGCAGGGAAGCTTGAAACCTCATGTGGGGTGGTTTTAAGAAAAGCATTGCTTGTGGAGACAGGCATATGTGAAGCTGGAACTGGCTAGGCAAAGCGTTTTGTTCACCTCCTTTTTCTCAATAGTTTTTTTTAATAGCCTAATGTACTGGGTAAATGGCCTGCATTCATGTTAGGCAGGTGGTCTCTTAAGGCAGGTTCAGAAAACATTACTCTGATGGGAAATAAACTATATGCTTAGAGCCCTTAGCTATTCCAGAAGGTGGTCTTTGGATATAGGTGGTCTCCTTAGCAATTTTTATTGTATACATTCAATGTATGTATTTGGTTAATTCTGCTTCATTTGTTTGTGTGTTCTCTATCTGTCTACAAACTTCTAATGGACAGTATCAGAATTAACTTGGTTTTTTAATAAACTGAGAAGAACTGTCTTTCACTATGGCTATTTGAATGTGTTTTTAATTATCAAATGTGCTGGTTATGTTAAGCTTATGGGTGGTGCTGGGCTTATTGGGCAGACTGGTTTAGGAATGTCAAGTTACCCACCTGGAGCATGGGGTAGGAAACTCAAATGACCTATCCAGAAGGTTAGGGACAATCTCATATGAGAAGGTAGGTACATGTTCTGATATATAGGTAGATAAAAAAATGTCAGTCAAGGTTCCATTGATTAGAGTATCATAGTGTGAACCAAATACTGCAGCAAAGTCTGGCTTAACCAAGGCCCATGTCATCATCTAGTCCCCTAGTATAAAATGACCTTGGCCTTCAAGTAACTGAATAAGTGGCTGTATCAAGTAGAAAGGAAGATGGAAGTGAAGAGCTGTTCTTAGAATGTTTCTGCCACATTTTCCTCTTTGGTTTACCTGTACTTAAGCAAGACCATCTTACTCTTTAGCTTCAAAGAACTGTCTTAGAATGTTTCGGCCACATTTTCCTCTTTGGTTTAAGCAAGACCATCTTACTCTTTAGCTTCAAAGAACTGAGTTGTCCATCTTCTTTAAATATTAACATAGACGAAGCTTTGATGTAAGTAGGAGTGGACTAACATACTGTGCTCTGACATCGCAACTGTGAATGATTGTGTCTGACATTTAATGTAGAATGAGGCCTAACGGAGCTGCTGCCTTATCTGAGGATTTTCAATGTTGGTCTTCTGCCTGGTCATATCCCCCTGGGTGCTCCACAGCTTCCCCAAACTCAGAATGGCCAAATCTACACCTAGTGTATGTTACTCCAAAGCTTGTGGATGAATTCTCCATCCTAGGAAATACAACCACCATCCTCCTAGGGATTTGGGAGTCATTCATGACTCATGCCTTTCCTTATCCCTCATCCTTCAGCCAATTAAGTGCTAATGTCTAGTGCTTCTACCATCTTCCAGTTCCTATTCTCAAGCTGCTTCCCTAATACATCTGTTGTTATCTCCAACTTGAATTATTCCTATACCTCCCTGTGGCCTCCCTGCCTCTAGCTTTGCTCTCTCTAATCTAGTCTCAACAAGCTGCTAAGAGAATCTTTCTATAACCCAGATCTGATCATGTTTCTCCCTTGCTTGAAACCTTTTAATAACTACCCAGTTTTCTTAAGATAAAAACTCAAATCCTTATCATAAACTACAATGTGGCCCTAATTTACCTCTCCAGCCTCATATCTTGCTATGTCCTTTCTTGTATACCATGATGGAGTTACAGTGAACTATTTGTACTTAATTGAATAGATTATATTTCATTCGTTCTGCATTTGTTTATGCTCCCCATCAACCATTCTGTCACTCCTCTTCTAAATAACACCTTGCTAACCTGGGAACACCTACACATCATCTCTTGATTAGTTCAATGGTCACCTTCTTTGTGAAGTGGAAAATTCCTGAAACATTTCCTCACGTTCCTCATTCATCAACTGAAGAACTAACTATTCCCTCCTTCGTACTTCACTGCACCAATTCTGTCACAGCAGCTATATCACTTAATTTCTTCAATTTGTGTATGTCACCCCATCCCTTTACTAGACTGTAAATTTCTTAAGGGCAAGGACTTTGTTTTATTCATCTTGCATAGTGCCCGACACCTAGTAGTGATCACACACACACACATGCACACACACACATATAGAATAGATTTGTAGCATATCTAGTGATCTCAGGTATAAGATTGATGGATGACAATTCTCTTGGCTAATAGGTTTCTTGCATTTTGTTAGTGCTTTTATTTATCTTATCAATATTGTTACATAAAAATAATAAAAAAAAACAAGCCCCCTGCCCCCAAAGGTTAAGTGACTTGCTTTTATAAAATAAATGGCATCAGAATTAATTTTTGTAAGTTCAAATTTAGACTCTATGTTGGAGGAGGTTATTGAGAGGATGTAACTGCTGGTTGACCCTCAAGTTGAACCTAAATTGGAGGCTCCTCATCCCCACGCCTGTCTTTGAAATGTACATTCTGCCCACCGTTTCCATAGCAGAGCCCTTTCAAGGACTTAGCCTTGAGAGAGTAAGATATTTTGAGAACATCTGGATGGTATTCATGACAAAACCCAGTTAAGGCCTCTATATAAACTTTCAAGATTCTGGTAGGCATGGGCAGGAATCTCCTCATCTTGTGGGCCACCCAAGACAAGCCTAGTAAGGAAGTTCCCTTGCTCAGTAAAACTTTCTTCCATTTCTTCTTGCCCTTCATGTATGGATGGCCAGCTTCAGAAGAAATGGATATGGGAAGGAGGCATCTGTTGGGGAAATCTCAGGTTGTCCTTCAACCTCTATGTTAGAAGTTTGTGGACTGTGTAATTATAGGGACATGCCCAAACACCAGCTGCTTTCATGCACGTAGTGCAATGTGGTGAAGAGAAACATGGCCGCCACCGTGGGCTCTCCTTTACTGCTAGCTTCAGGCCGAGGAGACAAGGTGGGAGAGCAAGATATTAAGTTGGAGGACTTAGTGTGCTGTTTGCAAGGCTAGGAGGGCACAAACTGAAGAGGATTAAGGTGTGAGTACTTATGACAGAGTCTGACTAGAATGCTAGGAGGTGGAATCCCTGGAGAGTGAGGAGAACCAAGGGGAGGATGCTATAGTGATTGCCAGTAGAGCATCCTGGTGTCATGGAAGTCATGAATCTGGAGTGGTCTGCCACTTTCTTCTGTCTCTCCTTGTCCTCTGTGTAGGGGGGCCAGTTTCAGATTTCACCTGGGAAGCTCCTGAGTTTTCAACCAACACTCTAGTCAAATGCTGAATGTCTTACCAGCTCCATTTTGAACTGGTGCTAGATTGTATTGATTTTCTGGTTGCTGTTCCAACTTTCTATTAAATATATATATATACACATATATATATAATAACTTTCATTTTTTCTAAGTACATGTTAATTTCATTGTATTTCAGTATTTATTCTTTTATGTTATGAAGGTATGCAATGAGGTGAAGATTGAGATCCATGGTACTTAAAAAGAAAAAGATATAAAAATAAACCAAGTTGGATAATATATACTTGGTGAATGAAATGTCTTAAAACGTTGTTTTCTTTGAATATATAGTTTACTTTGCACATTTTGATTTTGCCTTGGGCCTTAAAGCATTTTTTCAACAAAGCTTTATTTCTCCCCACATGTTCAATGCAGTCTTTTAATAAGACCATAAAATAAAAATAAGTTTACTTGGGAAATGTAGACTGGTTTGTTATGAATACCAAGAATTATCAGCAAAGACCCCCATCTTTACATTTTGAGCAAAGAAAAGAACATTTCAAATTTAGAACTCATTTCAGCTCTCAGAGTATAAAGTAATCAGTCATCTTGGACTTTAAGATTTCTTCATAAAGCTATTATTTCAATTGAAATGAAGTTGAACAAAAATAATAGCCCACCATTACAATTATATTGATTGTAGCCATTACAGCAAACACTTTTCATACATTTAATTTGTTTGCATCCCCCAAATTGAATCTTTTCAGCTCTTGAATTTATAGCGAGTTTATTTTTATTCAAAATGGGTTTTGAAAAGATTTCCCACCAGACATTCTTTTTCCTGATTTAGGAATTATTTCTTCTGTTTTTTTTCATTCTCCCTCTTCTTTCTCCCACAATTTAAAACTAAAGTCCATTATCCTTTGTCCTTTGTCTGCATCTTGAGAAGGCTCACTACATGGCTGTCTAATGAGGAAACCACCACAGGGATGTCGATGGCAGTCACAGCCCTCTGCCACTGCAGGTTTGTTCCATTACTGACCAAGGATGTGGGCTGTGCCTGTCATACATATGTTCTTCTGATGTCCTTATTTGGGATAACATTTAAGCAAAACTTGCTATAGCAATGCCCAATTGCATGACCCATAATTAGTCTGAATAACATTTTCCATTTTAAACCCTGATTTTATGGGGTTTACTACTTGGCCCATAAAATCTTGTTCCAAGCTTAGACTTGGCATAGTTTTTAGCATAAGCAAATTTATCATAGAAATAAATCATGAGCTAAATTCTCGAACCTATGGGGTGAAGAGCAAATTCATGTGAATTGACAGGGGAAAACCCCTGCAGGTTGGTGAGGCAGTGGCTGCATCTTTGCTGTTACTAGTTTTGTGCACAAGCTTTGTACCATCAGCGCCAGACCTAAATCGGGGAGGTGGAAAGGTGGGATTCAGAAAATAAACATGTAGGTGCCGCTCTTATCTTAAGGGTAGTAAAGAATTGGCTAAAGACTCTTAATGAAAGAATAATACTCATATGAATTTAGGGAAGTGTCTATCAGACCTAAATCGGGGAGGCGGAAAGGTGGGATTCAGAAAATAAACATGTAGATGCCACTCTTATATTAAGGTAGTAAAGAATTGGCTAAAGACTCTTAGTGAAAGAATAATACTCATATGAATTTAGGGAAGTGTCTCCCCTATGGATTTGATAAATGAGCACAGGAGGCTCTCTAAAAAAATCCAACGCTTTCATGAAACTGGTATTCTTGGTGATAAGACATACCTATTTGAATTCTAGCACCTGTCCCTCCTCCAGAAGAACATTGGCCAACATCCACTCAAATAAATAAATATTCCTGTTTCAATTTATTTATTTGATAGGGAAGGAAGTGCCAAATTTTTAGCATCAGAGTACTGCAGTGGTTCTCAGGGCGTGGTTCCTGTGCAGCGTCAGCATGACCTGGGAACTCATTAGAAATGAAAAGCCTGGGGACCCTCCCAGACCTACTGAATCAGAAGCTGTGGGGGAAGGCCCAGGAACCTGTATTTTTATCAGTGATCCTGAGGTCTGCCCAAGTTTGAGAACCACTGGTGCCCTGATTAGGATAAAGGGCTGTGTGCTCAGGTGCATCTGGCTGTTGCCCTTGGTTCTGTCTCATCTTCTGCAAATTAATTAAACTCCCTGACCCTTCATATTTTTACTTGTGTTTATTTATTTATAATGATAATGATATCACAACAATGATAACGATAAGGATAATACCTACCTCAAAAGGTTTTTATAATTATGAAATAAGCTAATGTATACATTGAACTCTTAGCACATTGCCTGGAAGATATTAAGTGCTCAATAAAAATAATTATTATATTCATACATATAAAGAAGGAGAAAGTGAGAGAGGCATCTTGAATTGATCAAGATGTGATAGAAGGATCTCCTATTTCTCTTAACCCACATGGCACATTTTGTGCGCATGCGAGTTTGTGAGTAGTTGGACTAGGAGCTCATGAACCATGTAGCTAAGACAATTTGCATCTCCCACTTTGGTTGTTGTAGGCTAATGACTCCCTCTGTACATAAAGTAAGCCCAGACAATGAGGAGAATGAAGGATGGATGGATAGTATACTCCACAAATAATAGAGGCAATTCAAGCAAAGAATAATAGAGATGTTGTCTTGCTAAACAAAGAAAAATAATGTTCAGATTTTATGCTCATATTAGATGATTTCTCCGTTGTTTTTCAAGTTATGTAAATAGATGTTAATCAGTTAATGGAAGTATATTAAGTGCCAATAGGGCAGAGGAATTTACTTGTTTATATGACTTGTGAGGATTTTTTTTAGCATTAATTAGCTAATGTTTTGAAGATGAATATTACTGCAGAAGTTATAAAAATCATTATGTCAAAGATTATGAATCTGTCATTACCAGTAACGATTACAATCTGTAGCTTTGCTATTGCCTATAATTGCACATATTTATATCATAATTTAGAGCCAAAGGAAATTTAGAACATACTTAAAGATTTAAATATAACTTCAAATAAAGAAAAATTATTCTAAATAAATAAACAATGTAATGGTAAATTCTTAAACAATGATCTGTGATATTTGGCATGTCAAAGTTTTATTATTACTTTGATTAAAAACAAGTGATTTTTCACTTTGAACTTTATTTTTATATTTTGAAATCTTTTTGCGTCTTTAAAGTAGCTTGAATTGCCTCTTTCTCTCTTTGTACACAGAAACACACACACACATATTTCTCCTCAAAATTGAAATTTTTCACACATATAAATAAATATTAAAAAGTTATTTTTCAAAATAAGATAACTACATGGGCACAATTTAAAGTTTTCCTTTCTCAGTTTGATTGAAGAATGGAGATAAATGTAATATAATAATAAATAAATATAATAATAATGGGACCTAAGTCATTTAATTTTGGGATACAACATTATAATTTAGATATGACATAGTGATATTAAATAATTTAACACTTAACTCTCAGAAAGCAGTATTTGCTGTACAAATGAGAGAAGCTGGGGAAAATATCCGGGAAGGAGATGGCTAGATTACGTCGCAAAGTTCTTCCATGGTGATGGTGAAATGTGGGAAGCTGGGAAGTTTTTTCTTCCCCAAGGTAAGGTAGAAAGGATGGGGGCAGCCTCTCAGGTGAGCTACGCCTCTTTTCAGACTTCCTCTTTATTTCTTGATTGGAGAAGATGCAGGAAGTAGCATAGTGTATGAAATCACAAAAATGGAATGTGAGACAAGTTGTTTCTGAGTGTGAGTCCCTTCTCATTACTTTCTAGCTGTGTGACCTTCGGTAAGTCACTTAACTACTCAGCCTTAGTTTCCTGAACATTGTAAAATGGACACATTGAGCTCAAATGTGATAATATATATAAAATCAGGTGGTTAAGTTACAAATGTTAGTTGTTACTATAAAAAATGTTATCTAACATTATGCCCATTTCCTCTTTTCCTGGAAAATAATTAGTAGGCCAAGGAGCTTGTTGCCTTTCTCTTACCTGTAGCACTTTAAGGAAGGCAGATTGGACAACTGAACCATCTGAGCTCATAATGTGACTATGATGCATGGATATAGCTCTGGTTGCCCTGGGATCTTAAGTGGTGATATTTAAAGATACATATATATACCAGTTGGGTGAATTAGTATATTTTTCCAAATGCCCAATCTACTCAATATATAAAGATTGAGTTCCAATTTTTTGCGATTGGCAATACTCATTTTCTCTAACTCAGGAAACACCCATTGGGAGCCTTCTAAATGTTGTCTTTGGGGTCAGTATTGAAGGGGAGCTTCAGGGGCAAAACATCTATACTAAAAAAGGGTAATATGCTAATTAGACCAGACATCTTCTGGACGTACTTCCAGACATCCTTCCGGACAATGCTACGGTGGTGAGGCTGAGGCAGAGATGGCTAGGGACAATCAGGCAGGCAAGCAGAGCAGTTAGGGGCAATCAGGCAGGCAGGGGAGAGCAGTTAGGGGCATCAGGCAGGCAGAGGTGGTTAGGGGCGATCAGGCAGTCAGGCAGAGGTGGTTAGAGGTGATCAGGCAGGCAGGCAGAGGCAGTTAAGGGTGATCAGGCAGGCAGGCAGAGTGGTTAGGAGTGATCAGGCAGGCAGGCAGAGTGATTAGGGGTGATCAGGCAGGCAGGCGAGTGGTTAGGAGCCAGCGGTCCCAGATGTCCGACTGTGGGATTGGGCCTAAACCGGCAGTCAGACATCCCTCGAGGAGTCCCGGATTGGAGAGGGACCCCTCCCCCCCCGCCCCATGCACAAATTTTATGCACCAGGCCTCTAGTCTATATATATAAAAGCCTAATATGCAAATTGTTCCTGCTGGAGTTTGACCAGGAGACCGATCTTCTCGTTATGATGTGCCCTGACCACAAGGGGGCGGCACGGAATGAAGGAAGGCCCCAGCGGGCAGCCGGAGGAAGGCCCCGGCCAGCAGCCAGAAGGCCCCAATCGGTCAGGCCTAGGAAACCTACCCATGCATGAATTTTGTACTTTGGGCTTCTAGTTTTATATAAAAGGCTTCTTGGAATTTTGCTCAGTCTCTTTCCTTAGATAAGATCTAGGGAGCCAGATCTTGCTGTGACTTTTTCTCTGTTAGTATCTTTATGATTATGATGTTTCATCAGATGTTGGTGTTTTCCTTTAATCTGTCTGGGGATTTAGCAGGGGTTGGAAACCCCAGACAAGCTACTTTTAGGAACAAATGTACAATAAATTGACTTTCCACTTCCTCTCATTTTGTTTTCTTTTTTTGTTTTTCATATGTAAATTCCAGAAAATTAATCATGCACTAGAATAGGACAAGCAGGGCCTTTTTGGTCAGAGTCCCTCATTCATCTGTGTTAGATGCTTAAACATGGAGTCCAGCTTCTATTTTAATGTCTTGAGAATAAGGGGGATTGAATATATTTCAGAATATCTTTGATTTAGTAAGAGAAGAATATCAGGCCCAGATTGTTTCACAGTACAGGACTGAGAACAGATATATTGCTATTAATCACTCTATGAAAGAGGGATTTAGTCTTTTAATAGGAGTTTAAAGATGAAAACACTTTAAACAAGTATATCAGAGAACGTTTCTTCTGGTGTTCTTGTGGTTTTTTTTTTCTTGTTTTGTTTTGTTTCTGCTAACCCACGATAAAACTCTGGCTTTGAGTAAATCTAATTCCTGATTGATTTTTTCCCCCTGAAAATCCCCTGCCAGATAATGTTGGGGTGGATTAAGCCAGTAATGCCCTGCTTCACTTCTTTTTCTCTCTTCTCCTCTTTAAAAACACCCCCATTCCAAGCCCAGCTCTTTGACCCCCCTTCTACCACTATTAATCATCAACAATGTCATATGAACTGCCCACGGTGTTAGAAGCACTTATCATGTATTCTATAATACCTCATCTGTGCATGGTATTGTGTGTTCACCACCCAAAAGTCAAGACTCTTTCTGTCACCATTTATCACTTCTTTACCCTCTTCTACTTCTCACTACCCCCCGTTTTCCTCTGGTAATCACCATACTACTGTCTGTGTCTATGGGTTTTTTTCTTAATGCCTTTATCTTTTCCACCCAGCCCTCCAACCCCCTTCCCCTCTGACAGCTGTCAATCTGTTCTCTCTGTCTGTTTTTATTTCGTTTGTTTATTTTGTTCATTAGATTCCACACATAAGTGAAACCATATGGTACTTGTCTTTCTCTGACTGGCCTATTTCACTTAGCATAATACTCTCCAGGACCATCCATGCTATCATGAAAGGTTTCCTTCTTTTTATGGCTGATTAGTATTCCATTGTGTAAAGATACCACAGATTTTTTTTATCCACTCATCTACTCATGGGCACTTGAGCTGCTTCCAAATCTTGGCTATTGTTAATAATGCCACAATGAACATAGGGGTGCATATATTCCTTTGAATTAGTGTTTTGGCTTTCCTCAGATTTATTCTCAGAAGTGGAATTGCTGGGTCGTAAGGCAGTTCTATTTTAATTTTTTGAGGTAACTTTGTACTGTTTCCACAGTGACTGCACCCACCTGCCTTCCCGCCACAGTGCACCAGGGTTCTCTTTTCTCCACATCTTTGCCAACACATGATTTCAGTATGACTCCAGATCCATGAGCCTCGGCTTTTCAGAATCCTGTCTTCCTCCCCCACAACTGGTCTAGACTATAGACAGTGCAGCAACAACCTAAACAGCCTTATCACATTTTTACTTGGTTTTTCCAAAAATACTCCACAGAATGGTTCAACAATAATGGGAACTTAATTTTAATTGAGCACTGAGCTACATTCTAGTCATTTTTCTAGCTTCTAGAGAAAGAGATATGAATATGGCGAGGATGCATCCACCCTCATGGGACTTGTCTTTTATGGGGAGTCCAACATGAAGGGGACATCTTCCATACTTTTCTAGGGATTAGTGCTGGGATTCTCCAGGTTTTCAGGCCCTCCTGCTATCTCCCGGTAGGATTTGCATTCACCTCTACTGTCAAGGTTTAGAAGAATGAAGAGTTAAAACCAAATGGAAATAAATACTTTTCATTAAAAAAATAATAAATCCTACTGAAAGTTTTCAACTGTGTATGACTTTGTTTAGTATATATGCAACATGACTTATTCTTAAATACAGTCATTTCCCCTACTTGTTTGTACATTGGTATAGGAGCAAGAGCTACTCATATATTTCTCATTTTCTAGAGAACAGCCAGGACTCTTGCACATAGTTGATGCTCAGTATTTGTTGTCTTTCTGGCTGGGGTAACTAGAAACTCTTATTTCATCTCACTTGATTTCTAAGGGACAACTCACTGCACCTTCCTCGAGGCTTGAAGTTTTAAAAAGGCAAGAGGAAAGTTGGGCATGCTAAGTGAAGATGGCAACAATTGTGGTCTTGGGTGGCATATTTTGCTGTGTTAAATGAGAGAACCAACTCTCATCTGTGGTTTGCTAATTATTGTTTTTTTTCCTTGCAGAACAAAGAAGTAAGAAAAATTTCTTTTAAAGAAAAGCCAAAAAATTATTATAGATCTTTTCTTTTGACATTCCTAAACAAGAACAGGCCTACATGGTGTCATTTTTAATTCTTGCCCTAACTAGTATTGATTTTTTTTTCAGATTGCCCTGAATTTTTGCCCAATTTTGGTTGTGTGTGGATGAACACTATTTTTGTATGGAACACCTAAGGTTTCTTAACTGTCTGCTTAGATACAAAATATTATTTTGTCTTCTTCTGAGTTTGATTAACAACTAACTTGATGTATATTATTAGTGATCCTTTGAGTTTTTCTTTTTGTAAGGATGGACTAACATCTAAGGCTCTCAGAGGAAAGAATCCATGGTGATTTTATTTGAAAATTTTCCCTTATTATCTCCATATGGCAAACTCACAACTTGACAGAAAAACTAGCTTTTGTATTATATGATTTAGAGATTTGTACTTTTGTTTTAGATTTTGTATGCTTTCTTTCTAGATTTTCTTTCTGTCCTTCTGGCTTAAGAGCCCTTGTTGGTACTGAGAAAAAGCATAGAATAAGTTTCATAAGGAGTTTATGAAAACTTCAAAATCATTTTTCCAAGCTTTAAAAATTGCTTCAGGGATTTATAAAAATGTGAGGGGAGATTTGCTATTTCATTTGTTATATTCAAACCAGAAACACACTGATGTTCTCATAGCTTAGCATTGGACTGAATGTTTCTCAGAGCAGATTTCAAATGGTGCTACAAATAAAATTTACAAGTGTCATTTAAAATTCTAATTCGTCTCAGCTATCCATTAGAGCAACTGAGCAGTATTTATTGAACTTGTTCATCTTTCTATTTTGATGTGCTAACCATTTTAGGTTTCTTTTCTAGGGTGCCCAATCAATTTAAGATAAAAACAAAAACATATAGGTGAGTAAATTAGACATTCTTTATAATAAATAATTATATCTAGTGCATGGCAAAGATTGAGAAGATGATGGTCTAAAGTCACCTACATGTATCTCAGGGGACTATTCATTTTGACAATTAACAAAGCTGGAATTTGAAGATATTGTTTAATTGAGAATCTGGATGTCCTGATTTTAAAGCTGAATTTATAAATTCCTGGTTACTTGTTTTAAGTCTCTTGGTAAATGTGTTTGTGAGAAGACAAGAGGGAGAGAGAGACATAAGGATTTTAAGCATTTTTATAGGGTGCAGTTACCAAATGAATCAAGAAAAGGAATTACAGTCAAAGAAAGAGAATGATGAGAGAGAGGGACTGTGAACTCAAAGCACATGGTTTTAAATACGTGACCTTGCTCTTTGATATTTTCTGAAGAGGTAATTAACTTATTCTCAAATTCATAGTATTATTTATAATTGATTAAATATGATTTTCTTTTTTTTTAAATTTCTTTATTGATTAAGGTATTACATATGTGTCCTTATCTCCCCCATTACCCCCCCATCCCCCCCACTTATGCTCTCACCCCCCTGTTGTCTGTGTCCATTGGTTAGGCTTATATGCATGATTTTCTTTTTGATTCCTGAAATAAATGAAATGGTTATGTGCCCAAGAGTTAAACATGAACTTAAAATTTAAGTGGGTGCTTAGGCACTGGTGTTAGGCTTTTATTGATACAAAACTCGGGTATCTCCTCTTCTTTACCTCCGGATATTTTTGGTGGCCTTTCATTTTTTTGAGTTAGTTTATTTTAATGCAGTATGAAAAAAATGATTTGTAAATCCTTTAGGTATTGAGGTCTAGTTTTTGGAGATTATGTTAACAATTACTAATCTTTATTGATACCAGGTGCTAGATACTCTGCTAAGCATTTTATAAATATCATTTAATTTAATCTACACAGCTACACTACAGGGTAGGCACTATTTTTTCCTGACATTGTAGACATGAGGAAATTTAGGCACAAAAAGCTTAAGTAACTTGCATAAAGCCATGCAGCTAGTAAAGGGCGGATTTGGGATTTGAACCTGGGCCTAAGACTGCAGAGCCGTGGTCTTCACTACGCCTCAGAGTGCCTTCTTTACTGACCAATAACACAGTCATTAAAGAGACTGTATCAAAAGCAAAATCAAAGCACTTGTAGTCTCTGCTGTACTAGACACTTGGTTGTTTACCCAACAGCCATTTCCACTTCCCTACAATTTTGTTCAGGTAGTCAAGAACTTCAAGCACTGCCTCAACCTCAGGAAATTAAATAATGATTAGTCTAAGCCAAGACTGGTAATTCTGTTATTTTGCTATTAATTGCTTTGGGAATGGTCTTGTGACCGAATTCTCTTCAATCGGATATAAAGATAATTTTACATAATGGAGTCTGGAAAAGTGTACTTTGTTGTGAAAAGGGGATAAAGAAGAGGTGCACTCCATTCTTCCTTCTTAAGATTGATTGGTGGGATAGAAAGCTTGGAGCAGCTGCAGCCAGCTTGCAACCACTAAGACACAGATCGAGGAAAAAAAGCCCATTGAGAATGGTGGAAAGAACTTGAGTCCTTGTGGATGTCCTTAAGCTGCTGCAATAATTAATCCCGGAAATTCCCTACCTCTAAACTTCTTTTGGAGAAAATAAGCATACCCAACTGATTAAGCCATTTTGAACTGAGTTTTCTCTTTTTGTAGGCCCAAACATTCTAACTGATACATCTGCATTCCAGACCAGCCCCCACTCCCATATCTTCCCATCTTATTCCCTTTATAGGTGATATCATGTTGTGTTTTTCTTTATAGTTTGTGTTAGGTCAGAAACTGGCTGTAAGATCTTCTGAACAGTCCAGCTGGCATGGCTCAATGGTTGAATGTCTACCAATGAACTAGGAGGTCATGGTTTGATTTCCGGTCAGGGCACATGCCCGAGGTTGCCAGCTCCATTCCCAGTAGGGGTCGTGCAGGAAGAAGCCAATTGATGATTCTCATCATTGATGTTTCTATCTCTCTCTCTCTTTCCCCTCCTCTCTGAAATCAATAAAAACATATTTGAAAAAAAGACATAGATTATTAGCTTTGCTCCTTGTTAAAAAAAAAAAGTCTTCTGAACAGATGTTGAGATGTTGTAGACTTTTTCCAAACAGAGGTATTTTGAACAAAAGTGGATAGTTTTGACTTTCAGAACTAAATATTTACAGTGTCTCCAAGCTTCTAAAGCTGTCCAGGAAGAAAATTGTGAGTGAATGCTCTATCACATACAGAGCAGAATAAACAACGCACATGAGGGCCCTCAGGGGACTGTCAAACTACATAAAATTTTACACATCTTTAAGTAAAGCTACAGAGGCCAGTGCAAAGTGAGCACGAAGAGCCCAGAGTGGGTTTGGGACCTCCCTGAGGGAGTTTTCCCGTCTCTTGAAAATATCCTAGATGGATGAGGCTCATCCATAAATATGCTCTTATTATCATCATGAGACAATTTAAAGAATTCAAATGGAGTAGACAAGTTCTCAGATAAAGTTTAAAACATTCTTGATTGACTTTATATCTAACCCCATGTGTGAAGAGACCACAACCAAATGGAAAGTGTTCATGAAAGCAAAGGGCAGGCTTTAACTTTATTATTATTACTTTTTAAATTTCTGAAGCCTACGGAAAGCCTCCAGGAGAGTGAAAGACACATTTCAAGACCTCCTCAGCTGTGGCCTGTTACCACCAGCTGTGACAGGTCTTCTGTGTCAGTAGCACACATGTTGCAGTTCATAGAATGAAGCTCAGAGTGCTTTCTTTTGGAGTATAACCCCTTGGTGACAAGGAGCATTTCTTATGAATGGCTTGCTTGGTTTTTCTTAGGGTGGGTCATCTTAAATTCTATATTCAGAATAGGTTTGGCATTATCTCTAGGACTGGCTCAGACAACCTGGCAAATTATGAAATGTTGATTCCACCCCCTGGATCCCTGGAACCAAATAGTGTGTGTCTTGAGGCCCTTCCTATGGGTCTGGGAGGTGCTCTAACTCCACCTGATGAGATGTCTGACTGTTCAGGAAATGTCTCCTCTAGTTTTTTCTGCTTCGGTTATTAACTCAGGATGGTGAGTTTATCAATTTGTTTATGAATGTGTCTCCCTCAGTAGATGGTGAATTCCTTGAGGAACAGGCACTGGGACTTTTGAATTCCCAGCATGTAGCACCATGTCTGGCTCATATTAGCAGCTAATCAATAAACTCCATACTTCCCCCCCTCTTCAGTTGTCACTAAGAGAGATCTAAAGACAAATGCAGTGAAATGTCCTACCCTGCTCCTTTGCCAGAGAACAGAATGGGCTAAGTCGACTCCAGCCCAGTTGGTGCTCTGTATGCAGCCAAAGATTTGAAGGGGATGGATAGCCTCCTGGACTTGATTTGTCCTGGACAACAAAGGCAAAAAGCCAGATGTATATTTGTAGGAAATCCATGGTGCTCTTGTTACAGCTCTAGGAGCCAAAGCAAAGGATCCTTCCCTTTCCTCTAAGCGCTGAATTTTGGAATTGGCAGACACATAACATAATAGGGCATGTCTATGGTTACTAAAGAATGGAAAACTAGAAAAATATTAAATCTAGGGTTATAATTATCTGATTAACCACAAATGGTACAAAAATTGGAAAATCTAATAAGGAAGCTGGCATGGCAAGCAGGATTGAGGCTTTCATAAAACTGATCAACATATTGAAACAGAAATGTATTAAGTGTGGTACTTGTAATGTGACAAGATTAAAATCCCCCCACCCTCAAATATGCATATGGAATTCCAGAGATAAGGAAATTCACAATTGTTATGCGCCTCTTTATGCTTCTCTTCGTGATAAAAATTCAGGATGCAGTTGCAAAAGGTAAGGAAAGCTGCATTTGTAATTACAAGCAGAATGTCTTTGTTGAAATATATTCTTTTATGCTCATCAGTTATCTTCCTTCTCAAAAGTGTTCTGGGAAGCACATAAAAATACGAAAGCACATTAGTTGTTAAGAAAACCAATGCAGAACAGAATGAAACGAGGGGAGGAAGGCTGGCACAGAAGATGAAACTCGATTCCTGTTCTTTGGAAGGAGCCAGGGAATAGTTAGTGTTGAAACAGGCCAAAAGGAGCATTCCCTTTAAAGTGTTCTGGGAAGCATATAAAAATACTAAAACACATTAGTTGTTAAGAAAACCAATGCAGAATAGAATGAAGCGAGGGGAGGAAGGTTGGCACAGAAGATGAAACTCGACTCCTGTTCTTTGGAAGGAGCCAGGGAATAGTGTTGAAACAGGCCAAAAGGAGCATTCCCTTTAAAATCTAAATTATTTTCTAGGTCGAAATGACTTTGTAAGTACTTAGCTGTGGGATGGTGTCTGTTGCCATATGCTCAGGATTTCTTAAGCAACTGGGATTCCGTCAGTAAAAACAAGCATCTTCCAGTTTGGCTTTCTCCCCACCCCACGGTTGCAGCAAAGCAACACATTTCTCAATATTGCACTTCAGTGAAAGGTGACTGGGGCAGGACGTTCAAAGAGAAGTCTGTACTTACAAGGTGCTTTAATGGGCATTTCCACAATATCCTCTCGCCTCTCTTCTCACTCTTGTTGATAAGGGAGCAGGCATTTCCAGTTGGAGAGTGGCTGTGGAATGGTGATAGGGCTGTTCGTTTCTAACAGAGTTCACATGAGGGGTTAATAGGATCGAAGGCTCAAAAGGAAATCCTGATGGAGACCATTGAGCCTTAACTTCGTGTCTGACGCTGTTCTCAGTGCTTCACTTATATCATTTTATTTAATCCTTACAACAAGCTTATTAGCTAGGTACCTATCAGCATTTTAGAGGCTCAGAAAGGTTAGGGAAAGGTCACAGTGCTAGCAAGGAGTGGACCCTGGATTCAAGTACAAGCAATCCAACTCCCACAGTGCAGCCACTTCTACTGGTGGGATAAGATCACACCACGGGGCCTTGAACAGTATAGGTAATTAGTTACTCTATTCTTTGTGTAGGTCAATGGTGTGGAAACATTTTCAACACTGTGAAATGCTCTTTCAAGTGATTTTTTTGTCAATAAATTGAACAGATAATAGTGAAAGCGCCAATATACTAAAAAAAGACATTCGGTATATTAACAGATCACAGTGAACATGCTCTGGTTGAAGGGGGCAAGGATGTGGATCCCACCTACTCAGCTGCTTTCTCTGCCATGGCCCTGGAGACTCATCAGTGGCACTGCCAGGGTCCAGGTTGGCAATAATGGCCGTGTGTAAAGACAATCCTGGAGTTTGTTTAATAGAACAGTGTTCTACTGAATGGGATATTTCAGAAGTGTTTCTAGTACTGATCTGCAAGGTGATGATGGGGAGAGAAAGAGAGCAGGCCAATGAACAACCAGTCACAAGGTGACTGCAGGGGCCCACCCCTGATTTGATGAAGGCCTGCTCTGAGTGGTAGAAACACGAAAGAGGAGGCTGTGAAGGAAGAATTAAACAAAAGATAAATGGTTTATAGTGAAGAGTAATGAAAGAGGAGAAGATAAATATTTCAGACAAGAATACTTTTTTATTAAAAATACAAGGTGTCAAGAATCAGGGGCTGGGGGAAAAAAGGAGACCTATATAATACCCTTTGTAATACTTTAAGCAATAAAAAACAACAACAACAAATACAAATTAATAAAAATTAAAAAAAGAATCAGGGGCTGGTTTGTGAATTCTTTTTAGTGTATTCATTTAGTTCTTTTTTTTTTTAGAATAAAAATTTTTTAGTTCAAACATTTTTTAGTTTAAAAAATTGTTTCCCTGCCATATTTCATTTTAAAAGGCAGATTTAAGATGCGGGATGTATAGAACATGTTGTAATCCATAAGCACTCGGGCATGAACTGAAAGGACGTGATTGATTTAAATCTCAGAATGGTCTGTCACTACTCTCTGATAGCACACAGACAAGAGATTGATAGAGCGGCACGGGACCCACAGAGGGAAACCCAAATGTGTTTAGTGAGCGGCAGGGTTGTGGTTCCACAGATTTGAATGCCAGGAATGTACTCCTGGTTTTAAGAATCAATAGAACATTCATGCTGATTACATCAAGCTCTTAAATCTCTTTCACCTCTTGATGTCAACCAATCAGATTATGGAATTTTTGAAAAAAAATTTTCAGTCCAAAGTTAGATGGATATGTTGTTACTAGATGGATGAACTTTCTCCCCCAAAACTACAGTTTAGACCCAGAATCATAAATCATTTTTAATTGACTAAAGCTGGTCCCTGAAGAAGAGTAATCAAAATATAGTGCTGGCTAATGAATCCACTGTGAAAGACAATTGTAGTACTTCCGGCGGATGACATTGTTTTTAAGCTGGCACTAAATTGCTTCAATTAATTCCATTTGGATTTATGAATAACCATTTGTTCTCCGTTGGGCATTCTAAATGTGTCTTTGCCTGAGAAAACTCACCTCAGCTCCTTCAATTCACGGTATTTTCTTCCAGTGAGTGATATGATTTATACACTAATGATTTTCTAATTTCTAGTTTTTAGAAAGCCTATCTCTGGGGACATCGTGTTCTTGGGTGGTTAAAGCAGTCCGCTGGGTAAAATATATGGAAATGACTAACAGTCGGAGACGTTAATGTAAAGAGAAAGTGTGATTTAATGAGCTGCTTTTGAAACAAGTTAGAACATTGATGTTGTTGGGGAGGGGGATCTCCCAGCCCACTTCTGGCTTCGGGACTACTCCAGAAACGGTTAAGCGGAGTATTTCCTTAAACCACTAGAGTGTGAAATCTTTTTAAAGCTTCTCAGAAAGCAAGAGGGGGCACTAATGAACACAAACTATAATACAATTCCAATTTTACAGCACACTTAACGTTGCTGATAGCTTCTTAGAGCACGATTAAGTCAAATTGGAAGGAGATTCTGGTAGGAGAATAGTCCTCCTGGCTGAGAAAGTGGGTCCTCTTTTAAGTATTATTTACCCTAGGCTGACAATGTGCAAGCCAGCCCCGGGGAGTTCCTATGGGGGGCTGCAAGAAGCTATCAAGCTGTTTGGAGTGTTTTGTGATTTCCTCTATAGTATAAAGAAACATCTACTTTGGGACGAGAGAAGAAAAGGGGCAATTATGTTTGCACACTTAACTTTCTCTCAATAGAGGACTAAAAAAGGCAATACTACCCCTCCAAAAATATAACATAGCTTTCAAATAACAGGTTGCTTAAATTAACGTAGGAAGTGGTCTTATAGTAGAATGCATTAGCTTTTAAAAGCAAATTTCCCTGAGTATTTTGCTGACTTTTTCCTTTCATCCCAGGATTTATAAGTAAAAAAGGCTGCACACACTTTCTTCTAATGACCCTTACATTATAATTTTAAAATGCTAGTTAAAAAATGAAGGGTGATTGGATTGTTTATCTTATTTTTGTTAAGTTGTATGAGAGTTCCCTATAACAATTCAATCACAAAATGGGCAAAGAGAAGACATACAGAAGTCCATGAGACATATGAAAACATGCTCAAAGTCAGTAATCATCTGAAAGATGCAAATCAAAACAACAATGAGGTACCATCTCACACCTGTCAGAATGGCTATCATCAACAAATCAACAAATAATAAGTGCTGGAGAGGATTCAGAGAAAAAGGAACCCTCGTGCACTCCTGGTGGGAATGCAGACTGGTGCAGCCACTGTGGAGAAAAACTAAAAATGGAACTCCATTTGACCTAGTAATCCCACTTCTAGGAATATATCCCAAGAAACCTGAAACACCAATCATAAAGAATATATATATCCCTATGTTCATAGCAGCACAATTTACAGTAGCTAAGATTTGGAAACAGCCCAAGTTTCCATCCATTATGCTAAGCGAAATAAGCCAGTCAGAGAAAGATAAATACCACATGATCTCAATCATTTGTGGAATATGATGAACAACATAAACTGATGAACAAAAATAGAACCAGAGTCATAGAAGCATCGAACAGACTGTCCAACCTATGAGGGAAGGTGGGGGGTGAGGGGGTACGAGATCAACCAAAGGACTTATATGCATATATATGAGCATAACTAATGGACACAGATGGGGGGTGGGTGCGGTGGTGAGGGCATGTGCTGGGGGGTGAAGGTGGCTGGGGAGTGGTTAATGGGGGATAAAGGAGACATATGTAATACTTTAAACAAGAAAGAATTTAAATTAAAAAAAAAAAAGTGAAGGGTGAGCCCGGCCAGCATGGCTCAGTGGTTGAGTGTCGACCTTTGAACCAGGAGGTCACCATTTGATTCCTAGTCAGGGCTTGATCCCCAGTGTTGGGCATGCAGGAGGCAGCCGATCAATGATTCTCTCTCATCATTGATGTTTCTATTTCTCTCTCCTTCTTTGAAATCAATTATATATATACACCCTTAAAAAGAAGGGTGATATTATTAAGCTTTGGAAAGAAAAATCAGGAAATCTAAACATGTAACTTCAAATTAATTACTTAAGAAGGTTTTCCTCAACTGTGTTGATTCTCCTTGGAAACTGACAGCTTGGCCTTGAAGCTGTTGGCTGCGGCCACACCTTTCAGCTCTCAGCAATCCTTACTGCAGCTTCCCCAGAGCTCCCCTGAAGTGGGTCTGAGCCCTCCCTGCCTCCTTCCTTCCCCTTCTCTCATCAGCCTCACTAGGCAGCAGTTGACTTGGCCGTGTCTATTTAGGAAAGGGATTACAAAACTGCCTGATTCTTTGCTATCTTTCCTCATCCCATTCCTTTAATTTTTTAAAATTGATTTCAGAGAGGAAGGGAGAGGGAGAGATAGAAACATCAGTGATGAGAGAGAATCATTGATCAGCTGCCTCCTGCATGGCCCCACTAGGGATCTAGCCCCCAACCCGGGCATGTGCCCCTGACTGCCATCAAACCCAGGACCCTTCAGTCCACAGGCCGACGCTCCATCCACTGAGCCAAACCAGCCAGGGCCCACTTCTTTAATTCGTAAAGACCTTCTTTGGATCCTAGAGCTTCTGATACACCACCCCAAACACTGTAGTTAAGGACAACAGAAATATCAAATGGGCTTAGGTCAACGAAGGAGTTAAAGGAGAAATTTTTCAGGCATTCGGCCTCAAATTAGCACTCTGGAATGTGGGGAATGTTTTAAACATAAAAAGGCTGAGCTATATATTATAATACATGGTAACTTTTTAAATGTTAGGGTTTCATATCACAGAACATACACACTGGAAATTAAATGACCCATTGTTTTGAAACTGCTGCTGTTCCTATACTTACCTAAGCACTAGTTATAGCTGATTTAAAGACAGAGGCAGGGACCTCAAAAGACGTGTGTGATTTGAGGTTCTTGCTTCCATTACTTTTTATAAAAGCTTGGACGAGCCCAAGCATTCCCAAACATTGGTCTGAAGATTTAGGGCTCTTTTTACCATTACCTTTGGATTAGGCAGCTGTTTAATTTCTTGGAATGTGGGAGAAAATGAAATATGAGAGCAAACAGAGCTACAAATTGATTTTCAATCTGCCCTTTGTTGAAAAAGTTTTTCTTGGTACCTCAGGTAGGTTTCCAAGTCTGAGATTTCTACCACGGAAAATTAGACCCTCGGCTCTTTGAGAACATGAGAGCTATGTGATGTCTTTCTTGCAAACCTCACATAATTGTTCCGTTTGCTTCAAGGCAGTAGATAGGGATCTTTGAAGCCTCGATGGCACAGCTGTCCAGTCAGTAGGCAGACTGGTGGTGCCTCCGGGGCGATGGCTTGGCAAGTTCAGCAAAATCTGCCTTGTCCCAGAGTGGCTCCCCACAACCTTTCCTCTCTCCCAGACACTCCCCCTTTCCTCCCCTCAGCGCTGCTTTTTCATGAAGGCAGAGTTCCCTCTCTGGAGTCACTCCCTTAGTTACTTCCAGAAGGCCTCACGGAGCTCAGTCCTGGCCAGAGGGGACCTGGAGGGGATCAAACCTTTCACTCCCTTCTTTGTCCCCTCTCTTCCCTCTTCTACTTCTCTTTCTTCTCCTATCCTGCCACCTCCGTCAGACAGGACTTTTGATAGTGATTATTTCCTTAATTCATTGACCTGGAAACTTCCGATAGGATTAGGATTAGGGAGGAAAGAAAAAAAGTAGTTTTTTGTTTTCTGCCTCCAACACATGAGTAGTAACACCTTCCTTCATGTGGTCAGTCCTGTTGGGTTCTGTTAGCACCTTCTGAATGATCCAGATCAATCACGGGTTTCCCTCCATGAGATGCTACTTAGCCAGGGAGCAATGTGGAAGCAATTGGCTTCTTTTCCTTTTCCATTTTCTGTAAAGAGAAGGCTTGAGAATAAAAGCAGGAAGCATAATGTGTAGAATTATGGGCAGCATCACTGAGTAGGAAACTTCATTCCCTTGGAAATAAATGTGTGTTGCATGAATGACTAAAAAATCTTTGCCTAGGGTTCCCCTTAAATAACCTCAGTTACTCCAGGATGACACAGTAGACAAAAGGAAGATGGTTTGAGAGAGTGAAGAAGCTCATGGCTGGAGCCAAAAGAGATGCAGAATTAGATGTCAAAGTAAAAAGAGAATTTTATAAGATATAAATGATATGTCTTAATGCAAAAAAATTTATTCAGGCATCTGTCTAGATCATCAGCAGAAATTCTATAAATAAACCAGAACACCTCTTAGGCCATTTTGAAAGCTCATCTGAAATTGTCATGTTAATTCACTCACACATTCATTTTTAGGAAGATCATAGAACCTGCCAGAACATTTAAAAAGAGAATATAAATAGTGAGATCAAATTTATTGTCTTATACAAGATTGTCTATCTATCTATCTATCTATCTATCTATCTATCTATCTATCTATCTATCATCTATCATATATGGATTCAATTTCTGCTGTGAAGTTAAAATACATGAAGATGTTAAAGTTGTCCTGTACCATCATGTCACTGGCATGATGTTTCTTTCATGTGGACTATATTAGGCCATATTGTATGTTTGGGGTTTTTAGGCACCCTAGAATATTTCCCCCTCCTTTCTTAAAATGCTGGCATTCACTCTGACCACTGTTCTAATGCATAACTTCTTTATTATTGCTGTGGTTTAAATGAATTGATCAAGAACCTTCCAGAGAATAGGATTAAAAATGAGAAGGGTAGAAAGTTACCTGCAGGAGATAAAACAATAATTGTGGTCTTATAATATTTCACTTTTCTGTGTCACCTTTTTTTTTTTTGATCAATGATATTGCCACACTTATAGTAGGGTAAAGAAAGAAGTTAAATGATAGATGATCTTATGTGCATCCTTGTACCTACTGATGTGTGAGGAAGTGCACTCAGTGGAATACAGATACCATAAATTGATTTTTTTGGAGATGTTTTGCTAAGAGGAACCTTGGTTTTAAGATGGGAAAGGGGGTTGTATTAAGGAGCAATGTTCTGTCTTTTGTTTCTGTCGCCATTAGAGAGAGTGAGGTGGGACATGTAGGGCAAGCAGAGGTTAGAGACCAGTCTTACAAATCATATGGATACAAAGAACAAAGAGTTCCTTTCTGCAGTTCTGGTTCCAGAAGAGATGTCAGTGTAACCACATCACATACCAACTGTAATAATAGGCCCCTGAATCATTCAACTGTATTGCCTTACTCTTTTGTTCTTGATATTAGTTGGTTTTTTTTTATTCGCTGTCAAACATTAAACTGTTCATAGGTATAGGCTTTATGATTTAAATACCAAGCTAGGTCTTTGAGGAAATTCATCATTACAATAAATTTGTTGAGGTGGAATTGCTAGGAGTATTTGATGCTTATCAGCAATCTGCAATCAAGCAGGGTTGTACTGATTTATATAATCACCAATAGTATTCCCCCCCAATACTCGTCAATAATAAGTACTCTAATTCTTTTTCAATATTTGTCAATGTGAGAGGTGAAAGATTAGATGCATAATTTAGTTTTCTTAGCTTTTAAATTGAATACTTTGTTTATTTTTATTTATTCTTATTTACTAATAATGCACTTAAAGCTACAAATTTTCCTCTGAGCACAGCTTTTGCCATACCTTTTGAGAGGTAGCTCCCACTGTTGATATTCTCTAAGTAGCTTACACTAATAATTTAATTTTTTTTTTTACTTAAGTTACTTATGAGTATTTTTAAATTGCTAACTTGTTGTCCAGCGAGCATGCCTCATGGTTGAGCATCGACCTATGAACCAGGAGGTCAAGGTTTGATTCCCAATTGGAGCACATGCCCAGGTTGCAAGCTCATTCCCCAGTGGGGGGCATGTAGAAGCCAGCTGATCAGTGATTCTCTCTCATCACTGATGTTTCTATCTCTCCCTCTCTGAAATCAATAAAAATATATTAAAAAAATAAAATTGCTAAATTGTTATTATTAGTTGCAGTAAAACATTTAAAACTGTTTTTACAAAATCACATAGTTAGGACCATATTATATCACTCATTGAAATTTTCCTTATAGTATTTTATGTTTTGGTAGACATTCTAAGGACATTTAAAAAGAAAGTGTATTCTCAGTTTGCAGAGTTTGCTAAATTGTTATTATTAGTTGTAGTAAAACATTTAAAACTGTTTTTACAAAATCATATAGTTAGGACCATATTATATCACTATTGAAGTTTTCCATATAGTATTTTATTTTATGTTTTGGTAGACATTCCAAGAACATTTAAAAAGAAAGTGTATTCTCAGTTTGCAGAGTTTAGCAGACATTTATTACTAAGGCTTTTTATGTTATCCAAAACTATTATATCTGTATTTATTGCCTAATCTGTCAAAGATAAGCCTACTTACAATTACATTTTAAAAAATTATTTGTTCTGTTTCTAAAAGCGTTTGCTATACTTTGCTATTGGAATTTAGCATGTCTATATTTAGTGCTGTAATATCTTCACTATAGAGTATACCTTTTATTGACATAAAATAACTTCCTTTTTCTTTGACTTTAATTCAACTCTGATGTGTTAAAACACAAAATTCAACCAAGTAAATTTGAAGATTTAACTGGCTTTATTCAGTGATTCATTCATGTGTAGGGCAGCATGCTATCTAGCATCTAGAAGATTGCTCTTAGGGGTAGTACCAAATAGAAGGTTTTTATAGGAAGCAGTGTGGGGCATGGGAGCTATTAACAAAAGAAAAGGAGAGATTATTTTGAGAACTGGACATCTTTTTTAGGAAGGGAATTGACAAGGTTCTTTATCATGCAGATTGCCTTTTCTTTCCTGGGGGTGAGGGATGGAGAGGCCCACTTGACAGATTGCCTTGCTGGTGCTGACCAGAACATTTCAGACTGGTTAAGATGGCATTTCTGGGGGAAATTGAAATGGCAATTACATCAGGTGTTAAATCTAGGTTTGTTATCCTGGGGTTTTAGCTTGAGTGATGCCATTTGGGTCTCTGATTTCCTCTTTAATAGATGTTAATAGGGCTGCTTCTTTCTTTTTATTTGAATACTTCATGGCATTTTAATTTAGTTTTGTCTTGTAAATAGCATACAATTTTGTGTGTTTTTAATTAATCAGAGAGAGTGTTTGGTTTTTATGGAGGAGTCTTACTCATTTAATTTTCTCATAACTGAAAGGTTAGGCTTACCTCTGCCATCTTATTTTATATTTGCATGTTGTCTTCTCTTGTTCTTTGCCCCTATTTGCTATATTAGATTTTCTTAGTTCTTTTTTCTTTACTGCTTTTTTTTAAAAATCCTAGAGAAAGAAGAGGGAAGGGAGGAGGGGGAGAGAGGAAACATCCATGTGAAAGAGACACATCAATTGGTTGCCTCCCACATATGCCCCAACGGGTATTGGGGATCAAGCCTGCAACTGAGGTACGTGGCCTTGACTAAGAATCGAACCCAAGAGCCTTCAGTCAGTGGGCCAGCACTCTAACCACAGAGCAAAACTGGCCAGGGCCCTTCACTGCTTTGTAAGTTATGAGCTCCTTATTTAAATAACTAGTGGTTACTTTAAACATTTAAACATCATTTCCACCTATGCATATCTATCAACATCAAAAATGAAACAATATCTAAAACCAAAATGTGGGATGTTGAGTTCGAATTAATTTTCTCGTGAAATCGAAGAATTAAATCTCTGACAAAAACCATTAGTGGAAGAAAAGTTTATTGAGAGAAGCCGGTCCTGGAAAAGGTGCAGCAGGGTTCCAGGAGCAGCCCAGTGTCCAGAGCTTCCTTTCCATGTCACAGTCAGGAGTAGTTTAGTATCCAAGCTAATTGAAGTCTAATAGTCCATGTGTGAAGGCCCACATGGCCATGAACCACCTGGGCACAGGGGTGTGCGCTGCCACCACAGGAACAAATGTCAGGCACCCATTGCATGCCGGGGAGAAGAGAAGAGAGAGGAAGCACAGGCCTTTTAATTTGGGGGATGGGTACAGTCTTGCTATCTCCTGATTGGTCTTTCCAAAGAATTCTGCCTTAATAACATTCTTGGGATTGCTTATATACCTCATTGTCTTGTGATCAGTTATCTGTAAGCCGCCTGTCTTGGTGATACAGGAATTTTGGATTGGAACATGCGGTGTTCCCCTGGGCAGGATGGCTTCCTGGGGCTCTTTGTCCCTCAGAGTTGAAGAAAGAAACCACGGATGGAAGTTGATATAGCAAAGGTGGAAATTTATTAAAGAACAAGCATAGACTCCCACGTGGGGAGGGGAAAAGAGTCCCTCTGAGTTCCCTTTTCCCTGATTTATAAAGGCTGCAGTTTTTGTGTGCCTCCATACTGATTGTTTGCTATTCCCTTTGATTTGATCACTATAGTACAGTGATGGTGAACCTATGACACGCGTGTCAGAGGTGACACGCGAACTCATTTTTTTGGTTGATTTTTCTTTGTTAAATGGCATTTAAATATATAAAATAAATATCAAAAATATAAATCTTTGTTTTACTATGGTTGCAAATATCAAAAAATTTCTATATGTGACACGGCACCAGAGTTAAGTTAGGGTTTCTCAAAATGCTGACACGCCGAGCTCAAAAGGTTCGCCATCACGGTGCTGTCCTCTCCTCTGTTTTTACTCTTTTTACTTATGCTCTCCCCTCTGTCTGAAGTGCCATGTCCCCTGCATGTCACCAGACTGACTCTTGCTCCTTTAAAAAGACTCAGCTCAGCCCCTACCCTCATTCCATCCCATCCCAGGCTAGGAGACTTCCCTGGAATCCCGAGTCCCTGCCTGAGTCACCGTCCCAGTACTTAACCCTTTGACTGGACTTGGTGATTTCTCCCACTACCAGGGGTGGATGAACCCTCATTTAAAAAATTCCCTAAATCTGCCTATTTCACCCCTAAAAATTTCTATTTCATTAGCAATAGCCAGACATTTCCAAGTTCATGCCTCTCGCTCACCCTGCCTTCTCCACCCCGTTGGGGTGCCTTAGTAACTTCGCCTGAGTTCCTGGTTTTACTTCTTCCTCCCATGGTCCTGCCACTATCTACCTAATTTTTTTCTGTCTCATATCTACTTATGCTTTAGTAACAGAATAAGAAAAATTCATTTTATTTATTTATTTATGAAAACACTTTCCAGTTATTTTTCTTTAAAAATTTCGGGTTGTTCAATCTTAAAGCAAGTTGTATCAGATAATAATGGACAAAAGCATAAGAGGATATAATAGAAGGATGGGAGTTGTTTGTAAGCAATGGTAGAGGTAGGAATAAAACATATATTAGGTAGCTGGAGCAGAGGGGCTAAATTGAGGAATAATCTATGTGAGAATTCATTATTGAATTAAAGAATTCATTTTTGTTTTATGTTGATGCAATTGGACACAGTTTTACCAAATTTGGGTTTGTTTGGGATGGTCTGACTTAAAATAGAGGACATTTGATGGGGTAACCAGTGGGAGGCACCTCAATGAGTTCAGCTTCCGGAATGATGACCTCTCTGGTTTGCCATTGAGTTGTGAGATGCAAGTCCGTCTCAGTGAAACCTGGTCCAAGATGAGCAGAAATGGGGATTCGTCTAGTTCATGATGCCTAATGAACAACTCAGAATAGCCCACTAGAGTGCAAAAAAAATTTGGATATACTGTAGGGATCAAGTGAACTGACTCCACAAATCCTAGGGTTAAGAGTTTAGGTTTAAACCTTGTTGGCTAAGAATGCATTGCTGGTTCCTAAGAAAGAAGTGACCTCTGAAACAACCAGCAACTGTTACAGCACTTTGCCCCCTTTAGGTCCTGGAAGATTCTAAGAGCAATCACACATTTCTCACCTTTGTGTTCACTTTAGAAATTGTCCTCAAATATAGGACTTTTGGTATGCAAAGGAAACATTATTTCCACAAAATGTTTTACTAAGTACCAGGATTTTAATTCCACACAGATGTAGTTCTTATGAAGCATTCTACCTACTAAAGAAAGAGTCATGATTTAGGGCCATCTGTGGTGTTTTAGGTGTGCTTTGTACAGCCTGTTCTCTGTAAAACTACAGAAAATTTCTATTCCAATTTTTCTTTTATATGCATTTCTTTAATCAGCTAATAAGATCTATAGTGAAACTCTGACTTGCCTGACCAGTCCTTACTGAAAAGGTTAAAAATGGATCTAAGAACATTGCTTTGGAAACGAACCAACACTTGCTTCATTAGGAGTCAAAGCAAAATGAAGAATCAGGAAATATCAGTTAAACGTGTATGTGTGTGGGGGGCAGAGGGATGTTCTTGATTGATCTTAGGGAAAGCAAGTGAAGAAAGGTATCAACCACTGCATTTGGTTTGTGAAAAACAACATGTAGTGTCTGTAGGACTTCATGCAAAATGCTTCTAAACCACTGCTACTATCATGTAATATAACTGTTACCCAACCAAATGATAATATTTAGCATGAAGTGTCTTACTTCCCATTATTCAACTATCTAAATGCTATTCATTCTCCTTAGAATCTTCTCTGACTTCTCAAATTAGAGTTTTTTGTACTCTCATATGTTTATTTGTATATCCATTGTAGCATTTTATAAGGCATAATTTATATACAATAATATTTACTTTCTTTAAGTGTACAGTTTGATGCATTTTGTTGGAATGTATACATTCATGTAACTATTAGTACAGTCAAGATACATAATGTTTTATCATCCCTTCAAAGTCCCTTCAAATCACTTTATAGTCAATCACTTCCCTCTATCCCAAGACCCAGCAACCAATGATCTCCGCCCCCCCCCCAGTTTTTTAAAGTATCATAGAAGCGCTTTTATTGTGAAATGAAGCATGAATTGATTATGCTTTGCATAGATGCTGCATAATGGAGGGATTAAGAGAATGAATCTGTCCCTAGATTCTGCCTCTTATAGAATGCCTTATAAAAAGAATCGTACAGACTAAATCTTTCATATCGGGCTGCTTTTCCTTAGCAAAATGCTTTTAAAACCCAGCCATGTCATTGCATGTGTTCATGGTTCAATCTTTTTTTATTGTGAAGTATTTCACTTTATAGGTATACCACAATTTGTTTAGTATTATTTGTTTTTGTTAAAAATAATCTCATCATCTATGAATGTATGTTGAACACTTACTATTATATGCTAGACATGTCATGGGTGCTGGGGGTAAAAATGTTAATTAAGAAATAGTTCCGATATTTCTGGAATTTTTATGAAAACAGATAATGCTACTACAATATGGCTGGGCCAAGATGAAAGTATATTCTGGAAGTATAGAGGAAGGATGTATAGAATAAGTTGAGCCTTTCAAGTGAATAAGAACTAGCACAGAGGAGGAAGGTGTATTAAGGAGAACAAGGAGAGGCAAGAGCATGGGCAAAGGAATGAAGACAGATACAAACAGATAATATAAGGATTTTACTAGAGCGCTAAGTTTAAAGCCTGGCATGGCAAAAGAGGGTAAAGAAATATGTAGTAGCCAGAAAGTGGGGGACTAAGTATCATGAAAAGAGCGTGTTCTTTATTATGCCATGTTAGGAAGACTGATGTGTTTTAAGATGGAGAGATTGTTGGATTTGCACATTAGGCTGGATTCAATGGGACAGAGTCCAAGAGAGCAGTTGCAGGTGGTGTTTGTCTTATTGCAGGCCAGTGATAACGAGGACCTGAATAGCACAGGAGTCTTGAGGGCAGAGAAGTAAGTATCAGTTTGAAAAATAGTTAGACAGGAAAAGAAGAGCTTAGTGACTGTGTGGTTACGGATAGTAAGGAACAAAGAAACAGGAGCATGAGTCCCATGTTCTAAGGTGAAGGTTTTGGTTCTTTAAAAAAATATTTTTATTGATTTCAGATAGAAAGGGAGAGGGAGAGAGAGAAACATCAATGATGAGAGAGAGTCATTGATTGGCTGTCTCCTGCATGCCCCAAACTGGTGATCAAGCCTGCATCCTAGGCATATGCTCTGACCAGGAATTGAACTGTGACCTCCTGGTTCATAAGTCAACATTCAACCACTGAGCCACTGTTTGTGAAGGTTTGAGGAGGGGAGGTGAAGATTTTAGTTCTGCACGTAGTGGGTTTGACATGCCTACTGTGCATTCAAGAAGAGATGTTTAGTGGGCAATGTGTTTATGAATCTAGACTTCATGTGTAAACATATGGCTGGGTTTAGGAATGATTAGCATATAAATGAAACATGGAAATGAAAGAAATTAAAGTTCTTGTAGAGTAGAGACAAAAATCCTACTTAAGTCTGTGTTCTTCACAGCTCACAATACAGAGCCTGACATGCAAATGATGCTCCAGAAATATTTGTTGAGTAGATGAATGCATAGATGCTTATTTCCAAATTAAATTCTGTCCTATGCCTTGTACACTGGAGTTCATGGGCATGAGACATATAACTAAGGCGTGGGATTGCATGACCTATTTAAAGGCAGCCAGATAATGTTCTATATCTATGGCAGAGAGAGCTTTGTGCAGTGAACATACAATAACCTTTTAGTTATTTTCTATTTCTGGGTTGCTGAGGGAGAGAGGGAAGGCCACCTGGAGCCTGGGTCGCATGGATTGCCAAACCACCCTGATGTCTACCATTTAGTTCTACTCTGATTAGGCCAGAACTGGGTAATGAATGTTTCATCTTGCATTTTTCCACATAAACAGATGTCCTTACCCACAGACAAATTTAGAAAATTGTGTGGTTAGAAGGAAAGGGAGGCTATTTTTCCAGTGAGGAAAAAGGTGGCTGCTTATCATCATTCTTAAAGACATGTTTATGTTTCAAAACCCAGGTAACAAATCCCAGCTCTTCCAAGGAGGCGCCCAGATCTTGCCAGTTGGAATTAAACTCTGTCCACCATTTACTCTCATATGTGCTCAGGAAGCTGCATGATACATTGGAAAGAGTATGAATTTTGGCATTGGGTAGTCATAGGTCCTATCTTGGCATTGGTGGTTACTAAATGAATCTGAATCCCACTCTTATCTGTGAATGATCTGTAATGATGCACGCTGGGGTTTGAAGGGATTCTGTAAAAAAAACCTTGTTTCCCTCTTATAAGTTCCAAACCTTGAGAGATAGATACAGGAGAGAGATGGACATAAAATACTGATGGCTCCTCCTTAATTCACCAGCAGTTAAGCTTCTCCTTCTGTAAGAGATTGAAGAGAAGCTGTTGGTGCAAGTCATATGCTTTTCTTTCAAGTAGAAATGAGGAATAAATATTGCTTCATAAGAATACCTATTTTTAAGTCCATCTATCCAAAGGCCTATAATGACATGACGGGTGTGGGTAGTACAGGCGAGAGGCAGGCAGGAGAGAGCCTCTGTCTTTCTCCCCTTAGTGCTCTTTATAGCACTCAGTATAGTACTTTAATATAGTAGGTTGTCATCTGATGTTTGTTGAATTGAGTCAGAAACAAATCTTACCTGTTTCATTAATACTAGATGTTGAATTTCTCTCCAGAATTATAATTCCTTTCCCATATGATCTTTAGACATTGTAGGTTTATACAATTTTCTTTCTTCAAAAAAGTTTTAATTTGGAGTATAAATACAGAAATGTACAGAATCACAAATATACAATTTGATGAATTTAACCTATTGAACATACCTGTGTAACCATCACCCGAGGTGAAGCAATAGAACATCCTATCTAATAAAAGCATAATATGCAAATCGACTGAATGGCGGAATGACCAGTGGGGGGGTGCGGGGCCGGAGAGCAGGCAGTGGTGGAGGGGCGATGCGGGGGGTGGCACCATCCCCTGATCAGCCCATCCAGTCGCCTGCTGCAGAGGGAGGCCAGACTGTAGGGAGCGAGCCTAAGCCATCAGTAGGAATCCCCTGAGGACTCCTGGACTGTGAGAGGGTGCAGGCCGGGCTGAGGGACGCCCCCTCCCACTGCACGAATTTTTGTGCACCGGGCCTCTAGTTAATAGTATATTAGAATACTCTCTTGAGTCCCCTCCAGAGATAGCCATTAGCTTTATTGCTAATCCTTACATTGATTTTATCTTTTTTTGAAAAGTGTCTGTGTCTTATTCTCCTTATTTTATGTATATATAAGATGCATCCATGTTGTTTTGTATAGAAGTGATGTGTTCATTTTTATTTGCTGTATCATTTTCCATTGTATGAATGTATTACCATTTATTTATCCATTCTACTGTTGATGGACATTTGGATTGTTTCTGGTATTTTGCTAATGAATAAAGTTGCAATATATATTCTTGAATATTGAATACAATTTTTGCATATTCATCTTAGGTACATACCTAGGAATGAGATTAGTGGGACACAGGGTAAGTAAGTATATATTTAGATAATAAAAAAATCAATTTTCAAAGGATTGCACCAATTTACAATTCCACCAGCATTGTATAAAAATTCAAATGCTCCACGTCATCATCAACACTGGATAATCTCAGTGTTTTGAAAATTAGCTACTCTGCAGAGGGTGTAGTAATATCTCATTGTGGTTTAAATTTGCATTTATCTAATGATTAATAAAGTGAAGCAAATATTCATCACAGGTTTCTTTTGACATTATATCATATGAAGTTCTTGTCTTTCATCTATTTTAATGAGGTTATTTATATTTTTATTATGAACTAGAGGCCTGGCCTGTGGGGATTGGGCCGAAACCGGCTCTCTGACATCCCCTGAGGGGTCCTGGATTGTGAGAGAGCGGTTCTCGGGTGACGCATCCCAAAATCGGGCTCCCTCCTCTCTGGTTCTGGGTGTGTCACCCAAGAACCACAGCTGCCAAGTCACTGCAGCTCTGCAGCTCCTGCGTTGAGCATCTGCCCCTTGGTGGTCAGTGTGCATCATAGCTACTGGTCGGACAGTTGAATGGTCAGAAGGTCACTTAGGCTTTATATGTATATATATATAAAGTCTACTTTAGAACCTATTTTCTTTATGATTGATGCTTTTTGTGTACTAGTTTAATAAATTGTGCCTACCTCATGTCATTCAGATACATATCTATGCTATCTTCTGGAAACTCCCCCACCCCCTTTAACATATACTTCTACATTCTACCTAGAATTGATTTTTTTGTATATGGTATGAGATAGGATCCATGTTAATTTTTTAATGAAAATCCAATTGGTTAGGGCTCTTTATTTTTTAAAAAAATCTTTAAAATGTTCCCATTGTCATTAGGGCCTCTTTTATCATAAATTAAGAGTGTATATTTGAGGCTTTGTTTCTGGACTTTCTATTATATTCCATTGTTCTGTTGTTCTATTCTTGATTAATACCACAGTTTTAATAGCTATAGATTTACAATGTCTTGATATTGTGTGGCATAAGTCTTTTAGTTTGTCTCTAAAATTGTCTTGGCTATTCTTGGCCCACTGAATTTCCATATAAAATTAGAATTATCTCATTTCTGCAAAAAAATCTATTGAAATACTTTTTAAAACTTTAAATTTTGGCATAATTTTATACTTACAGAAAAGTTGCATAGAAAACACAGTAAGTTCTTGTATATCCCTTATCGAGTTACTCACATTGTCCACATCTCATATTACTATGGTACATTTATCAAAACAGACAATGATATAATACTATTAACTAAATTTCAGTCTTTATTTGAATTTCACCAGTTTTTCCATTAATGTCCTCTTCCTCTCCAGTATATCCCATTACATTTAGTTGTCAGGTCTCTCCAGTTTTCTTTGATCCATGACGGTTTCTCAGCCTTTCCTTATGTTCCATCATGATTTTGACAGTCTTAAGGAGTCCTGGCTAGTCATTCTGTAGAATGTCCCTCATCTGAGATTTTCCACTGTGTTTCTTCTTGTTATTCTGGGGTTATGGGTTTTTGGAAAGAATATAACAGAGTTAAAGTGCCCTTCTTATCAAATTATATCAGGGATACATGACATCCACGTGAAATCCCTGGAGATGGCAACCTTCATCACTTGGTTAAAGTAGTGTTTGCCAGGTTTCTCCATTTCAAAGTTATAGTTTTCTTTTTCTCACTCTATGTTTTGGAAATGAGTCATTAGGTCTGGTCCATCCTGATGGTGGTGGGGTATTAAGCTTCACCTCTAGTAGAATGTACTATCTTCACATATTATTTGGAATTCTTCTGTAAGGAAGATCTTTCTTTCTTTCTTTCTTTCTTTCTTTCTTTCTTTCTTTCTTTCTTTATCTATTTATTTAATCAATATGGACTCATGTACATATATTTACTTTATACGTTATTACTAAAATTGTCCTTACTTTCGCGTTATACTTTATTGCTAAAATTGTCCTTACTTTCGCGATGGGAAAATTTTTAGTTTGGTTCCTATACTTTTGTTTTTGGAGCACTTCCTTACTTTTTGGCACTACAAGATGCTTCAGGCCTAGCTTGCATATTCCCAGTCCTGGAATAAGTTGATTTCTTCAATGAGCCTTTGCTAGTTTTATTGGAGAACTAGAGGCCTGGTGCACAAAATTCGTGCATGGGGGAGGGGGTTCCCTCAGCCCAGCCTGCACCCTTTAGCAATCTGGGACCCCTCGGGGGATTTCTGACTGCTGTTTTAGGCCTGATACCGCAGGGATTCCTGCAGGTTCAGGCCTAAACTGGCAGTCGGACATCTCTCTCACAATTCAGGACCACTGGCTCCTAACTGCTCACCTGCCTGCCTGCATGATCTCCCTTAACTGCCACCCCTGCCAGCCTGGTCACCCCCAACTGCCCCCCTGCCAGCCTGGTCGCCCCATGCAGCCTGCTGTTCAGTCATCCATCTGGTTATTTCGGTCATGATGGCCCCTGGCTTTTTATATATTAGGATGATATTTAGAAACCAAGATCTGAGCATTGCTTTTAGGTTTCATTGCTTTTAGGTCCTCTCAGTGGATAATATATGTATTTTTACTCACATCTACACACATATATACACACAAATATATGTATATATGTACATGTATATATATCTATGGATACTAACCTATGCATATACACATTTATAATTGTTCTGTCTACATGTATAGAGATAGCTAAACATGAGCTTGTGCTGATTCTCAGCACTACGAGGTTCATTCTAGCCTTCCTTTCTTATTTATCTGTAACTGTCCCTCTGACAGTGAGAAGCTTGGTGCTCAACACCCATTGTCTATTTACCAATTTGTTCAACCTTAGTATACAACTAGAACAGTCTCAAAATTGTTAATCTGTATCTCAATGACAAAGAAATTCACCAACTAGAGCAGTGGTTCTCAACCTTCCTAATGCCACAACCCTTTAATACAGTTCCTCATGTTGTGGTGACCCCCAATTTCATTGTTACAAATTGAACATAATTAAAGCATAGTGATTAATCACAAAAACAATATGTAATTATATATGTGTTTTCCGATGGTCTTAGGCGACCCCTGTGAAAGAGTCATTCGACCCCCAAAGGGGTTGCGACCCACAGGTTGAGAACCGCTGAACTATAGTGTTTATATATGGTTCCTTTTGTCTATACCTTGTAACTTTTAGTAAAAAAAAAAGTTTTCAAATGGTTAGTTCCTTTTTTTTGCACACATGAAATGTACAGCTTATAAGTTTTGATAAATGCATACAGTCATGTGTCCATTGTCCCAGAATATTTCCTTTGCCCTAAAAGTTCCTCTGTAAATCCCTTTGTAGTCAACCATTCGCTCTACTCCAATCCCTGGCAACCACTAATCTTTTTTATTTTTTATAGTTTTGCCTTTCCCAGAATGTCATATGAATGAAATCATACACTATGTAATCTTTTGGATATGGCTTCTTTCACTTAGTACAATGCATTTAAGATTCATCCATGTCTGCATATGAATCAGTGGCTCATTCCTTTTTATAGCTGAATAGCATTTCATTGTACTGCCACTTTGTTTATCTATTCCTCTGTTAAAGGACTTTTTGGTTGAGTCCAGTTTTTAGCAATTAGGAATAAAGCTGCTAGAAACATAAACATACAGGCTTTTGTTTGGACATACAATTTCAAGTCATTTTGTTAAGTTCCCAAGAATGTGATTGCTGAATAGTATGGTAGGTTTATGCTTATAAGCATTGCCAAATGTTTTCCAAAGGGGCAGCACCATTTTGCATTCCCACCAGCATTGAATGAGACTTCCTGTTGATCTGCATCCTTGCCAGCATTTATTGTCATTTATGTCATTTTTTTAGACTTAAGCCATGCCAATAAGTGTGTAGTGATATCTCATTGTGGTTTTAATTTATAGTCCCTTAATGACATAATGTTTTTGTATATTCTTTTCATTTTTATGTTTTTTTAAAATGTTTTATATCTTCTTCACAGACGTGTCTGTTCATATCTTTTGACCATTTTTAAAATTAGGTGTTTCTTTTCCTTTTTCTGTGTTTTAAGAGTTCTTTACATAGTCTAAATAGAAGTCCTTTATCAGACATGTGATTTAAATATATTTTGTCTGTGGCTTATCTGTTCATTCTCCTAACAGTATCTCCACAAAGCAAAGTTTTAATGTTAATGAAGTTCAACTTCTCAGTTTCTTTCTTTTATAGATTGTATTTTTGATGTTTTATTTAAAAAGACTTCACTAAATCCAAGTCATGTAGTTTTTCTTCTGTTTTTTTTTCTCTCTAGAATTTTTAAGCTTATGCTTTATATTTATTTCTATGATTCATTTTGAACTAATTTTTGTATAAGGTATTAATTATATGGGTTTTTTTATGTATATGGGTGCCCAAATGTTCAAGCACTATTTGTTGAAAAGACTATATTTTTTCAATTAAATTACATTAGCCCATTTATCAAATATCAATTTGTGTTGCTCTCTATTCTGTTTTATTTGGGGGTGGGGATAGGATTTTGAATGGGAGTGCATATGAGAAATCTATAGATCACTTTAAAAATATGTATATATATATTGTTATTGATTTTAGAGAGGAAGGGAGAGGGAGAGAGAGATAGAAAGATCAATGTTGAGAGAAAATCACTGATTGGCTGCCACCTGCACATCCCCCACTGGGGATTGACCACACAACCTGGGCATGTGCCTGTGACCAAAATTGAACCTGGGACCCTTCAGTCTGCAGGCCGATGCTCTATCCACTGAGCAAAACTGGCTAGGGCTCCATAGATTACTTGTGACACAATTGGTATCCTTATAATAGTGAGCCTTCCAATCTATGAATATGGCTTATCTTTACATTTATTTACTTTGTCTCTAATTTACTTAAATAATGTTTGGTGTAGTGGTCATGTATATCCTTTTTAAAATTTATTCTTGAGTATTTCATGATTTTTTGATGCTATAGTAAATGACATTATTTCTTAAATTTTATTTTCTAATTGTTTGTTAATTGTGTATAAACATGCAATTGATTTTTTAAAATATTGGTTTTGTATCCAGCAACAGTGCCAAATGAATTTCCCATATTTTATCTCTCATAGTTTATTTCTCATAGTTAATCTGTAGATTAAAAAGAAAATTTAATTACATAGATTTTTCTTCTAAATAGTAACATTTATTTCTTTCATTTAAAATTTTAGTCTTTAAAAAATCTTACTGCATTGGCTAGAACACCCAGTGCAATTCTGAATAGAAGTGCAAGCACACATCATTGTCTCAGTGGTAAATCTTTCAACATTAAAAAACTCTAATACAATGTTTTTTATGAATTAAAAAAAACTTTATCGAGTTAAGTAAATTCCAATTTATTCCCAGTTTGCTAAGAGTTTTTAATAATGAATTTATCTTGAATTTTGCAATTGCTTTTCCTGCATTTACTGAGGTAATCAAATAGTCACTATCACTATCTTCTATTTTTTTTAATGTTGTGAATTATATTTATTGTTTTTTGATGGTAAACTAACCTTGAATTCCTGGGATAATGTCCCCCCACTCTTGATCAGATTGTATTATCTTTTTAATTTATTACTGAGTTAAATATAGAATTTAGTTAATGATTTTTTATATACATTGACAGAGATATTGGTTTGTATTTTTCTTTTCTTGAATATTTTTGTCCGATTTTGACATAAAAAGCAGTGCTAGCCTCATAAAATGAGTTGGGAATAATTTTTTCTCTTTCTTACCTAAAAGATTTGAGTAAGATGGGTACTACTGCTTCTTTAATTTTTGGAGGGAATTTGCCACTGATGTCATCTGGATAATTTCTGCCATTGGTAGGTGCAATCTTCTATATATGTTAATTAAGTTTGTTATTTATATCATTCAACTCTTTATTCTTATTTTTGTTGTTGTTAATCCATGCCTGAATATATATTTTTTTCCATTACTTTTTAGAGAGAGTGGAAGGGAAGGCAAGAGGGGAGAGAGAAAAAGAGACATCAATGTGAAAGAGACACATCTATTGGTTGCCTCCCGCACGTGCTCTGACCAGGGCTGGGTATAGGACCTGCAACCCAGGTACATGCCTCTGATCAAGAATCGATACCATGACCCTTTGGTGCTCAGACCCATACTCTAACCATTGTACAACACAAGCCAGGCCAAGCCAACTCAATATTCTTTTTTTAAAAAATATATATTTTATTGATTTTTTACAGAGAGAAGGAGAGAGGGATAGAGAGCTAGAAACATCGATGAGAGAGAAACATCGATCAGCTGCTTCCTGTACACCTCCCACTGGGGATGTGCCCGCAACCAAGGTACATGCCCTTGACTGGAATCGAACCTGGGACCTTTCAGTCTGCAGGCCGATGCTCTATCCACTGAGCTAAACCAGCTAGGGCCAACTCAATATTCTTAATAAGATTTTATCTGCTTGTTCTATTAGTTATGAAGAATAGTGTGTTAAGGTCTACCACTGTGATTTTTGATTTAGTGATTTATCCTTTAATTTTGTTATTTGTTTTATATATTTTAAAGGTATGTTATTAGGTGCAAAAACTAGAAATTATTGTATCTTCCTGGTACATTGAAAAATTTATCATTGTTATTTATCCATTTAATTTCTTATAATTTCTCCTATTTAAAATCTATTTGATATTAATATAGTCATAACTGCTTGCTTTTCATTACTATTTGATATATAGAACAAATACATATGTATATATCAATACCTTCATATGTATTGCTTTCAACATTTCTATGTTTTAATATTTAAGGTCTGTCTCACCAAGCAGCTTAAAGTATATTTAAAGTTTGGTGTTTCACTTATATTTTATTGGAGCATTTAGTCTATTTTAAATAATAAGTTATAGGTATAGTTATATTTACCTTTATGATTTGTTTTCTATTTCTTCCAAGTCTTCTATGCTTCTTTGTTTTTAATCCTTTCTAACATGCTTTGAAATTAATTAAATATTTTGTTTTTCCTCTCTGTTGACTGGTTAGTTATATATTATTTACTTTATGTTTAGTAGTTACTCTAGAGGTTTCAATGTACAGTCTTGACTAATATAAATTAGTACTTCTACCATTTTCTATATACCCTTTAACTCCATTTTTTTATCACCCCATTTTTTATTAAAACAAACATGAAAATAAAAACTTTGTCTGTGTTTATTTCTGCTGTTACCCCACAGAAATGATTGTTATTTCATATAGTCAATATTAATGTAGATATACCCACACTTCTACACTTTGTATTGCTCTTTATTCTTTCCTGCATTTTCATACTACCATCTTGTTCCTTCTTCTTGAAGTATTTGCTTTAATATTTCCTTGAATGTGGATCTATTTTATTTGTCTGAAAATGTCTTTTTGCATTTGGTTATGATGAATATTTTTGTTGGAAATAGATTCTAGGCTGGCATTTAGAAATTAGTTATTTTCTTTCAGCACCTGTAGTTTTCATTTTTATCATATGGATTCCATTGTTCTTGCTAAGTAGTCAGCCCTCAGTCATATTGATTCTCTTTAAAGAAAATATTTCTTTTTTCCCTCTGGTTGCTTCAAAATTCCCTTTGTCTTTGTTTTTCTGGCAGTTTTATTATCATTCTTAGGTACAGTTTTCTTTGAATTTACCCTGATAAGGATTTGTGGCACTTTTCAGTTTTGCAGTTTGATGTCTTTTTTGTGTTATGAAATTAAAGGCCATTATTTCCTCAAAATTACTTTTGAACCATTCTCTCTCTTTCTTCTCCTCTGGGACACCAAACATTATTCTGGAATATCATATGTCTTTTACACCCCCCCTCCTGTATATTCCATCTCTTTTTCTCTTGTACTTCAGTCTGAATTTTTCTTTTGATCTTTAGTTTCACTAATCATCTCTTTATGTCTATTTCTGTTGTTAACCCATCTATTACAGTTTTAATTTTAGCTAATGCATTTCTTAGTTCTAGAATTTTCATTGGATCCAATTTTTTAGATAAAATTCTCCAACTCTTCAACTAATTTCTTCAACATACTTATAAAGTATATTTCAAAATACATGTCTAATAACTTAATGGCTGTTTCTTCTATGGGGCTGTTTCTATTTTATTTATCTTGCTTTTGACCACATAGTCTTGTTTTCTGATATGCCTAGTAATGTTTGATTTACTGCAGGACATCAGATATGAACAATTGTAGAGATAAAGTGACACTTTGGATGGTGCTTTCTGCATCCCTAGAGAATTTGATTTGTATCTGTTAGGCAGCTAGGGTATGGGTCATCACCTTAACCCAATCAGCAATTGAGTTGATTAAAATCAGTGCCTTTGTGAGCACTGATTTAATTTTGATTTCTCTCTGTTTTCTAGGTGGAGGCCTTTTGTGATCTGAAATGAAGGCCTGGGTAGTTTTTATAGGGATTTTTCTTTTTGAACTTCAACTATTGTCCCTCAGTCTTATAAAACTGTAAGAAGTTCTGCTCAGCATTTTAGCCTCTTAAGCTGCTATTTATTTTTCAGTTTCCTGATGTCCCGGCAGCCACTTGAGAACCCAAAAATGATTTAAGGGAAAAAGTATACCAAATGTTGATGTTGATCCTCTCTAACTTTCCCTTCATTTTGAGGTCTTGGCCACTTAGTCCTCACAGGTTTGGATACCCTAGTGCCTTCAAAAAAATTATATATATACACACACACACACACACACACACACACACACACACATATATACACATATATAATTCAGATTTTTTTGGTTTGTTTTCATCATGGTATGCAACATACTTTTTTCAGAAAGATGTTAATTTATATAATTATTGTATATGATATATATCATATAATACTGAAGATTATTGTAAGAATCAAATAAGATCATACATGGGAAAACTTGAGCAAACTGGAAAGCTCTATGTGAACAAAGTATTACTAGCCTAATATAGACCATGATCTCTATGAAATCTACAGCAATACGGCAGGGAAATATTTGATAATTTCTTATGTGTTATTTTTGAAACTATAGATCTTCTTAAAGGGCCCGGGTCAATCTAGCAAATGAACTACTCAATGTAGAAGTTGGAGTGGTATTAAATAGGGGGCCTATGTATTAAATACATCTCTCAGTGTTCCCAGGCCTTACAGTTTTATAAGGCCAGAAGCAAGATGGATAAAGGGCAGGAAGGAATAAAATAGGTAAGTGAATCACAGCATAGATGATGAACAGTGAGAGATATTTGGTGAGAACTTATCTGTTGCATTTCATGGGCCATGGCTGTGAGAATAAAATAAACTTCATGGGCTATAATTTACAACCTGATAATTTTTGTGGGCTTTTAATTTTGCATCTCCTCAAGGTTATCTACTAGAATCATTTCTTTTCTGCTATTTCTTACACCCAAGTTAGAGACTGGGATGCATGACAGCAATAATGTACTCTATCAGAGACACATTGAGGATTACTATGCATATGAGCTCACATTGACTGTCCTTTGATTCTCTGGATACTGGTGTTGTGCTGTAGGAAAGATATGAGTACACAAAGGTGGATGATGTATGAAAATGAAAGAAGGACAATATACCAGTGTTAAAGTGGCTTATCAGTCAGAGTTGAATTTAAAAACAGTAAAACAGTGTACGTTTTGCTTAATATTGAAAATTATGCTGTTTTCATTATTGCCATTATTATTATTGTTGTTTTTGAATCCATAGCATCTGCTGATAGAGGTAGAATGCCATCCTGATAGATGACCAAGATGGGTGCTAACCGTGTGGTTCTTTCTCTCGGGTCTTGTCCAGATTCTCAGTGAGCAATGGCTCCAGACTGAAACCCACACACCCTGTCATCCCCTCCTTGCCAGTCTTGCTCAGGGTTTTCACTGTTAACAACTTTACACTTACACCTTTCTTTCTTTCTTCACTATTTCCTACTACCCCTAACTCCTCTGTGAGCTCAACTTCTCCGTACATTAGAAATGTTCAAGAGAAGAAGAATGAGGTTAGCATTTGTTTCATTCTAAGCACTGTATCTTGATGTATAGTGTCTCATAAGGTAAGAAGACATTTCCAAATAAATATTACCTATTTTTAAAGCATATCTTTTAAAAATATATTTTTATTGATTTTAGAGAGGAAGGGAGAGGGAGAGAGAGATATACAAACATCAATGATGAGAGAGAATCATGGATCGGCCACCTCTTGCCCCAAACTGGGGATCAAGCCTGCAACCCAGGCATGTGCCCCGACCAGGAATCAAGCAGTGACATCCTGGTTCATAGGTCAACTGAACCATGCTGGCTGGGCTAAAGTATATCTTTTAATAACTGCAATAAGCATTGTGTATTAGTCTAGATTGAATTTATGTATGTTTTTCTATAAAGGATCAGAAGAAAGGTTCAGATTAATTATCCAGGTTTATAATGGCCACTTCCAATAATGAATAAAAGAACTGTCAATAATAATATAAGAAACAGAAATAGTGCTTGGCCGGCATGGCTCAGTGGTTGAGCATTGACCCATGAACCAGGAGATCAATGGTTCGATTCCCGGTCAGGGTACATACCTGGATTGCGGGCTCAGTCCCCACTGGGGACCATGCTAGAAAGCAGCCAATCGATGATTATCTCTCATCATTGATATTTCTATCTATCTCTCCCTTTCCCTTCTTCTCTGAAATCAATAAAAATATTTAAAACAAAACAAAGAAAAACAGAAATAGTAATTTAGAGTATGGGAGGTGAGTCCTATCGTAAGTGCATTATTTGTCATACAAGGGAAAAATAGATGTAGTTTTATAAGTTAGGAAATAGGGTAAAAGCATTGTATGTAATGTAATAACAGAAATACCCAAGAAGTGGAAGTTAATAAACTCATCTTAAAATGTTAATTTTAGAAAGTATGTTAAGAAAGATATTCTTAAGTAATGAACTAGCAAAAGAGGTATGCAATCTTGCAACCAGATATTAAATCATTCTAGATTGAGTTCAGTGCTGGACTTCTACTTTTGTGAAGTCAGAGACTTCATACAATTTCAAGCTTTTCTTAAAATGATCTGTAATTTTGAGTAATATATGAGCTTGTTATTTAAGTATATAAGTATAAAAATTCTTATCACAACTTAAGGATCAAAATATCTGAATTGAAAAAAGAAACCTGGATATGCTCCAGGCATCTTATTTTAAAACATCAGTCTCTTTTATAATTCTCTCCAACACATTGCTTTAGATTTATAATATCTGCTGATAACAGCAGATAGTCAATACATGTAATAATTTGACATTGCTTTAGGATATTTCAGGATATTTAAAAATATATATAAAAAACAAAATGATAATTTGATTGACACCCTGTTGCTTAGCATGCTTATATACAAGAAACCTAGTTTTGATTTTTAATAATGGGTTATTTTCATTTAGTTGCAAAATTTACACCTTTTTTATGTGTTCGGTGAAAAATGTATGGAGGAGCCTGTAAAAGACATCAATTAAAGTGATAAATTGTATACAAGTAATTATAGAGAAATTTTAGATTAAAATCTCTTTGGTTTTAAATACTTCTGAGTTATACATGCAAAGTGCTTAGAACTCGGTATGGAATGGAATGAGTTTGACATGGGTTAAAAATTAAATGATTTCTTTCTATTTGAATGTTTTCTTAAGAGGGGTATGATTGAGGTGTAACTAAAGTAACGATACTGATTCTGTAAGTAGTTGGATCCTTGCACGGATAACACCTTGCATTCATTCATCACCAGTCAGTGTTTGACTTAAGAGGAGATCCAGGTGAGCCACATGCCAATGCGGAGGCTTTTTCATCTCCCTCACTCTTTGTTGATAGTTTTTCATTTTAATTCCTAATCCTTCAGTAGAGCTTTCACTCAAAACTGACACTGGGGGAGGAAGAATGAAAAGATAGGGAGCTGTGAGCAAAGAGGAAGATATGAAAGGGCCTGGAGTAGGGGCAAGACTGGAAAATAGACATGAAAGGCAGGAAAAAAATTTCTTTAAGGAGGCAGGGGAGTAGTATAGAATCAAAAATTATCTCTTGCATATTAACGTTGCCAGAGACTCCTCAGTGGAAATGCTTTCCCTGGAATTACATTTAGGAGACAGAGAACCAATAGAATTTTAAAGCCGGAATGAACATTGCAATCTGTCAGATAAAAGCAATTTAACAGGTGAGAGTAGAGTTTGCTAAAAATTGTAATGGGAAAGTTAGTAGAAAAAGCTAGCATTTCAAGAACAGCTCCACTTGTTGAGCCCATGCTATCTGAAAGTTGCTTTGCTCTATTTATAAGTTATATTTAATATATAGAATTTCTTTATGTACATCTTGTTCTTATTGGTAAAGCAGATCATATATGATTGGTAATGCAATCATTATTGTTGTTTTTTAAAATCTTTGTATGTTGAAAGTATTACATATGCCTCCTTTTCCTCCCCATTGACCCCTTTTAGCCCCCGCCCCCCAACCCGGTAATGCAGTCATTATTGACATGAATAATGTTTTATTTTTTTTAAGATGCAGAATATCAGTGTTTTCCCAAAATAGGAATCTACTCAATAGCATTGTCAAAAGGTAATCATTGAAAATGCAAAGCTTTATTTGGTTTTTGGACATCTGAAAGGCCACAGACTCTGCTTTATACTGAACTTAATTATCTCTCTGCTGCATTCATCCATTGTTGTTCAGTTCTTTGAAGTGAAATGGAATAAGCCATATCCATTTTAGGTATTTGCAGATAGCTACGCAATCCCAGCTCTCCTTTAAGTTTTCATCATATGACATGGCCCCTTTCCCTTTATAATCCTGATTATCTTTCTTGATTCAAGATAACTAAAATCTATCTTGAGAATAGAGATAAAAAAGAAATATAAAAATGTGCTGCCTACCATTAAAGGATTTATGAAATATTGACCCACCCCCATTCCCACAATGCCTGTCACATATCTTTATGCCCAACAGGTTAACAGCTACAAAAGAGGAATTCTCACAAATAAAATCAATTTTAGGAGCCTGGTGAGTTCTAAGTGGCAGTGAAAGTTCGTTTGCAGCATGTGCTGTCCCAACAAATACACCCATTAGAAAGGAATAGATGCCAATTAGCGAATCCATTCAAAAATTATTTTTATTCATCTGTTCAGTCTTATCACACTCCTCAAAATGTGTTCTGGGAATCACTCTGCTGAGAAAAGTTTTGTGTGTTTAAGTTAATTCTGCATACTGTGTTGCCCCTTTGAGGTTCTCTGCAATAATTTTCACAGAAAGGATTCTGATCAATCCTATAGTAAAGAAACTCCTTTGTCATTGTTTCATTCAGCTTCTCCAAACGTGATTTTGCTATGGAGAATTTTGTGCGCAACATCCATTGACCTCTTGAAGAACGTCTTTGGAAAGCACTGTCTTAAAACATTGAACCACAGGATTGACTGAACTTGCGATGCCAAACATTTCAATGTGAGTATAACTATTTTCATGAAAAATGATTCTCCTGGGAGGACTGAGTGGCATCTGAACGTGACTCCAGTTTCTACTGAAGATTGATCACAAAACCCTGGGAGAAGGGATAGAGGAAACCAGCAGAGCACTCTGGCATGAGATTTCCAGGGAAATTCATGAAGGAGCTAGAAGGCAGACATATCTTAAAACTGGAAGGAAACTTCAGAGATTTTTTTTTGTATTTCTATTCCATGGCTTCTTTTCTTTAATTAGGACAGTAGTTATTAAATAATCATCCACCAAGAATATATTCTAAGTCAGAGTATTTATAGATCACTAACTACAAGTGAAGACAAAACCGTTGTTGCCAAAGAGCCTAGAATTTAACCACAGAGAAAAGCTCTATATTCACAAAATAATCAGACAATGATATGAGGCAGTATATAATTACTTGTTGAGTTGAGTGGCTCAGGTTATAAATACTCTGGAGTGAAGGAAGTTATCCTTTGCAAATGGAGTTGGAGAAGGTCTTCTATTTTTAAGAACTCCTCAAAAAGGACAGTTTTAATGTATCTGATGAAAGAGAGCAACTACTTCAAAGTTATTTATGTTTAAAAAAGGTATTATTACTGTAATTCGTACCAATTTCTCTTTGTCAGGCTTTGGTGGGAATGGAGAAAGGACATCTAATATATTAATACTACTTCATTAATACTTCATGAAAAGATCATTACAATTCTCTTTTGTCACCAGAGGATTTTAAGAAATATTTAGGTCAACAACAGATGGGTCTGCAAATCAGTGATAGCATTTGAAATGTTGACTTTAGAGAGCAGCTGGGGAAACTAAAAGAGTCATGGTAAGGAATAAATAAAATATAGGGTAAAATCTAACAAAGGCAATTTGATGTAAGCATCAGAAGGAAAAGAGTTAACAGGGAATGTGTATTAAAGTCATAGAAGAAAACAGAAGCAAATGAACAGAAAGGATGCATAGGAAGCAGGTCCAACGGGTAAGTGAAAGGCTGAGATTAACATAGGGAAACCAGACTGCAAGGATGTGTCAGAAGAAAGGAACAGCCACCTGGGGATGAATACAGCAGCAGATAAGAAGGAAGGGAAATACTGGATGGGGGTTTCCTTCCTATCTTGGAAAGATGGGGAAAAAGAATGAACTAGCTACTTTAAACAGCTTAAAAATTATACTTCCCCTTTCTCAAAGGGGTTATGTAATTTGTAAATGCAAAAGCAGACCTTTAAAAAAAACACTGGCATCACTCTCCATGTTATTTTTAAACACCCTTTCATTCATTAAGCACAATTAAGCTATCAAGTCCTCTGCTTTAACTATGCAGAACATAGTTCCCACAGCCAGGAGTGCACAGCAATATTAGAAACATCATGAACAATTCTGAACTTGCACAAAGTGTAATTGGCCAATTTGGAGACATTGTTTTGCACAGTATGATGTGTCTCATACATTTTTCATATAGAGGCAATGCAGTTTAGGAGACACACAATAAGCATATGGAAATACATGCATTCTCAGGAGGCTAAGAAAAAACAGTGTGTGTGTGTGTGGGGGGGGGGGGGGGGGATGGGAGACCAAGAACTGAGCTGAGCTGCGTGACAAGATTTGTGAGCTCTGAAACTTGACAAGCTTGGATAAAAACTATTCTAGGCAGTCTTTCCAAGGCACTTACAATGCTAATTATATCTGGTGTACTCCATTTTTCCCTGGCTATACTTTCTTCACTGGTTTTAATTAAGTGCTTTTAATGTCTTTTAGGGAGGTGGAGGAACAAGGAGGGTGAGAATTTGCTTACCAGACAAGTTTTGCCTTGCCCTCACTTATTTTATGCCCTGCCCAACCTGTGCCTTTGCTAATCTTTTATATGATTACCTACATTTCTCCTAATTGATGGCTTTTTAATTCTCTTCTTTTGCTAATTCTACAATTAAGCTTCTATTTAATGTTGTCAAGTTCAATCAATATCCTCTTTTGAGGTGTATTAGGGTAAATGGGTAATAATCTTTTGTTGATTGAAATGCGGTAATATTAAAAATTACTGATGCAGCTTGAAAGTAGCATTGCAGAGAATACGGAGGAGCCACTGAAATGTGGTGAGAAAGGCCTTCAGTGGAGAGTGACCTCCTATTTGTGTAGACAGACTTGGATCCGGACTGTAGAAGGAGCCCACGGCTCTCTTCACTTTCACTCCTGCATGAGCCGGGTCAGCACTGCCTGACTACCGTACTTGGGACAAAGCACATTTGTAATAATTTCAGAATTACATTGAAAAATTTAAAGCTGAACATACACATTATAGCATTTAATTTGTTACGCTCAGTTGCATTTAAAAAGAAGAAAGCAAGCTCTTTTTATTTATTCACCCAATCACCCAAAATATATTGGGTACTATCTGTACCCAAGAATTTAATGTAGAAATGGATGGAATGAGACCACTAAGCAAGTATTAGCTGACTTCTGTTGTCAGGAACAATGCTAGGGAATATGAAGATGAAGAGTACACAGCATGTGTTCCCAAAGGATTTAGTAACTGGGACAGGGGCACAGACATGTAAATAAGCAATTACAGCCATGGGGAACTGTTATATAATTTCATGCGAGTGGTTCTCAGAATCCTGAGAAAGAAGTACTGAACTCTGCAAGAGAGTCAGGCTGGCTTCCTGGAAGAAAAGAGAGGCCTTCTCAGTGTAGTTAGAGTCTCTAGTTCCACACAATTTTCACTCTCCAGTGCTAGATAATGTGAGCAAATAAATACCCCCTTCCTTTTTTGCCTAAGCAAATTTGAGTTGGATTTCTCTCACTTATAGTCAAAAGAATCCTGTAGAATTCATAGCCAGACAGAGACTTGTACATATTGTTGCAAAACTGCTTGGAGAGGTGCTAAGGAGCCATAGCAGAATACTTGTTTTGTCTTTTCACTGGAAAGATCACTTCATTTACATTTGAGGTATCTTCTTATACATTTTCAATTCTTACTTATTTTATGTTTAAATGTATTTCTACCATCTTGTGTTTTCTTTTTATCATGCTTTTATGCGTTTTTCTGCTTTTTACTGGATTGATTACATTTTTATCATTCTTTGTTTGCCCTTTACTTACTTGAAAGTTAAACATTCTATTTCTATTTTTTTGTAGTTTCCATTCCATTTTAAACATCAAAGGTTAAGTAAAAATGTAATAAATATTCTATTCTTCTCTGACTAATACAAATATTTTATTTCATTTATTCTTTAAAAATATGTTTTTATTGATTTTTAGAAAGAGAGGAAGGGAGAGGGATAGAGAGATAGAACATGGATGAGAGAGAAATACTCATTGGCTGCCTCCTGCATGCCCCTAACTGGGGATCAAGCCCAAAACTCAGGCATGTACCCTGACTGGGAATCGAACCAGTGACCTCTGGGTTCATGGGTTGACTCTCAACCACTGAGCACACTGGCCAGGCCAATATAAATAGTTTAATGCTGTAATGTTACTCACCACTCCCTTCC
>NW_005370683.1:3432506-3454110 GCF_000412655.1 Myotis brandtii
ATATATATAAAATCACTGTTTGGCATTGTTTTTACCACCACCTCACATTAATTATTATTACTAGTATTGTTTTTAGAATCTATACTTATGTAGATTTACAAATTTTATCACTTTAACCTATTATTTTCTTTTGGACTTATTTCCTTCATATATATCAAAATGAAGGAAATAACTGATATATATCCTGCTCATTGCCCCAGAAGCCGATCTATACAGACCGAATCAAAGTCTCTTTGGCTTTGAATTGGGTAAAGCAAGGGGAAACTCTGACAGGAGAGAGTTTGGAGGGAGGAGAAGGAGAATGAGGTACTAATTTCCTCCACTCCTCTCTGATATGTTACTATAGCTTGGCTCCTTCCTTTGACCAAAGGCCAAAGCTACCCATAGGTGGCCTTCCTCTTGCACTTTCTACAGGTTCCAGTAATTGCTCCTCCTTTTTGTTTCTTCAGGTTTAGGAGGTGGATCATTGTCAGCAGTTATTAAGCCTGTGGTACTACTAGTATAGCACCTTTTGTCAACTTCTTTTAAACCTTCCTCCTACTTTTGGAGCTAATCGGTCCCTTTATTAAATTCCCCTCAATCATGGAGATGAGGTGCCATCTTTTTTCTCTTGGTTATAATAGTTATTTTTCTTTCAGTATTTTAAGCACCTTTTCTTATTATCTCCTGCTCTGTTATTGGTGATGAGAAGCATGCTACCTAACATTCCTTTTTAGATTATCCATCTTTTCTCTCAGGTTGCTATTAAGATTTTTATTGTGTCCTTGGTGTTTTGCAGTTTCATGATCATGTATATAAGGGAGGGATTCATTTTTTATTAGTGCTTCTCGATATGCTTCTTAAATTTGAGAATTTGTGCCTTTTGGTCAATTCTAAAAGTTTCTTAGTTATTATCTTTTCACATATTACCTTCTTTCACTGTGCTATGCTCTCCTTGTGTAATTTTTATTCAATATATGCTGGGCCTTCTCATTCTGTTTCCCAGATAGAGCTTGTTTTAATCTTTCTTTTCTATTTCTACTTCTTTATTTCTCTGTGCTCCAGTATGCATAATTTTCTCAGAGCCTCCCTCTCATTTCTTTAATTATTTTTAATATGCTGTTCTCTGGTTCATTGATTTTTTAATTTCAATTACTAAGTCTTTCATCTTGTGATGTTATAATTGCTCATTTTCAATTTGCCATTATTTTCAGATGGCCCTTTCCTTCTTTTACCTCCTTGATAGTTTTAAGGAGATAGTTTTATCTGATAGTCACTTCTAGATTGTTATTTTATCTTATATTCTTGGTAGTTAAACTTTCTCTGTTACATTTGCTGATTCTGTCAGCAAATCATTTTCTCTTGCACTGTGAATGCACCTTCATCCCATATTTATTTGTGAGGGTGACACGCACTTGCTGAGTGGTGGAAGGGTTGTGATAGAGTAGTTTTGCCTTTGCTCTGTTAGATGTCAAAGGTTTCATTGATCCAGAAAAAGCCTTCATATTAAAGTACTATTATCTTGTACAAGACTCCCTCAGGCTTCAGGTGATATTATACTATAGTCCACACCTGTGTGTGTGAAGGGCCTCAGACTTCAATTTCTCATGGGAGACTTTTATCTCTATAAAAACTTGAGCAGATCTAATCTTCCTTTTACTTCCCCAAAGCTGGTGGCAGTCTTTCCTGAGTCCCAGTTAGAGATCGTTTTCAGATCTTCACCTAGCATAGACTCTAAGCTATTATTCCTACTACTACTTGGATATATTTTCCTTATGGCCAAATGGATCCAGCTTGATGTTCTGGTAGATTTTCCTATTTGTCTTTTGAATTCAGCTATGTATTAAAGTATTGTTATATTTTTATTTTTATATGTTTAGAAAGGGATGTTTTCTCCTCTGTCCTCTGTGATGCTTAAACAGAATTATATTTTTATTTTTATATGTTTAGAAAGGGATGTTTTCTCCTCTGTCCTCTGTGATTCTTAAACAGAATATATATATATATATATATATTTAAAGAAAGTTTTTAAAACAAAGGTTTAAAATGGTCTATTTTTTATTTCAAAGGGCTCATGTTTAAAAGAATTCATGAAAGCCTGAACAAAGACAGGGTGTGAATGCAGATTTGAGTAATATTTAAGAGGCATAAAGTAAGTGTCTTCAAGAGACTCAAGCCTAAGTACTTCATGAGGTTTTAGGGTGGTGGCAGTTTGGTTCGAATCACTTAGTGAATCCTGGTGCTGTTGATTGAAATCAGGAACATGGAAAGTTCACATATTCTGGTCTTTGTAGGATATATAGGTAGTAAAATCTAGAAGGCAGTTGGAAATAATGGTCAAGAGCTTTGTAGCTCTGGAGATAAATGAGAGGCTTAATTTTGTAATTAAGTTGGAGACATGGTAGTAGATTAAATTATATAAGGAGGGTGTATACCAGTGGTTCTCAACCTTGGCTGCACATTAGAATCACCTGGGAATCTTTTCAAAATCCTGATTTCTGGGCCTCATCCTCTGGAAATTCTGTTTCTTTGTTACTAATGTTGTGGCCCCACCCCATAACAAAGAAACAGAATTTCCGGAGGATGAGGCCCAGAAATCAGGATTTTAAAAAGATTCCCAGGTGATTCTAATGTGCAGCCAAGGTTGAGAACCACTGGTGTATACAATGAGTAGAGACTGGTAAAATGAACACTATTAATATAAAGAGTAGAAAACACTGATGTTTCCAATATATGTGAAAGGACAGTTGTTGGTGATTTGAGAGTAAAGGATGGACAATAAAGACAAAGTAAATTAAGATTTTAAGGTGTAAGATGATCAACTAATAAGGTAAGGCTGTCAGAACATGATATTTATCACAAGAGGAAGTGAGTTGCTTATGTTCAGGTGTTCAAGAGTAGGTGTATATGGATGATGGGGGACTGGGGAGGGCCTGTAAAGTCTGACCACCAAAGTCTATGGAAGAAGAGAGTTAGATCTCACCTCATAGGGTACAGGGTGCAGTTCCTATTGATCCAATACTAGGTGACTAGCAATGGTTGTTGATATTAGGATGCATTCTTCATTTCACCATCTACATCATGTAGCTGGCCAGACCTAAATAGAAATTTCTGTAAGTTCGTACCCAGCCCAGAAAAGAATATTTCTCTAAATATAGCCAATTTGGGAGTCTTCACTATATGAGACTTTAAGGCTATTAAGTTGTAAAACTGTGCGGTTCAGCCAGGGAGGTGACAAAGTTGTTTGTTATACAGGAAAGACCCCTGAGCCAATCACCTCTGAACATTGTAGGTCGTATACAAACAAAAACCTGCTTTCTTCTCTAATTCAGAGCTCTCTCCTTTACGATTATTTTCCTGTGAACTGGGGTTGCCTGGGCTTCCATGGACATTCACTCTGTTTCCTCCCAGAACAGCCTGGTCCCTTCCCGGCCCCTGGGCTGCAGCCTGGAAAAGCGCTCAAGGCAGCAACCTGGGGCAATCCGGGCCCACCTCTCAGGGATTGCCGTCATGTGTTACCTGGTGCCCAATACTTTAAGAATCTGTTTTTTTTCTCTCATTTATTTGGCCAGTTATTTTAGTAACTTAACCGTCAACACCGCATCTCCTTTTCTACCTTGCTACCAGTAATTTGTAAGGAATCCATGTAGCTTGCATTTAAATGACTTCAATATACTCCAGTTTTACATTTTGATTTGACCCTTTGGTTTGACACTTTTTTTCTTAAACAATTTTAATCATGTTAATAGTTAGCACTAAAAGTGCAATTATACGAAAAGCTCCATATTTTACATGTTTACGTTGTTTTTCTTTGTCTTTCCTTGTAACGTGTTGAAGGTGGGGATCTTCTTTCAAGCAAACGGGAAAATGATCAAGTGACACAATAAGCACGAGATGCATGAGCTGCTGCTGGCAAAACGCAGCATACGGCCTTACAGCAAACTTTTAAGAAGTAGAAAGCGTATTCTAACAATAAATATGTGTCGTAAATAAACCAGTAACATAGTCATTTATTATCAATTAGCAAGTATTATGTCCCGTACATCACTGTATGTGCTATAATTTGATACAAGTGGCAGCACAATAGGTCTCTTACGCCATCATCACCACTAACACCTGTGCAATGCCTTGTGTGGGCTGCAACGTCCTTAGGCGACAGGAAGTTTTCAGCTCCACTGTCATCTCATGGGACTGCCTGTTGTCTTTAGAGTGTTTGTTTCCATGTTTGTCTTTCCTCACTAACGTACGAATCCTCACATCAGTGGCCTTGATAGCAGCAGAGGCCCCTGCCACCACTCACCTGCTGCACCCTGCACCTCAGAACTTGCAGGAATGCCTTTCAATCTTGCAGGCCCTGGCCCCAGGCCCCGCCTCCAAGACCCCGCCCAGGCCCCGCCTCCCAGGCCCCGCTGCAGGAAGCGGCCACTCAGTGGCCTGGAGACCACCAGTGGGACATTTCAATTGCGAGAGGATTCAGACTCCTGCTCCTTTTTGGGTAAGAATTAAAAATTGATTTTAGCATTTCAACTTATTCCTTTTACTTTTACAATAAAAATTTAATTTAGAAAAGCCATTAGGTTGCATATAAACGTATATATTTGATAGCCCACATTCTGAGACTTAGAATGAGCTGCGCTGGTAACCAGAACCTTCTGGAAAATGGAGCCCTAACACTGCTAATTCCCTCTGGCTGTTTCACTTTACAAAACAACATTCAAACAGTGTTGTGCTTTTTTTTGGGGGGGGGGCGGTTCTGATTGGTCCAAATTGTGTAGTTTTTTAATTTAAAAACATTTTAAATCATAGTTTACATTTAATATATTAGTTTCAGGTGTACAGCATAGAGGACAGACATTTATATAACTTACAAAGTGATTCCCCTTGTAAGTCTAGTGCCCACCTGGCACCATACGATTATTATGGAATATTGACTGTATTCCCTTTGCTGGCAAATACTTCACTTAAAAAAATACGTTTTTTATTGATTTCAGAGAGGAAGGGAGAGGGAGATAGAAACATCAATGATGAGAGCCATGCCGGCCAGGTGCAAATACTTCAGTTTTAATGAACTCTCTCAAACAAGACAAACCTGATTTGGAATAATTGGTTGAAAAAATTGCTGAAAATTAATAAAGAGTTGGGAATGTTTGAAAGGTATTATCTTGGACTACTGATAATTATAATTATAGTTGATTTTCAGTTGTACAACCAAAAGTTTGTATAAATTAAGTTATTAGAACTGAGGAAAAGATTCAGAATACAGAGATATTATGAAGACCAGGAAATTATTTTGTTCATCATGGTATTCCCAGGCCTAATAATATGTCTAGTAGATTGTAAAACTCCATAAATATTTGTGAAATAAAGAATAAATGAAAGAATTAATGCTGACTTCTTGAAGGCAGGGATTGTACTTATCTTGTTCATTGTTCAATGTACAACACCGAGTTTTGTGTTGGGCACATTATACTCAATGAACATTTTGTGATTGGATTAATGAAGTGATTAAAATTGCATAGCCTACAGCTAATATTTTTGCGTGTAAATTTGAAAATATATATTCAGTCCTGGACATTTCTAGTTACTATATAGTTGAAAAGTTATTCTAAAAATGGGAGGCAATATGAGTAAATGGTATAATGGTTAGAGGAATTTAAACATAGTCTTTTCCAATCTAGTGAGGAAAGAATGTTGAAAATACGAGTTGTGCTACAAAAGCTAGAAAAATGAAAGAGTTCATATGTAGGCAATCCTTTTCTCTATTTCTATTTGAAGTTCATTCCATAAAGAAGGAATGGAAAGATAAAAATGCCAAAAAAGCAGACACAGGGATATAAAGAGAAAGGAAAATTAGTCAGCAACCCTGCACCACAAATCACCACTCAAACAATGAAAACTCATGAGATCAGAAGGTTGTTCCAGACAATAGATGCTGCAAGGCCAAGGGTGGACCTCAGGGAACAAAAGGGAACTATTTCCTGAGCTCCCTCCTCCTTAGTTCACAGGGCTGTTTTATCATAAATTCCTTGCTCATTGTTAGTAGGAATGCTCAGTTTCCCTCATGCACCTCAAAGCCAGTTGTGGGATAAGTGAGATGCTCTTAATGTTATCAAGTCACTACCAGCCAGAAGCAGAGGGTGAGGATGCCTAGAGGGAGCAGGCCAGGTCAGCAGCTCTCCCATATAATAGCATCTTCACTGGTTTTATTCCTATCAGGGGCACAGGAGAGGCACAGGAATGCTAATAAAGCATCCCATCATGAAGCAAGCTGCCACAAAATAAGACTGTAAAACATTAGAAATGAAAATTTTGTAATTGGGTCATTTCAATCTTATTCTCTGATGTTAGACTCCAGCCTTTGGTGAAGATAATTCTGGGCAGTGAGGTTAAACACTCTCTCTCTCTCTCTCTCTCTCTCTCTCTCTCTCTCTCTCTCTTTCTCTCACACCTACACCTGCCTCAGGTCAGGTTGTTCCCCCTCCTGGCCATGCCTGGTATGTTGCAGGATGTCTGTGACTCTGCCTACACCTGCCTCAGGTCAGGTGTTCTCTCTCCCGGCCATGCCTGGTATGTTGCAGGATGTCTGTGACTCTGCAACAGAGCAGCAGCCCTCCCTCCCTTTTCCATTTGGACCCCAAGGAAACAGTGAGACCTAGTTCGTCAACTATTTGCTTGTGGGACTTTGCCATTCCTCTACTCAGCAAAAGACAGTTTCCTCTGTGTTGCAACTCTGTATTTGGCGAGAGGATAGGAGGGTTGGCACGACCGGAGCGGCTACGATGGTAAAAGCAGGCACAGTGAAACCCCACAACGATCGGCCTCTTTTTCAGCTTGGCACATCACGTTGGGAGCTGGAATAGAGGAACGTTTGTAATAAATTACAGTTGGGAGGAGAGTGATGGCGCTTCTGTGGAAGTCCTGTGTTCCCCTCCCCGCCCCCTCTCGGTGGCATAGTCATGAGCCTCACTTTTGTTTTTCATATTTTAAATCCAGCCTGTACGGAACTTGCCACAGAAATAGATCTGCACTGACACTCCCACTCTCAAGCTGCTACAGTGGCAGGCTTTGACATTGCTTGAGCCAACCCAGAAACTAGAAAGTTGAAGTAGAATTAAAGAGGGAGTTGTGTGAATAGACCCACTTCCTGGTTGGAGAACCAGGATCATATTTCATTTCCATCTGTGACACTCTGACACATCTTTCACACCAACACTATGCTTGTCACATAGTGATTGCCTACATTCACAAGGTCTTGCTAAAAAAGGGGATTGCTTTATGACACAGGCATATTTTTTTGCCTAAGTGAAAGGGTACAGTGGGACTCGTCCTTCTGGTCACCTCCTCATTTGGATTACTCCACTGCAGATGCCTAATTCCTGGAAGTCGGATGGAACCACTGGGTGAGGGCCAACCTTCAGAGTGGGAGGTCAGCATCAGAGAGGCCCAGAGGGAGGCAACAGGAGGTCCTGGCTGGCAAGGGGGACAGAGCATCAAAGGTGGAGGTCTGGAAATGCAGGCCAAGCTTCCAGGGACACTTGCCAGAGGGAGTCTCACTGTAGGGCTGAAAACCAGAGCAGCCCTTAAATGCTAGGCTGAGGTAGGAGAAAGGCGAGATCAGTGCTCTGTCCCTAGAGACGGATAACATTTATTAAGCAACTGAGCCTGGTCCTGGGCCAGCAATGTTCTGTACACCCATCACAGCGCTTTCAAAATCCATTTCATCTGCTTACTCATTCTTGTCTCTCTCACTGGGTTGTGAGTTCCTTGAGGGAAGGACCTATGTCTTGATCACTTAACAGGGAACCTGGGGTATAGAAAGCATTTGGTAAATATTTATTGATTGACTGGGTAACCTTACATCTTTCAAATCCCTGCAAGATCCATGGTCCTATTGACCAAACCAAGTGTTAGATTAAGAGACTTTTCCAAGGTCTCACACACAGAAGTCATCTCAAAGACAAGTTTTATTTTTTTTAATTTTTATTGTTGACACTATTACAGATGTCCCCATTTTCACCCCTTTCCTCCCTCTCCCCAGCTCCCGGCCCCCTTCCCTCTGGCATTATCACGTTGTTGTCTGTGTCCATTGTTGTCTATGCATCTATGTTCTTTGGCTAATCCCTCTTTAAGCCACTCTACTCAAAGGACCAAATCAGAATTTAAGAATGAAAATGCATTAGAGGTCCCAGAATCTAGAGGTGGAAGTTCAATGTAGGGTACTTTTCAGGTCGAAATTCTGTGGAAGGTGAAGTGCAACCCGCACCAGGGCTGGACTTGCTATAAAACTCCTGAGCTACTGAAATTATGCTAAACACACTTCCTGTGCCCTGCTCTGCTTATGCAGTAGGGGTAAGGTTGCCAGACAAAAATCTAGGGAACCCAGTTAAATTTGAATTTCAGATAAACAACGGATAATTTTTTTTAGTGTAAGTCTGTCCCAGGTATTGCATGGACATACTTATATTTAAAAAGTATTCATTGTTTATCCGACTTTCAAATATAACTTGCATCCTGTATTTTTACTTGCTAACTCTGGCAACCTAGACGGGGGTTGATTTTAAGGACACATGTGGAAATCAGGAGATAGGTTAAACCATCTCAGCAGCCACAAAGCTAGTTACACAGTCTGCCAGCCCTTCCATGACCGGGGTATTCAATGGGGAGAAGGGAGTGCTAGGAAAACAGGCCGCTGGATTCGAATTTAGCAGCAGCCAGTGTGCCCTCTGGTCGCCTCCTGAGAAGGAAGCCCATTCTTCCTGGTGCCCCTTCCTTCCCGCTGTGCATCTCACTGCCATGATTCCCAAGACAGCACAGGGCCGGGGAGCTTGTCACTGTTCAGTACGGAGGACCTGGTGCAGAAGAGGCACTCAGTAAATGTTTCTTGAATTAATGAACAATACGTTTCAAATATGTCATTTATCTTATGTCCAAACTGTCCATGGTCAAGTTTGGCTGCATATTCTCCAGTGTAACCAGTTATGGCTAAGGTATCAGGGCCAATTAGCGTCTCAATGCAAAAGCATAGGAGTTTTCTTTTTTTCTGAAAGAGCCCCTTGGCTGCTCCTAGTAGGAATCTGGGAGTACGGCAAGCAATCGAGGACATTTTATCATGTCTATTTCGCATGGCCTGTCTAGCACACCTGTTTAGTACACACCTGTCTGATAAACATGGCTTGTCCAGTCTGAGACTATTAATAACCAATATGCTCTAGTCCCATTAATGTTGGGGTGACTAGTATATAATTATCTAAACTGGAATACTTTGATGCATAAAGAAGATGCTATTCATAAATGCTGTTAGGACAAATGATATAAACCTGAACTGTTCTGGGCAAACTGGGTCATGCTGACATCTTAGTCTTTATGAATAATGAATACCCTCTAGAATCCCCTGGATAATGTCATTTGAAAATGCCACTCTTTGGACACAGTGACCATATTACCCAACCAGCTACAGTGTGACCCTCTACTGCTTTTCCTCAAAGTAGTGTATCAGGAGAGATTCTATGAGATTTTCCTCACAAATCTGACTCATCCAATATTTTGCTGGGTATATTTCTGTCTCCATCACTTGATTGAATCTCTTAAAGATGATGGTCTGTACCTTTTACCTTTGTACACCCATCACAGTTCCTTACACACCTACACACAGGAAGTCTACTTGTATCAATAGTAACACACTGTAACAAACTACCCTCAATTCTGGTGGTATGTGAGTTCAAGAGTTATTTTCTTGTTCACACCATATGTCCACTGTTGATCAGCTTGGGCTCTGCTCTGAGTTCTATTTAATCTGGAACCCAGACCGATGAGCAGTTTTATCAGGAATGCTGCAGGTCTCATGGCCGAGGGAAAAGCAACAATGTTGAATCACAGACTGGCTCTTCAAGCTCCTGCTCAAAGGAGACAGTTACTGCCACTGGCGTTTCATTGTCAGAGCCAGTCATATGGCCAAGTGTGCTCCAATAAGGAAGGGAAATAGAATTCTCTCACAGGGAAGAATAGCAAAAGTTTTGAACAATAGTACAAAATCTGCCACTGTAGATTTTGAATGGAAATGTGAATGGAGTTAAATTTAGCATTACAGTGGGGCCTTGACTTACGAGTGTCCTGACTAACGAGTTTTTTTGGGATACGAGCCATCTCTCAGCTGATTTTTTGCTTTGAGTTGCAAGCTCAAAAAAATTCGGGTTTATGAGCCAGCTTCAGATACCCCACCGCTAGTTGGCGCAGCGAACGTCACAGTGATTTGACATACGAGTAATTTGAGTTATGAGCTCCGTCACAGAACGAATTAAACTCGTAAGTCAAGGCCCCACTGTATTATTTAACTCAGGAGGGCCACTTAGCTCCTAGGTGAGTCATGCCCACCATCCATATCTCACCAAGTAGTTTTGGGAAATTTCAGAATTATTAAAGGTTTCAGGACACATCTCTTCAAATGTCCAAGGTTCAGGTGTACTTCTCTGTGGATTCCAGAGCTGTGGTCCATTAATTTTCTGATTTCATGCTGACATTTTACTCATGAAAAATTGGTCTAGAAAGATGTAAGCAGTTTGCCCAAGGTCACACACTTGGTTGATTGAAACATTCTACAACTCTGAAAGGTTGTCCCTGTATATGAAATGAAATCCATTAGGACAGTTGATCGCAAGGATGACAGGGCAGGTTTTCCTGAGTTCTGTGTTTGTGAAGACATCTCTTCATAACTTTTTAGATTTTCAGTGTCATGTTGAATAAGGTAACACTGGTGAGCATGTACTGCCTGTTTCACAATAGTACTGGTTCTTTAAAAGTCAGATTTCTGTGTCATGTTGAGTTATTAACACAAACAAAATCAGAATTCAGCAAATGGAATAATAGGGACAAACAGTAATATCACATGTGTCTTCTATAAAAGGCTGAAGCAACCCAGAAAGGAAGTTTCTCCATGAATTAGGGCAAAGTTGAATACTGAACATAACCTAATTATAATGATAGATAAAGAAGAACCATATCTGGTGAACTAGACAAAATTGAGATAGTGTCTTTAATAAGCAGTAAAGTGCTACTGTTATGGACTTTACTACTTAACAGTTAAAACTAACCTGGATATAAACTTCACTTAACTGGCTCTGTGAAGATCCTCCTACTTCTTGGGCCCCTTTTGGACCCTTCTGCCCTCTGGTCCTCTAATGACAATTTGAATAAGTCTCCTTTATAGTCCTTATCATATCCTTGCCAAACACATATAATAATTATCTTCATGTTTCATCTCCTCTGCTGTATAATAAGCCACCTGAATACAGGGAATGCATCTTTTCATCTCTGTGTCTTCACAAGGTCTAGCACTATGCCAAGTACATAGTCTACATTCTCCAAATGTTTGAGCAATTAAATGAAAATGAATTACATTTGAATTGATAGGACTAGAGCTGAGTTAAAGCCTGAAAAGCATTGTCTGTTGACATAAAAGAAATCAAAGAAAGGTTGAGAATTTCAAATATCAGAGTTAAAATGGGAGAACATGTACTTTTCAAATTCGAAAATATTTTTCTTCTTTGTTCATTGTGTATTTTGTATGATATGATTAATATATATTATCAAAAGGAGTTAATTATATTATGTTTTGTGCTTATAAGAAAATCTGTTTCCTTATGAAAATATTGAAAAGACTTTGACATATTACTTTACTCCTTTTCTATGCCTATACCATCCTGAATAATACAGAGGCCATATTAATGACCTGCATAAGAAAGCATTTTTTATCATTATAAGTGTTATATTTTTGTTTAAATTCCAGGTGCAGTGTTGATAGCACATTTGTTTATATGTTTTACCCTCCTTAGTCAGTGGCAGAATAGAGGGCCAGACCATGTGGAAAACACTGGCATGTTTTATGAGTGGACAGGGCTGAGACTAGCTCGTCCTAAGGTGAGAAAAAGATTAAAGGGACAAAGACCAGCCTATGACAAAGCGTCAGCCTGTGAGCCCTGGTTAAGAGCCTGGCAGAATGTAGTGCACACTTCTCCATTGTAGATTCCTTGAGGAGATATATTATTCCAGCCTAGGGTGAGATTTGGTGTAGTTGAGTATGCACACTTTGCCTGTGTGAATAAAGAGAGTTTGTATAGAACACATTTGAAATCTATCAATACTCTAGGTAATTGTATATACATATGTATGATAAAGAACTAATGCATGGGAGGAATGGATAAAGGAAATGATATTTTTTTGAGTTCCTGCCATGTACTAGGTAATGTGCCTTTAAATAATAATGATAGTAAAAATAATAATGATGATGATAGTAAAAATAATTTATTTTTAATGAATGCTTGGTTTGTGTATACATTGAGCCATTTAATCCTTTCATCAACATTACAGCATATTCTGTTCATTTTATAGATGAGTAAAGAAGCTCTGTGATTTTGAGTAAACTGTTCAAGGTCACACATCCAGTTAGTGCCAGAGCTGGGATTGGACCTGATCTAGCCAGGGATGGTTTTGTTGCAGGGTCAGACCTCATCTCAGTCTAGTTCAAGGAACAAGAGTTCCTTTTTTTTGTATATGTATGTATGTATGTATGTGTGTGTATATATATATAAAGAGTTTAGACAGAAAAATTCCAAAGATAGTATAGAAGTTCTCTTATACTCAACACTTTCCTTTGTTAACATGTTGAATTAGTACAGTTTGATATAATTAATAAATCAATATTGATACATTATTATTAAACTAGAGGCCCGGTGCACAAATTCATGCACAGGTGGGGTCCCTCGGCCTGGCCAGCGATCGGGACCCATAGGGGCTGGCGGCTGGGGGGAGGCACCATGGGAGGTTGGCTGGTGGAGGGAGGTTGGCTGTGGTCAGTGCACATCATAGCTACCAGGCGGTCGTCCAATCTTAACAGTCACTTAAGCTTTTATATATAAAGATAAACTCTATAGTTTATTCAGATTTCCTTAGTTTTTACTAATGTCCCTTTTCTGTTCCAGATTCCGATCCAGGAAACCATGCTAAATTTAGTCGTCATGTCTCCTTGGGCTCATAGCTGTGATAGTTTTACAGATGTTCCTTGTTTTTGATGACATTGTCAGTTTTAAGGAGTACTGTTTGGGTGTTTTGTAGAATGTCCCTCAATTGAGCTTCGTGCAGTCTTTTGTTATAATTTGACATGGCTTTCCTGAGCTGAGTCAGGAGCTAGTCCTGGATTATCTATGTTAGTCATTCTCCTCCTTGTTTCTTCTCTTTTTTGTCATTTCTCTGCTTCTTAGCACTTCCATTAAGGACTAGGGAAAAGAAGTTATAGCAAAGGCACTAGTTTTTCTGGATGCTTCATGGTGTTGATAAATACTTAACGGTGTAGGAATAAATTCTTGGGATCTGCAGTGGCTTTTAAAAAAATCTCCCATTTTTGTGTGTGTGTGTTTTTTGTCACTGAATATCAGAAGTTAGTGTTACTTAAAATTGACTACAAAGTATCTAGCTCTAGCTAGTTTTCTGATCAGAGTCATATAGGATTTAAAAATAATTTAAGGGAATTTAATGCATCAAGAAGAAGTAAAGAAGCTAATATTGAGGAGGCAATATACACATGGCAACTATTTAAAATTTTAATATCTTTTTATGTGCAAAATCATCTAAACATTTAGAAAGTAATGACAATGTAAATTTAAATATAGGATAGTACGAAGGTATCCTATTAATGAAAGTAGTTATTTTTCCTCCTCAAGAGATTGTGGCCCCAGAGGAGGAGGAGACTTAATAGATCAAAAGTCCAATGTTGTTGCCCTGGAATGGGATAATATGAAAACTCAGATTAACTTAAAAAATACTTTTAATTAGAAAATTAAATTTATTTTGTGAGAGTTCTTTATTATTGAAAAACTGCTTATATTCTTAATGTAACCTGAATAATACTGACTAAACATTACCTAGGATTATGGCTTTCAGACCGTTGTATCTTTTGGTATGAAATGACACTATGAAGTCAAAAGGCAATCTATTTGTTGGCAAGCATATCATTTAAATTGAATGACCCTTCTGACTGTCCTGTGCCAGAAACAGAGCCAGGTCTAGCCTTAGGTGCCGTGGAGAAATCTCTCTTCTGAGACTCAAGGTTTATCCAAATGCTCTGTGCTCCCAAATATCTCCATGCTCAACTCCCACCCTCAACCAGCCATGTACTAAGCATTTCCCATTACTCACTCCTTCGAATAAAAGCACTAAAGTGTAAATACTATCTTGGAGTGATAACTTGTAAAGTAATGTTTTTAAAGATAAGGCACTTCATTACCTCTGGAAAAAAAATATTTGGATATGGAAATAGCTAATTAAACACTCAGCACCATGTTAACCATCTTGGATTATATAAACATATATTTTTTCCATGTCTTCTTCAATTTACATACTTATTTTAAGCTATAACAAATAGATGAGAGAACTAAGTATTGATCTTAACATTGTAAAGACATAAGAAGAAAGTAAAACCTGGAAAAACAATCTATTCTTTTTTTAATGTTTTGATTGAAGGGAAAGAAGAGATAGAAACGTCAGTGATGAGAGGGAATCATTGATCGGCTGCTTCCTGCACCCCCCCCCCCCCCCCCCCCCGGGGGGCCTGAAGCCTGGGCGGCTTGTGCCAACCGGAATCAAACCCATGACCTTTCAGTCTGCAGGCCGATGCTCCATCCACTGAGCCAAACCAGCAAGGGCAACCTATTCTTAACAAAAGGAAAAATGACCAAAAGATATCCTAAGTTTAAGCTAGATATTTTAGTGGCCTCCTGAGGAAAATAAAAGTAGCCAGGTATCCTCCACAGGATCGTCAAAATTCCATTCTAATGGCTCATGAATTTGCCATTCCTTGTTTAGCAATATTACTATTCTTTGTTCTCTGTACTAGTCATTCTTTCGTTCATTTAATTAAATTCTCACCCCAGGGCATGCTTAGAGAGAAGGGGGGTAGGGGGGATATCAAACATCAATGTGAGAGAGAAACATTAATAGGTTGCCTTCCTAAAGCTCCATGACCAGGGATCAAACTTGCAACCCAGGTATGTGCTCTGACAAGGAATTGAACTTTCAATTGAGCGTCAAACTTTCGGTGTAAGGTGTGATGCTCAATCAACTGTGCCTCGCTCACTGGGCTCATTTATTTTTTATATTTTAATTTTTTATGCCCATGATTGATTCATCCCCCAAATGGACTCCTGGGTGTGGATTTTTTGCTACTATTATTCTTGGCCACATCCCTAGCAATCTTAGCCAATCTTGACCACACTGAAGTTCAGACTCAATGACTTGGGAGTTACCCTGACACCTGGGCCTACCCGTGCATGAGAAGAAAGGGACCTGCTTGTCAAATAATACTATTTCCCTGCATTCTCAGATCAGGGAGTTTACTTCTGCTGGCCTAGTTCAGCTATGGGCCCTGGAATATAAATAAATTTTTTCACTTTCCACTCTCCTGCCCCCAGCCCTGAGTTTTTGTCTCTGGGGCTGTTTTCCTAATCACCAGCACTCTAGCCATTACCCAGCAGGTCCCACATCCCCCTCATGAACTTTATACTTATTTACAAGACTGACTCCTCAATGTTCTGTACAGTGTCATTCTGGATGACTGTGGTCAGTAACCAAAAGTTGGACAACCAGTGAGTCAGAACATATCAGGAATGCTTGGAGAAAAACAGTTAAAGAAAAATTACATGGGTGGAAGATAGAAGTCCAATATGTTTTGATTGGATTTGGCTAAGAGTATGGTATTAAATTATGCAATCATCCATATTCATAGCCAAAAAGTCATTTTTGTGGTAGCTAAATATAAAATAAATCTGTAATAAATAGACACCCATAAATAAAATCAGCTGCCTGATGATTTATATTGGCTACAATGAGAGGATAACATAAATAGTATTTTATTTCTATCATAACACAGTTATTAAGGCAGAACAGTCAAACATTTTATAGTTCCTCCTAATTATATAATTGCTATTATATAAACCAATTTCCGTTCTGCTGGTTAAAGAAGAGACTGTCTATTTTATAGCAGTTCAACAATGTCACTCGTGTGTTAATAAAGCACTATTTGTAACATCCATAATTTTTACTTAAAAATTTTAATCAATATTATCATTACCTCTTATGAAAGGTAAGAATTTTACTCCTGAAGAAAAACACAGACTTGCCTCATTTTTAGGGTGAATTTTGATTAAAAACTTATTTTCATACAAAAATAATTGATGAATATTCATTTTAGTTGGAGGAGACATGGGATATATAGTGTGTTCTTTCTTTAGGGATTATATATTTCTATCTTTATTCATTGACTTGCATTAGAAGTCATTGCCTGCTCTGAATGTGGGTAAATTTGAGATGTTCTTAGGACATCTGTAATAAAATAGATAGAACAAGTAATATTTTTAAAGCAATAGCATTCCTGTCATTCTTGTTCACAGTGCTGTGCAGTAAAGACTGCACATTTCCTTCTCTTTGCTTCTTGGACATGACTAGAAAGGCCACTTTCTTTCCTGGCTTTAGGAACTCTGGCTTTGTGATGCTGGTAAAGACATTTGGTATATTTGTGCCTCAGTGCCGCCTCTGCAAAGTAAGAAGTTGACTAGGATGTTCTTTGAGTCCCCTTTTAATTACATAGAAATTATAAAAGGCTTGTTGAGCAGACGTTTAATGCTTATTAATGAGGGTTCTTTGAAACAGATGACGGAGGAAAAAGCAGCCAAATAGTAGAGGAAGAAAACCCCAAAAATGGAGAATGTGTGGGAAGACCTGGGGGTGGCTCATCATGGCTAGCAGCTTGGCTCTTCTTCCTCCCTCTGTTTCCGATAAATTTCTTTATGATGCACTCTGAATGATCTCACACTAAGAAAGTCTGGGTGTGGGTTGAAAAGGAAGGGGGTAAATTTTACTGGTTGAGAATGCCAAGCTTAGTCTAAAATCCATTAGTTTCTTAAGTGATAGTTAAAACGATAGAACATTAGGTCAGAGGTGTGGTAATGAAGACAGGCAAAAATATCTGCTAATCCATACTTCCCCTATAAGGTTATTCGAGGCAATATTTTACCAGATTTAGAAAATATATATTTAGTTATGTAATTTATATGGTCAACATATGTCACACACCTAAAACATATGCTTCTCCCTAAAATGCTGCTCAGAGGATGTTTTTCCTTTCCTAAATTTGTATCCTAGTCACTTGCTCACTGTGTGCATGTATGTGTGTGCAAATGTATGTGTGTGCATATGTATGTGTGTGCATGTGTGTTTATTTTTATAAAGTCAGCAAGAAATCTATGATGGTCCCAAATAAGTCTGTCTGCTGGCTTAGCTACATCTCCTCTGTGAGCATGTTTCCTCTAGCTCTGTGTTTGCCAGTGTGCTGTGGTGGTTTGTCTTCATTTAATTGCCCCTCAACAAAAACGTCCCTTGAGAACAGAAATTATATCTTATTTTGTTTTCCTACAACCAAAACTGCCCCTGGCTCAGAATGGATCAGACATGGTGCTGGAAAAGGTGATGGGCAGATGCAGGTTCAAACTGAGAAGCTTATAGTTCAGTGGGGGAATCAGGAGTAAAAATGTCTATGATGTTAACTGCAATAAATACTCTATTTGATATATGACCCAGAGGACAATAAGTCATTAAAAATTTGGTTGTAAGGGCAAAAAAATGAGAAGGTGGTCGTAGAGTAGTTCACCTTATAATCACTAAATATTAATTAGACTTTTGCCATTACCATTAGGTACTGCATCACCAGGATGAGAAATGCTGAGTTAGAGGATCAATTCCTTTTCTTCCAATGAGATGGTGATGCCACATAGTTCTACACAGGTGCAATGTGGAGCAAGGAATTATGAAATTGAACTACTGGCAATAGCCTCACCTTGCCTCCAACTCCAACTACCAGTATATGGCCTACACTCCAAACTGGGAGAAGATGAATGCTTGGTCCAGCTCCAGCCTCTGTCCACCCAGTCTGTTCTTTAGGTCTGGAAATGCTTCCACCACTTTTCTGTTTGATGACTTCCTACACATCTATGATAGATAAAAGACGGCTGAAAATTGTTGCTACTCTTGTCATTGAGAGGTATGGTGTGTATTCCTTCACTTTGAACCTGGTTAGGCTCTGTGACTGCTTGGCTAATAGAACAAGACCAGCCCAAGCTTCACAGACTGGCAGCTTCCACTCTCTATCTCTTAGAATGCAAGCTCTGGAGGTGGCTAGCAGTCATTAGTAGTCTGGCTACACTGCGACTGCCATGCTATTGAGAAGCCCAAGCCCCATGGACAGGCCCTGAAGGATGAGATGTCATGTAAAGAAAGGGAGAGGCCAAGGGACACTGAGGTACCAGACAGACAAGTGAGGGAGCATCTTGTGAGTGAATGCTTATGCCCCAGCTGCCTCAACTGACACCGCATGTGGAGATGATCCGCCACCCGCCCCTGCTTTCAGCCCTTCCCGAATTCCTGACCAGCAAAATCAGGAGCAACATGAGATGGCTATTTTCAGGCAGTAGGTTTTAGTGTAGTTTGTAACAGAGAAATAAATGCCCGAAGCAATATCCTTCAAGACCTGTTTGACATATTATTTCCCCTGGGCAGTAGTTGCCCTGTTTTGGGAGCATAATTGGTCTTTTCCTCCACTTCTCCCCATGTCCCTGTGTCCAAAGCAGCAGAAGCAGTTACATTTTGTTGACTGTCTTCTATGTGTTAGGGACATCACATGACGCCTCACATACATTTTCTCACTATTCTCTTAAGACAAATCTATAAAGAAGACTTTCCTGTGGTATTGATCAGGAAGTTGGGACTCAGTATTATCCAAAATTATTGACGGTCATGTAGCAGTAGGTTGTGGAGCAGGAATCAGACCCCAGTTCTGTCTGATTGTTTCCACTGCAGGGCAGTGTATTCACTTAGCCACTGTTGTTCTAGATTATGACCATCTCCTAATGAATCTTTCTCTCCACATCCTCCCTCACTTGTCTGTCTGGGAGAGTTTCTGTTGACCACCATGCACTAAGGGTCTTACACTAAGTGTTCCTTGAGTGACTGAATGGCCTGCAGACACTTTTCTAGAAAATCAAATACGAGGCCCTATTCATGTAGAAACACAGTTGCTTTCCAGTGGAAAGGAAACAAGTCTTAGCAGGCCATTGACATCCAGATTCTGCAATTCCTACCTGCTCCATCCTGAGAATGCTACCGATGATATAAATCGAGTGGTTAACCACGGGACTGGCCTATCTTTACCAGAATCTTGAACAGACAATACCTCAGCAGGTTCACAGGGAACTAATATTGTTATCTGCAGTTGCTGTTGAGAAACACCTGTCTACCAAATGAGCTTGCTTTAAACAATAGTGGACTCAGTCACCTCTGTAGCGAACGTATTTGCTATCTTTTACTGCAAAAGCCATTAGAGTTGAGAATGCTGGGCTGGTACTTACTTAAAAGAAGGGAGACAGATAAGCAGCGTTGGATGATGCAGCACAGGCTAGATAGAGATAAGATGCTCAAGAGGCTGGGCTTCCCAGTTGGCTGCTGCTCTCACACTTACTTATTACAGACAAGAATTTTCTCTGGGACCCCTTACTTTTGCTGTTGCTGACATTGCACTCCCTTTGACACTTTATTGGGTGGACTCCATAAGCATTTGCTAACAGGATTCAGCAAAGACTATTTCAGAGACAGCCGTGTGGCCTGACTCCTTTTGTGAAAGCAGAGCTGATACAAAGGATTTCCATGGAGTATATGGCAAATAAAATGCCAGCTTAGAGCTGCAATCCTGCCCGGGGATCTGAGATCATGTAAAAATGTGCCCTTTTCACAAGCATATTTGCATGCAGGTATAGCTACAATAAGGAGCGAGGAGTCTTCTGCAAGAGAAATTAGACCTTGAGATGTTGCTTGCTGTATCATGTGGGTGCCCTTCAGTGTGCAGTTACAGGCACGTGAATCATTTTGAGGAGGGTAGAGATTTTGTTAATTTTGTCCTATATTGAAAGAGGGAAATGAATTCCCATTATAGTACCTTTACATTTTGTTAATGGATTTGAAAAAAGAGAAAGATTTTGTGATGGATTGGTTTTTAATTAGCTTTCTGTTCCATTCTCTGAGTACACGGAGGCTTAATAAAAGAAAGGAAAAGAAAAGGAAAGGAAAACAAGTATCGTAGTCTTATTGGGGTCAAGCAGCTGTATTCTTCTGGGTTTTCTGATGTGCAGGTACCCTTTACTGGCCATGCAAGGCTCTGTATTCTTGTCAGTAACATGTCAGTACTATTGCTAAGGAATGTGTTTGAAACTCAAGGGGAAAATATGGATCATCCACTGCTTATATTATATTTCTTTCTTTGCATGTCTGTCATTTTCGTTGGAACATGCAGTGAAATTAGGTCAGTTATGGTTTTAGTTAGCAATGCAGCTCTTGTGTTGTACACAAATCATATGATGTTTCTAATTATCTCTGCTTTTTAACATTGATCTGAAACCAAATCCTTAATTATGCATGGCTTAGAGGTGTTTCCCTCTCCCCCTCTCCTTTTTGTTTTGACTTCTTTCTGGGGCGAATATGAAACTTAATCTTACAATAGAAAAATACATTTTTGGCTTTATAGGCAGCTTGAAAGCCCAGGCTTAAGAGAAAAAGAAATGGATAATTTCTGAATGTGCAGTTGTAGGTAGAAATTTTGGGAGGAATTAATTGGGTGATCCGCCACTCTACTTCTGAGAGGTTGAGTGAGGCTTATCTGCATTCTATCTCTGCATAGACCAGCCTTTGGAATCTCAGTGGTCTGCCTGAGGCCAGGAGCTCTACATTTTTTGACTCTTGAACTGTGTTCAGTTTCCAAGGGTAGGGGAGCAACTGGAATGGGTTTCCAAGGGTCTTTATGTGGTTGGCAGAGGGAGGAGAACTTGGGAAATGCAACATAATATATAAGGAAATATTGTGGGTTTTTTAAAAAGCGAGTATTACTAGGAATGGCATCACAAAAGGAGGTTTTCAAAAGTATTTCTCCCATGGCTCCCCCCCCCTTCTTTTTTATTAACTTTATTGGGATGACATTGGTTAATAAAATTATGTGTTTCAGGTGTACAAGTCTATAATACATCATCTGTACATTGTATTGTGTGTTCACCACCCCAAGTCAAGAATATAACTATGAAGTACATTGTCATTAAAACAAACTTAAATTAAAGAATGGTGTGTATTACCTAATCCCACTACACTTACAAATCTTACCTAATAATAGACAAACATGCAAATCGACTGTACCTTCACTACACCTTAAGCCACACCCACCAGGCAATCAGAGCAAATGAACTCAACCAAGATGGCCATGGAGCTGGAGCGAGCAGGAGGCTTGGTTGCCCCAATGATGGAGGAAGCCACGCTTCCCGGCCGGCTCTGAGCTCCACTCAAAGTAACAAAGTTTCAATTATAGAAGATAAATAAACCCCAGATACCTGCTTTCAGCCAGCCGCGAGCAGGAGGCTTGGTTGCCTCGGCGATGGAAGAAGCCAAGCTTCCCGGCCGGCTGCTGCCTCCTCTCAAGGCAACAAAGTTTCAATTATAGAAGGTAAATAAACCCCAGATACCTGCTTCCAGTCGCCATGGCCACGGAGCT
>NW_005370683.1:3454542-3466680 GCF_000412655.1 Myotis brandtii
ACTGGGAATGACTGGTCACTATGACACACACTGACCACCAGGGGGCAGACACTCAATGCAGGAGCTGCCCCCTGGTGGTCAGTGCACTCCCACAGGGGGAGCTCTGCTCAGCCACAAGCCAGGCTGATGGCTGCCAGCACAGCGGTGGTGGTGAGAGCCTCTCCTGCCTCCTCAGCAGCACTAAGGATGTCCGACTGCAGCTTAGGTCTGTTCCCTGCTGGCAAGTGGACATCCCCTGAGGGCTGCCGGGCTGCCAGAGGGATGTCTGACTGCCAGCTTGGGCCCGATCCCCCAGGGAGCGGGCCTAAGCCAGCAGGTGGACATCCTCTGAGGGGTCCCAGACTGCAAGACGACATAGGCTGGGCTGAGGGACCCCCGAGTGCACAAATTTTTGTACACCGGGCCTCTAGTATATAAATAATCAAGCTGATAAGCATGCTCATTTACTGGGGGTTGCAGATTACAGAAAGACTTTCATGTTCTTTTTGTTATCAGAGTTCTTTACAAGGTGCAAGCATTGTTAGAATAAATGGTTGAAAAGTTTTTTTTATTCTCCTCAGTGTAGTTTATTAGATGCTTTTTAGACACTAACTGTGCAGATGTGCCTCAAGGCAGACACTAAATGACTTCTGAATGCTTTCAGATCTGTAGCTCTGTAAAGAGACAGGAAGACCTTCAGTGTCACCTGGCCCTTTGGGGCTAGTCCTTGATAATGTTTGTTAACTATTGTAGGCATAGAAGGCTCTTTGAAGCTTAAGGGCATGGAGAAGCTGTGTGTGAGCAAAAGAGAGACCATTTCACTTATAACCCACCTGCTTTTTTTCTTTCTTCTTCACAAATGTATTTATTAAGTGCTTAGTGGGTACTTGGAGCTATAATAAACTGTGGGGATTATTGAAGAGTAGGAGATGGTCCTTGCCCTCAAAAAGCCTGATGGAGGAGACATACATAAGAACAAATTATTATCTGACAGAGGTATTGTAGTAGGTTGAATTGTGTCCCACAAAATGATATGTCTAGGTCCTAACACCTGGTACCTGTGAATGTAAGCTTATTTGGAAATAGAGTCTTTGCCGATATAGTTAAGATAAAGGTCTTGAAGTAAGATCATCCTGGGTTTAGGGTGGCCCCTAAATCATCGACTGGTGTCTCTATAAGAGAAAAGAGAGGGCAATTTGAGACATGGAGACACACAGAGAGACCATGTGATGACAGAGGCAGAAATGGAATTTAATGCAGCCCCAAGCCAAGGAGTGCTTAGGTTCCCAGCGAAGATGAGAAGTTAGGAAAAGGTAAGGAAGGATTCTCCCTCAGAGTCCCCAGAGGAAACCAGCCCTGCTGACATCTTGTTTTTGGACTTCTGGGCTCCTGAATGTGAGAGCATACATTTCTGTTGTTTTAGGCCACGTGTGGTAATTGGTCATGACAGCCTTAGGAAACTATTACACATTTTAAAATACTGCCCAGGAAGACCCAAGGAACAACTAAGTCTAAAAGAATCCTGGGGGCGCTTCTCAGAGAAGTTGCTATTTAAGCAGAATCTTGAAAGAAGAACAGTTCACTAGTTGTACAAGGTGGGGGAATACATTATAGGCAGATGGAACATAATGGCAAATTCAATGTTAATAAACATGATGTCTTCAAGAAATGCTGTGGAATTCATTGTCACTGGAGTATAGGGTGTAGTTTGGGGAATTCAAGATAATAACAAAAATTGAAGCAAAATTATGAAGGATTTGTATGGTATGCTAAAGTGAATTGAATTTTTCTCTAGGCTATTCATCCTTAATTTGAAATATACATGTGAGATATATTGTAAATAATTTATTATAAACTAGAGTCCCGGTGCACAAAATTCATGCACTCAGGGGGGAAATCCCTCAGCCTGGCCTGCGCCCTCTCACAGTTCAGGAGCCCTCAGGGGATGTCCAACTGATGGCTTAGGGGAGCGGGCCTAAGCTGTCAGTCGGACATCTTTAGTGCTGCCACGGAGGTGGGAGAGGTTCCCGCCACCACCACTGCACTTGCCAGCCATGAGCCCAGCTTCTTGCTGAGCAGCGCTCCCCCTGTGGGACCACACTGACCAGCAGGGGGCAGCTCCTGCGTTGAGCATCTGCCCCCTGGTGGTCAGTGTGCATCATAGTGACCGGTCATTCCGCCTTTTGGTCGATTTGCATATTACCCTATATAATAAAAGGCTAATAAGCAAATCAACCGAATGACCGGTTGCTATGATGCGCACTGACCACCACGGGGCAGATGCTTAATGCAGGAGCTGCCCCTGGTGGTCAGTGTGTTCCCACAGGGGGAGTGCTGCTCAGCCAGAAGCTGGGCTCACAACTGGCGAGTGCAGAGGCGGTGGCAGGAGCCTCTCCCGCCTCTGTAGCAGTGCTAAGGATCCCCGAGGGTTCCCGACCTGAGAGAGTGGAGGCTGGACTAAGGGACCCCCCCGTCAGTGCACAAATGTCGTGCACCAGGCCTCTAGTATAGGATAATAAAATGCTAAAATTTTCTAAAATAATTAATTTTACTTTCAACTAGAAAATGTTTACAGTTATTCAGGTAAATATGACATCTTTACTCATTTGTGTTTTGATGTGTTTCTTCATTGGGAGAGAAAGGGGCTATGACACACAGAGGGTTGTACTGTGTAGAACTAAGTTCTATGTTCTATGTTTTCCACAATATGGGCCAATTATATAGAGAACCATGAAAGAAGTAGTGGACTAAGTTCTTAATGGTCCTTCTTTGATGAAAGTAAAAGATTTAATAAAAATGCAAGTAAGTGGATAGACTCCTTCAGGAAACCAAGGCAATATGGTGTACACTTGGATAATTGCATCTATGTATTAATCTTTGTTAGTCTCACTGTTTCCATGTTTGTGAAATAACCTTGCTTTTTTCTTATGTACAATATGAAATATAAACCATGTGTGGATGTGCTATAATGCTAGTGAGGAGGATGATTGAAGAGAAGGGGAAGGGCTGATTCTTTATAGAAATGCACACTAATGCAAGGAAATTAAATGACCAGGGTTCGGATTAGGAATTAAATGTTATGGACTGAATAGCTTCGATGGTGCCATCGGTTGGTGCTTTAGCTGAGCAGATTTCCATTTTATTTCCAGTAAAATGGAAATATGGAATAAATACATGGATATTAATAATATCTTGTCCTGATTTGTTTGATGTTATGTTGAAAGGTCTTTGAACCATAATAAATGTCCTATGACATGTCCCAAGGCATTTTGTCATTACGGTTTTTCAGGAGTATAGTCAAGATCATTGAACATTGAGGAATACACATTTTGACCAATATAGTTTCATGTCATGTGCATAGAATTTAGAGACCTTTAGTTCTGCACATACTTGGGAAGCCCATAGGTGGCTTGCAAACATGTAAAACAATTTACAAAGAAGTCCACATTGTATAGCTAGGATTAAATATATCAGGCATTGAGACATTTTTACTGCCTGTTTCGTAACTCATTGTCCAATCTTCTGTGTTATTATACATTTAAGTAATAGTAGACTTCTTCAGTCACCAGTCAGAGTGGTTATAGTTTTGATTTACTGATTTTTGTTAGATTGTTTCAGTTTTGGAGAGGCCATTTAGTCCATCCTCATCACATGCATAGCCGATATATATTCACTTTTAGAAGGTGGAAGGCCCAGGGCATATAAACTCCTTGGCAGAGGGGGCTGGCACGTGTACAGGTTGTTGACTTTTGGGAATATTTAAGCTGAAAATATATGAGGCAGAGGCAAGGACATTTCTATGCTTCTTTTTTTTTTAATGCACTGATTTTTTTTTTTTGCTTTGGTGATTGTGACTAAATTTAAACGTGGGAGGATCTTGTGGGTGTGGGTGTTCTACATGAGAAAGAAGTTGTTTGATAAAGCTATGAAAGTTTTATTTCTTCAATCAGGTACATGGCAATTTTCATGGTCTCAAGCCACAAACATTACCTCATAAATGGCACCATGGAAATGTGTCAACAGAATTCAACCTACTCCAAGCAGGTCTTAGAGTAACAGCTGCTGGTGCTCTGGCTCCAGGAGCAGGTGTGAGACCACCTACGGTACCAGCTCAGAAAGCATTCTGTCAGTAGGCAGCCAGCCTGCGCCTCCCCCCAGGTGCCAAACAATGCAGTAGATGGGGCAGCAACATGAAGATAAAAATTAATACAATTTACGTTTCACAAGAACTTGAGCTCGTGCCAGAGAAACAAATTAATGATAAAATAACTGCTCAAACCAAGGCATTGAGCCTGCAGCTAATAATATACCAGGGCCTGTTTCTGAACATTTATGTTTTTCTGTTTATGGTTTGCCAGGCTGTGAAAATCCCCATGGTTGGAGGTAGGGAAGAGATAGGGTTGGTTTTAATCCATTGTAGGACAGCACTTTGCATCTGTTTTTACAAGAAAGAACATGTAATATAAACTGTGTGTGTGTGTGTTTGGGGGGCGGGGCGGGGCTGATTAAGAGCGGAAAACTGAGAGGGCCATCAAACGAGGAGGGAGCTCCTCAGCCAGGGAGGTCCAAGGTTTTATTGCCTGAGAACTGTGTAACCCACTGCCAAGGGGGAAACGGGCTCCACCCTAACCTGCTCAAATGAAAGCTACAAAAGCAAAGGACAAGTGGAGAAATCATTAGGAAATCCTTGCCTGAAACAGAGACCCACCATGCAAGCTCCCTGCTATCTTTCATGGGATGCCCCCTCCCCCACCCTTGCAGTTCTGGGAGACAGGCAACATCATGTCCACAGTGCTGGAAAAGACATTTTGCAAACTCTTGTAAAAATCTTGAAAATTTGGCTTGCATTAACTTTCCACCCAGATCTACTTGGAGGATTTCTTTTTTTAAAATCACGGCATGCTTTCAATAGCAATTTATCTTAAAGCTCTGGTTAATTTTATAGTATATTGAAAGTCTAAAGTTTTATGGCACAACTGAGTGTGGGCCAGGAAGAAATGTTAGGGAAAGAAGCAAGCTGGTTGACTGTACTGCAGGAAGCTAGAGGCAGAAGGAAGGCAAGAAAAATGTGTTGCCTTTGCAGATTTCGTCTTGATTTGAAGAGTGTCTGGATTTGAGAGAGCCACATATACTAGGAGTAAGGTTGTCTGCAACAACTAAGAGCATAGTGTGTGGTGGTCTAGGAGTGTTTTCATTATGTTGTTCTAAGGCATTTTTCACCCACTGCAATTTATTTCCCGTGAAATTGATATCTCTGAATAAAATGTAATAGTCGAGTACCGAGGTGGCGACAATTACACTGATTAAAATGGAATCCCATTACGTTTATTTTCTTTGGGAATCCAGCATTCTCTGCTACAGGAGGGCAAATCAAGCAAGGTAGCACTATACCATCCTTTGCTCAGTCTCAGCTCATGAGTTTGGATTGTCTGGGGCCAGGTATGAGGTAGATTATTGCAACCAAAAGACCAGAAATCTAAAGAGATATTCTAAGACTCTTCTTCTGCATAGAGATGACTTTGGAATGGCTCAATAAAACAGAAGAGCTATCCTTCCATGTAAGCACTGGACAGGTCTATTCATCAGGCATTTAACTTTTTAAAGTAATACACTTTAATTTCTCAGCAGTTTTAGGTTCACTGCAAAACTGGACAGAAAGTACAGATTTGCCATGCACCTCTGCTCCCACACATGTACAGCCTCCCTCACTATCAACATCCCCCACCATAGTGGTCCATTTGTTACAGTGGTTGAACCTAATTGACACATGATTATCACTCCATGTCCATAATTTACATCAGGGTTTTTTCTTAGTGTTGTATATTTTATGGGTTTGGGAAAATGTCTAATGACATATATCCACCATTGTAGTATCATATAAAATGGGTTCACTGCCAGAAAATCCTCTGTGTTCTGCCTTTTTATTTTTTAAATCTGTTTTTAGTGATTTCAGAGAGAGGAAGGGAGAGGGAGATGACAGAAACTCATCGATTGGGCTGCCTCCCACATGCCCCCCACTGGGGATAGAGCCCCAAACTCAGGCATGTGTCCTGACCGGGAATCCTACTGTGACCTCCTAGTTCATGGGTCTATACTCAACCACTGAGTAACACCGACCGGGTGGTGTTCTGCCTTTTTATGCCTTCCTCTTCCTCACCCGCTGGCAACCACCGATCTTTTTACTTTATCCATAGTGTTGCCTTTTCCCTAATGTCTTATGGTTGGAATCATACAGTATGTGGTCTTTTCAGGTTGGCTTCTTTAACTTAGTAATATGCATTTAAGGTTTCTCCATGTCTTTTTATAACTTGATAGCCCATTTCTTTTTAGTGCTGAACAGTATTCTATTGTCTGAATGCAGGTATTTAATTTCAAGCTCAGGATTCTGCTGAAATGGAAGAAACAGAAATGTGGGCTGTGCAATACGGGGCAGAAAACAGACTTAAATAAACACCTATCTGCACCAGGGGAAGTTGAATGGATGAAGCTGCACCATTTTTCCCGGTAGCATGGAATTGGGTTTTTCATTACAGACTATGCGCTCCATTCTTGGAGTTTCCCCATTATCACGGGGCAATTCCGTTCTTCTGAGTTCTCCAGATGTTTGGACCGTGTTTGTTAGTGAGGACGCAGCTTCTGTTCACCCTCAGCACCCTGGGCTTCTCGTTGCTGCTGGACTGGATTTTTCAGTGACGTGAGAGCTTCCTGCTGAAAGACAGTTTCCAGAAGTTAGGTCCCATCACATGAGGTATTTGAATGTTACTAATATGCCCTCATACTCTGGGGTGTTGGGTACTATTTTGCCATAAAGGACAGTTCTGTACTGGTAAATTTTAGCTTTTATTGCTTTTTATTGCTTTTTTTCTTCCTTACATTTGATAGTGAGAGGAGGAGAAAAAGTTTCACATAAAAGGCCAAATTGACACAGAGAGATGTTTAAAGTTAGTATGAGGATGCTAAGTTTTGGGTCTATTAAAAGAATCCATTAATTATGTAACTATGGTGTGTGATAACGCAGATTAAGGAGATGATTATTACTTTCCCGATCCTGTTGGATTTAGGACAGTTGGTTCTGCACATTTTCCAGTTTGACGCTGAATGTCACGAGGAGAAACATGGGCTTCTCCATTTGTTAATGATGTGTTGTTGGCATTTAGTTGAGTACTGACATGGAAGAGCTGGTGCTGCTGACTCAATGCAATAAACATTTGACTCATCCTGACAGAGCCTCTTTTCATGATGAAGGGCACCACCTGCCAGAGGGGTTGCCAAGGACTGATTTATAGTCCCTAATGCATCAGCACCAATCAATTCCCAGTTCCCTTGCATTGCCTGCTATCTTGCTAATGCCAGGATGGGCATCATCTTGTTCCATCCCATTGTCCTTAACGCTGGAATGCTTTTACCCTCTGATGCTTGACTCAATGCCCCCCATTCCAAATTCTTAGTCCCTCAATTCTTCTGTTTTTAACTGAAGAAGAAATTTTATTCCAAAGTTGGTGTCTGTTAGCCATTGTAACCAGGGCAGGTAGCAATTCCAAGAATAGATCCTGAAAAATTATCTGTCTAAACATGAAGAGAATCAAGGGTCAGTAAACAGTCACATTAGATTAAAACAGATTAAACATTTGCATATGTCAAGCACTGAGTTAGGTACTGAGGATATATAGGTGAATAAGACACAGTCCCTAAGCTTGAGGAATTGGCAGGGAGTGTGGTAGAAAGCCATAGAAAGCAAATGATTATAATATAGCCTGATATGGCAGCAGTGTGAATATCAATACCAGAGAAATTAACTTTGGGGGGGTCAATGTGAGGTATATGTCATGGAAAGCTTCATTTAGTTCACAAGGTAAACAAAAGGCGGTGAGGGGGCATTCTAAGCAGAAAAACTTGTATGTTCAAGGCACAGAAGTGTAGTATGTTACAGTAATTAGAAATATATCATTGCTGAGGGTAGGGTTGCTAAGTAGATCCAAGTAAAAGCCATATCAGGAAATAGTTTTAAGCCATTAAGGAATGTGTGTTTATCTTGTAGATAATGGGGAAGCATTAAAGGATTTAATCAGCAGAGTGACTTGGTTGCCTTTATATTTTAGAGAGGTATTTGTGCGCATCACAGAAGGTGATTTTGAAGAGGACAAAGTTGGACAAAGGGAGACCAGTTAGGATGCTATCATCATATTTCAGATGAGAGATGACAGCTGCCATATGAGGAATATTGAAGACATTATGAAACAGAACAGAGTTAGATGAAAAATGGACAGAACTTAAATATGTGTTTGAAAGTGGGGCGTGAGGGAGGGATCAGAATGGCTCCCAGTTTTCTGTCATGGGGAAGCAGTCACTGCCACACTGAAGTCACAAGTGAGGTGGAGATCTCATGGGGAGAAGGAGGATTTGTGAGTTATGTGGTGGGGTGGTAACTGTGGCAACAAGGAGAATAGTGAATTCAAGTTGGGACACTCTACGTTTTGGGTATCTGTGGATCAGCAGGTGGAGGAGTCCAGTAGATAGTGGGATGTAAACATCTGGGCTGGATGTTCAGGTTGGCACACTTCATAGGAACTCTCAGCTCTAGGTGTTTTGTTCTTTGAAAGGAAAAACGCACCAAAACTTAAGTATTTGATGCTACTTGTCAGGAGTTCAGCTTGGCAGGGTACTTATTTCTAAGATATTTATTATTACAAATGTCACCAGAATATTTTATTCCAGATTTTACTTTAAGTGCTTATGGGTAAGACAAACATCTATTCCTAGTCTTGTCCTTTACCTTTTCTTCTTGAAGTGGAGAATATTGATAGCACATACTTTGAATCAAGCAGAAATATGCCCCCCATCTAATATTCCAGTTTCATCTTTTGTCTCTTTCTCTCTCACCGTACTCTAGTCTAGAGTCACCACAATGTATGCTATACTGCCCTGTGTTATTTAGCCCTCATGGCAGCTCACTACAGTAAATGCTTTTAGCTCCATTTTAAAGATGAATCAGCAGGCTGAGACAAGCTAAGTAAATTGCTCATTGACAAACAGAGCTGGAATTTGCATGGCTGGAATTTGAATCCAACTATTTCATTGCCTATGCTTTAGGATATTGACACATATTTCTCATAATTTATTTAAATAAGTCAAAGCAATTTTTGATGTATTCAGTAACATTGATTTAGCATTCCATGCAGTTGAAAAAATGAACAAAGGAATCCAATTCAGCACAGCTCTAACACATTTTTTGGGGGAAGGGGAATCAATTAGCCATTTATTTGTTTTACTCCATTTGATTTATTTAAATGAAAAATAGAATATTCTAGTAGAAATATTGAACAATTGCTGTGAAAATATATTATATTCCTAGCTATTACCAGGTACAATTTTATTGTTAAGATAAACAATTTTCATTCATCCATTTTAATAGGTAAGAAAATTGCAATCAATACTAGAGGCAAAATGACAAAAACATAAATTCTAAAATATAGGCCTAAGCAAGAGTAAGGGGAAAAAGTGAAAAGCTGACTTCTATCAGACCACATCTTCATGGTCTTTTCCAAACCATAATTTTCTTGGGGGGATCTCCATTTTTTTTCCATCTGCAAATGTTGAATAGTATTAAGCTCCTCTCCCAAAATCATATAGAGGGGACCCTATTTAGTCAAAATAATAGACTTGAAAAATATTTGATTTAGACATGCTGAAAGCCTCAGTTTTGATCAAAACAACAATTATTTGTAAAGTTTTCTTCTGACACTGGTTTTCCTGATGTTACACTGGCTTCTTATAAAACAACCAATAATTAACAATACTTTGAATCCTTAATATGTACTCAGAAAATTATAAGACATGGAAGAAAGAAATTAAAGAAGATAAAAATAAGTGGAAGCATATACTGTGTTCATGGATAGGAAGAATTAACATCATTATACTGTCCATACTTCCTAAAGCAACCTATAGATTCAACACAATTCTAATCAAGTTACCAATGATGCATTTCACAGAACTAGAACAAATATTCCAAATATTTGTATGGAACCACAAAAGACTCAAAATAGCCACAGCAATCTCGAGAAAGAAGAATAAAGTTGGAGGAATCACTACCTGATTTCAAAGTATATTACATGGCCATAATAATCAAAACAGCATGGTTCTGGGATAAAAACAGACATATAGAGTCAATGGAACAGAATAAAGAGCCCAGAAATAACAGTTTTTAAAAACCTTATTTACAATACAAGGGTCTATAACGTAGCTAGAAAAAATGTAATCTTCTGGACTGGTCCAAGATAATGTTTTATATATGAAAAGAGGAGAGCCTCATTTTGAGGTTCTTTAGCTGGAAACATCTCCATTTTCAATCTTACTGTGGGAGTTCCAAAGAGAGGCAGTGGATTGCATTTGTGAGAACATGAGATAGGCAATCTGGAAGCTCCGAATCTGGTCTGGCCCCAACTTTGTGTGCCTTTAAGCAAGTCTCTTCATCTTTCTGGGCCACAGTTTCTCTTCCATGAAATGAGAGGTTTATATTAGATTAGTAATTTCCAAATGTATTGAAGCAACAGACTTCTTTCTTCTGATGACAGCTCAAAGTGGTTGAGCATTGACCTATGAACCAGGAGGTGATGGTTCAATTCCCAGTCAGGGCACATGCCCAGTTTTCGGGCTTGATCCCCAGTGTTGGGTGTGCAGGAGGCAGCCTATCAATGATTCTTTCTCATCATTGATGTTTCTATCTCTTTCTCCCTCTCCCTTTCTCTCTGAAATCAATAAAAATATATTTTAAAAAAAGGGATCCCAGTATAAAAGACAGAAAAAGGACAAGAAGCTTAGTTTAAAAAGAAGGTGTGTAAAACCCCAACTCCCTGTTGTGTAAATTGTTGGGTATGCAGGAGGCAGCCTATCAATGATTCTTTCTCATCATTGATGTTTCTATCTCTTTCTCCCTCTCCCTTTCTCTCTGAAATCAATAAAAATATATTTTTAAAAAAGGGATCCCAGTATAAAAGACAGAAAAAGGACAAGAAGCTTAGTTTAAAAAGAAGGTGTGTAAAACCCCAACTCCCTGTTGTGTAAATTGTGATGACGCCTTGAGAAAGGGAAACATTTCAAACATCTTTAGCCCCGACATGAATTATTTATTTCCATCCCTGATGACAAAATAATGAAAAAATAAAAAAAAAATAAGTAAAGAAAAACCAGTGGCAGAGAGTACTTTCAAATTGGAAAAAGGAGATATGAAAACCTCTGACGTTGGAGGCAGTACAGGTTCTGGAGTCACAGAGCACACCCAGCTCGGCTACTCACTTGCTGTGAGCTCCTGGGGCAAATTAGCCTAAACCCCAGTTTGCTCCTCTCTCTGAAATAGGGTTAAGAATGGGATCTATCTCATAGAAACATGGGGAGGAATGATTAGGATGATCCTTGTAAGATGGTTAGGACAGTGCCTGACACATACTAAGAGCTCATAACTGTTAACTGCTATTAGTATTACTTTTTATTGTTATTAAAAGCATTTTAGTTTATTGTTGGCAAAAAGTAGTTGACAAATGATTGCTGATATGATGAGAAGATGACCATGACCAACCCCCCCCCCCCAAAAAAAAAAATCAATTCCAGATTAAGGACTTAAATGACCAAAACAAACAAAAAGTACCTTAAAATCTTTAGTAGAATTATAGGTAAATCTCTTTTAGACTTTAATTTTTGAAAAGATTATAGATTATGAAATTAAATGTCAAGAACAAAGCTTTAAAACCCTTAGTGGGAAGTATAGGTGAAAATATTTTAGACCTTAGAGTTGAGAAAAATGTTCAGCACCTTTAAAGATCAAGGAAATGCAAATCAAGATCTCAGTTGGCAATAATTTTACACTCAGTTGGCAAAAATTTAAAAATCTAATAATACCAAGTGTCAGAGAGAACCGGGATGGCATACGTTGTTGATGGAAGTGTAATTAGTGCAACTATGTTGGAAAGCAGTTTGCTATGATCTAGTAAAGTTGAATATTCACCTATTCTGGGTCCCAGTGATTCCATTTCTAGGTGACAAAAAAAAAAATAGAAAAAAAGAAGGACGGTATTTAGAACCCCAACTCTCTCTGCAGGCCCTGAGGAAACTCCTCAGAGTGCAGCTTGAAAACCATTGAATTGGATGATCTCTAATGATCAGCAA
>NW_005370683.1:3466745-3473741 GCF_000412655.1 Myotis brandtii
ATATATATATATATTTCAGAGAGGAAGGGAGAAGGAGAGAGATAGAAACATCAATGATGAGAGAGAATCATCGATTGGCTATCCCCTGCATGCCTCACACTGGGAATTGAGCCTGAAACCCTGGCAAGTGCCCTGACCGGGAATCGAACCCTGACCTCCTTGGTTCATTGGTCAACACTCAACCACTGAGCCATGCTGGCCGGACATGGTCAGCAATATTAATATTATCTTATAGGACCTTGATTAAAGTGGTGCTAGTATTTCTTTCCTAATAGCTCTATGTATTATTGACACATAATATAAACTGTGCATATTTAAAGTGTACAATTTGTTGAGTTTTGACATATGTATGCACTCATGCAAGTATCACGTATCAAAATAATCAACATATCCACCCTCAACACTTTCCTTGTGACCCTCCCATCCTTTGCCACATTGCCAAGCAACCACTGACCTGTTTTTGCTATCCTGGGGTAGTTTGCATTTTCTAGAGTTTTTTGTAAACATTTAATAGTGAACATACTCTTTTTTATGTCTGGCTTCTTTCAACTCAGCATAATTATTTCAAGATTCATCCATAGAATGTCTGTCAGTGGTTCCTTTTTATTGCTGAGTGATATTCCATTGTATGGACATACCAGTTTGTTCATTCATCTGTTGGTGGACATTTTGAATATTTCCAGTTTTTTACTATTAAAACACATGTGCTATAAACATTCATGTACAAGCTTTGAGTGTGCATATGTTTTCTTCTCCTGGGTAAATACCTGGGAGTGGAATGGCTGGATTATATGATTGGTGTATGTTTAAATTTCTATGAAGCTTTTTTTCCAGAAACGATTGCATAATTTGATATTCCTACTTGCAACGTATGAGAATTCCAGTTCCTCTATGTCCTTTATGCACTTGCTATGGTCAGATTTGTTCATTGAGTCATTCCCGAGATACTACTGTGAGGTGGTCTTTCATTGTGGTTTTGCATTTCCCTAATGACAAATGATGTAGAGCATCTTTTCATGGGCTTAATTGTCACATAAAACTTCTCTGGTGAAGTGTCTGTTCAAACAATGCCTATTTTTAAAAATGGGTTGCTTTCTTATTATTGAGTTTTGAGAGTGATTTGTGCATTCTTGGTACAAATCCTTTGTCAGATATATGATTTCCAAATATTCTCTTCTTAGTCTGTGGCTTATCTTTTCATTCTCTCAACAGTGTCTTTAAAAGAGTAGACATTTTTAATTTTGATGAAATTGAACTTATCAACATTTTCTTCTATAGAGATGCTTTTGATGTGATATGTAACATATGCCTTTAGTGATATAAATTTTCCTGTGAATTCTGCTTCAGTGGCATCCCACAATATTGATATGTTATGTCCTCATCTTCATTTAGTTATCAACACTTTATAATTTCCCTTTTGATTTTTTTTCTATGACCCATGGGTTATTTAGAAGTGTATTATTCAATTTCCTAATAGTTGGGAGCTTTCCATATACTAATTTTGTGTTATTGATTTTTAATTTAATTCCACTCTGGTCAGCACATACTTTGCATAAATTAAACCCTCATAGTTTATTGAGACTTGTTTTATGGCTCGGAATATGATCTATCTTGGACAATTTTACTGTGAACTGGAAAAGAATGTATATTCTGCCTTAGTGGGGTGGTGTGCTCTGTAAAGGCCACTGAGATCAGGTTTGTTGACAGTGTTATTAAGTCTTCTGTAACCTTACTGATTTTCTGTCTACTTGTTGTTATCAATTACTGAGAGATGTGTATTGCAATCTCTCTAATCATAAATCTATGTCTTCCTGAACCTTCATCAGTGTTTGTTTCATGCTGAAGCTCTATTATTAGGTGTTTAAATGATTATGTACCTCTTAATGAATTGACCCCTTTGTTGTAATGAAACTTCTTTATTCCTAGTAATGTTCTTTGCTCTGACATCTGCTATCTTTTGATTTGTGTTAGCATTTTCCAATCTTTTATTTTTAAATCTGTGTGTGTCTTTATACTTACAGTGCATTTCTTATAGGAGCATAAAATTAGGTCTTTTTAAAAAAATCTAATCTGACAGTCTCTGCTCTTTAACTGGGGTACATAGACCATTTGCATTTAATGAGGTTATTGATATCATTAGGTTTAAATCTACTTGTTATTTGTCTCATCTGTTCTTTGCTTCCTTTGTCCCTTTTTCTGCCGTTTGAATTAAAATATTTTTAAAGTTTTTATTTTATCTCATTTGCTGGTTTAGTAGCTGCAACTCTTTGTTTTATTATTTCAGTGGCTGTTTTTGGTTTACAGTATACATCTTTAACTTATCACCATCTATTTTCAAGTAATATTCAACTACTTATGAATAATAGAACCTTTTAACTTACACTTATACTTAAGAATCTTATACTTCCATTTATCACTTTCTAAACTTTGTGCTATTATTGGCATGCATTTCACTTTTATGTATGTTGCAATGTTATTTTTGGTTAACCATAAATCACCTTTTCAAAATATTTCAATAATAATAAAAACATGCTATGTATTTACCATGTAGGTACCATTCCCAGTGCTCTTCATTCCTTTATATAGATCTGTTATCATTTTCTTTATGCCAGAAGGAATTCTTCTAACATTTCTTGTAGTGTAATTTGGTAGGTGATATATTCGTTCAATTTTTATATGTCTGAAAAAGTGTTGTTTCACCTTTGTTTTTGAAAGGCATTTTTACAGAATTCTCAAATGGACATGTTTTTCTTTCAGTACTTTTAAGATGTTGCTGTATTCTTCCCACTTGCACAAATTCTGATGAGAAATAGGCTGTCATCATTACCTTTGTTTCTTTCTATGTAACATATCTTTTGGGGGGGCAGCTTTTAAGATTTTCTCTTTGTCCCTGGTGCTCAGCTGTGAAGCCTGTTGGGACCTTAGTGTATTGGCCACTTTGGGTAAAGGAAACTGGGAATAAGCCTACATATTAGGATATAGCCTCTGGAATCCAGACCACCCTGGAAAGTGGCAGGCCAGTATGCCAGCAGAGGGGCAAGGAGCCTCTAGTCAGGAGTCTATGGTACAAACTGGGCCACGTGACCACACTGAATATGGACATCCCCATCATGACTCATTCCAGAGCTCTGTAGTTGATGACCGGAGCATGGAGTACAAAGTGGGTGTGGCTGAACCTAGTAGAGAGGCATCAGAGAAGGGCTTCCAGATAGCAGAACTCAAAATAACCCCAAAGTCAGTAATAATAGAGCAAAATAATGGAAGTGATTAAGGGAAGTTGAAGGTCTAATTCTAAGGCTTTAATTCTACAAAAAACCCCACACCATTTAAATGTGTGAGTAAAAAGTAAGAAGCACTGTGTGCAAAATAACTAACTTACAAAATATTTTTGGAAGACATTTTTTAATATCACAGACCAATAGTATTATTAAAAACAAGGGGCCCAGTGCACCTTGAAAGGAACTGTGGGCCACAAGGCTGCGGTGGCACAGGGGCGGGTCTTGGCCCATCCTTCGTGCCCCCACCCCGCCCCTTCCACCATGGCCCCTGGTCCCCTGTCTGCTGGCAGCCCCGCTCCAGCCACAGCCGCTTGCACCCACTGATGGCACCCAGCGATTGAGGCTGGTGCCAGCAGCAGGTGTGATTGCCAGGCGGGACTGCAGTGCACGGGAGCAAAGAATTTTCAGTAACCACCACAGGCTTGCCCCGATGACAGCGACTGGCGCCCCATCTTGGTCTGGCGCTCCCGCTCACCTGCTCCACCATCCTGCTGCAGCCTATGCCCACCATGTTCTGACTCTGCCACCTGCTGCCGACGCCCACCATGTTCCGTGCGTGCCCCCTGGTGGTCAGCGCATGTCATAGCAACCAGTTGTTCGGTTGTTCTGCCGTTCGGTCTATTTGCATATTAGCCTTTTATTATATAGATAGTTTGTATAACAGTATTATTAAAAAAAATAGTGTGGAAGTTAAAAATACCCCCCAAAATAAAAATTTTTTATTCTTTCCATTTAATCATTTAAAAACATTCTTTTAACATTTTGCATTTGATGATGTAATTTTGTTTTACCTTCTTATTATTTGCCTCTTGTTTTGCATGGACAAGTTCCTGTTGCTTATAGCCATCTTTTCAAACAGGGAACTCCTCGAAAGCTTTTATTTAATCTGGTTAAATAAATTACTAATTATCTTTAAGCAGGGACAAGTCCAAAGTCACCACAGGAAGGATAATTCACAATAGTTTTTTTTTTAGCAACAACTATCTCTGTTTCTTGCCAAACTAGTCAGCAGTCTGGCAGTTTGGTTTTTGCAATGAATCAGAATTTTGTGCCAGGCCATTTGCACCATCTGCTGCAGGGGTGTCACAGGAGAGAGGCTGTGGACACCTGGTGGGTTGACGTGGAAATGTCAGCTTGAGGGCAAACACCAGCTTCAGTGATGAAAGACCAAGAAAGCAAAAAGCCGGGAGGACAGGAAGCTGCTGGTAGCAGCAAAAGAGACACACCTGTTTCAGAACTCAGAAGAATGTATGTATGTATGTATAGGTATATGTATGTATGCACTTATGTAGGTCTGTATTTTCAGCATCAGTGAATTTTCAGAATCAGAATGACAGGATGAGATTAAAATTCTTGGAAAAGATAAATGACCATCAGGTAACATTACACATGCAAGTTCTATTAAAGGCAATTAATACTATTTGGAGAAGAAACTGTAAAACGTGCATATATTTATGTTGCCTATGGGTGACTTGGAGTGAGATTTTTTCACTGCTTCCTTTGGGAATAAAGCTGTAACCATGGGCTCAGAAAAACTCTTTTCACTCTCCACATGGCATATGCTGTCCAATAGATTTAATTTTGGTTCCTTTTTTTGTTAAGGATCTATTCAATATCCCCCTAATTTTTAAGGTGATTAAAACACCTACTAGTTGAATCCAACTGGGAAGTGCTTTAAGATTTCAGTTTTGTATAACACAAAACACCTGGCCATGATAGGGGAGGAATTATGAGCCATTTTCCAGTTATGGGCTCTTGAAGTTGGTGCGCTACAGTGACAGTTTCCTGTAAAAATAAAAATAACTCTCTTCTGTGTGCCTTTATCCAGCTTAAATATACCCACACATACTCATGCTTTTTATCTTCTCTCTAGTGGTACGCAGGAGTAAAGTCCATCAGGATCTCACATGAAGGGATTCTGAACTTGTTGGAGTTCAAGGTCATGAAGTCAGTAGTGGAGCTAGCATTTTAGGCCAGCCCCTCCCAGCCCCAAGGATTATTCATATTTCATCTGCCATGTTGCATTCTAAGATCGTTGTTCATTAGTTCCAACTTGCCCTATGGTCGGCAAGAGGACCAAGAGATGCTCTGTAGTAGCATGTAGTTGACCTCATTGGCATCAGTTTCAAAAGTTCAGCTCCTATCCCAAGTGTTTATCACTTCCTAGAAGAGTAAACTTATTATAATAATAACCATAAATGTAAATAATTTTTCCTGGCTGCTGTACAGTTATAATTTTGGTATATATCTAAAGTTCTTATCTCTAATTTTTCAATTTCTATCCTCTCATCCCTCCCAAATCTGCATCCATTTTCTCTTTTCCTATCTTAGTCCAGGCTCTTACAGTTTTTCTGCATGGAACTTTACTACTTCCTGCTAGGCTTTCTCCTTCTCCTCCTTCTTATGGCACAAAAGATAGCTTAGATGTGAGTTCTTCAACCTGACGTTCTCCCCAGGATCCTGAAATATCAGCTATTTTCTTTAAAAAAATATATTTTTATTAATTTCAGAGAGGAAGGGAGAGGGAGAGAGAGACAGAAACATCAATGATGAGAAAGAATCATTGGTTGGCTGCCTCTTGCACACCCCCTACCAGGGGGTGAGCCCACAACCTGGACATGTGCCGTGACTGGGAATCGAACCATGACCTCCTGTTTTATAGGTCAGCGCTCAACTACTGAGCAACACTGGCCGGGCTCCCCACTGTTTTCTAAGCATAAAATGTACAAGACTGTTTTGTGCTCCTGGATGCTTCTGTCTTCTCTGCTCCATGCCACTCATCCGATCTGCCTGACGAACTCACTCCTAAGACTCAGCTCTAAGGTCCACTTCCCTGAAGCCTTCATAGATTGTTTCAGCCTTTCTCTTTCTTGCTCTTTGAGTACTTTGTTTTTCCTAATTACATGGCTCTAATTATTTGTTAATTGCCTGTCAACTCTGTTGCCCTGTGAACCCTTTGAAGGCAGAGCTTGACTTACAGTCATCTCTGCAGCCCCAGAACTTGCACAGTACTTGGCAGAAAGGAGGTGCATAATGAGAATTTTGTGAGTGCATTGTTTGCCTTCTGAAACCTTCAGGAAGTTGCTGGTGTTTGGGGGAAGTATTTATCTGTGGTCTTTCTTCAGGGGAGATATTTTTACAACTGGAAATGACTAAAGGGAACTTGACAAATGATTTACTTTATAAATGTCATTAAATGCCTAGAATTGGCACAGTTTCTCAACCCTGATGCTCAGAGGATCAGAGACTTAAATTGCCATATACATGCAGATGATTCCAGTCTTTAACTGCTGCCCAGAGAGCTCTTGGAGGGAATGCCATACCAAACCTCAGAGTGTCTATTAAACATGCCTGCTTACATACCTCCAGGGCCCCCAAATTCTCCTCTCAGCCACTGCACAGAAGAACAAATGGTACCCAGATAACCAAGCAACAACCTGGGAATTATTCTGAAATACCTGCTCTTCCTCATTCTTCTACATTCAACAATCTCCAAGTCCAGCTAATTCCCCCACAGTAATGATGACAAATCTGTTCCCTTTGCTACAGTTTTATAGCCCTTCCCCAGATGTCCCCATTTTTTTTCTCCCTGGATAAGGAAAAAGGCTGATTTGTTTTGTCTCCTCCCACTATCTGTTCTCTACAGTACAGTTGAGTGTGTGTGTGTGTGTGTGTGTGTGTGAAAGTGTGTGTGTGTGTGTGTGTGTATGAGTCTGGG
>NW_005370683.1:3473880-3477594 GCF_000412655.1 Myotis brandtii
GCCCCCCTCCCAGTTCTTTAGCCATGCTAAATTACTTGTTTACCACCCCCCACCCCCCAAGTAATATATATATGTTTGCCTTCAGGTTTTTAACATAGTGTTCTCTTTTTTTAGAACTTTAAAACCTGCCTGCCTCCCTATTCCCACCTTCCATGTCCTACTCATCTTTCAGTCCTTAATGTAAACATCTCTTTTGGAAGAATTTCTTTATTCTCCCAAACCCAGTTAACTGCGCCTCCTAAGTGTCCCATGAATACATCTATTATGATTCTTACCGTAAGTATTGTGGTGATCTAATTTGTGTTTGTCTCTCTCACTAGAGCCAGTGGTTCTCAACCTTCCTAATGCCTCGACCCTTTAATACAGTTCCTCATGTTGTGGTGACCCCCAACCATAAAATTATTTTCGTTGCTGCTTCATAACTGTAATTTTGCTACTGTTATGAATCGTAATGTAAATATCTGATATGCAGGATGTATTTAGGCGACCCCTGTGAAAGGGTCGTTCGACCCCCAAAGGGGTCGCGACCCACAGGTTGAGAACCGCTGCCTAGACTGTGAGTTCCATTGTACAAGACTAGGTCCTGTGCATTATTATAATCCTAGTTTCTAGCACAGTGTCCGGACCCAGAAGTTGCTCAAGAAGTATTTGTTGGCTAAACAAATAATTGTTAATACATAACCAAGTAAATACATTGGGCAATTTGCAAGTACTTGGAGATCTGCTCAGATAAAGCTCTTCATAACCACTACGATCTTGACATTTGTTTTAACCAAGATACTTAGAGCATTTAAAATACTCACCTACTTCATTGACATCTTTATCTGTTTGCTCATGAAGAGTGAACAAGTCCGTCTAGTGTCTAGTCTAATTAGGAGTGAAAGAGGTCTGGAGTGTGCAGCCTGGCCCTGCAATGCTTATGAAGGACATGTATTGTCTTGGTCTCTGCCAATTAAAATAAAGGTAAAGGGGAAGTAAAACTTCATATATCTTGTTATGGCAGGAGCAAACTGTGAATTTAAGACAAAGGAGATTATTTAATAGAAAATATTTTGACCTTGAATAATAAAAAGTCTGAGAAAAATTTGTGGAGATAAAGAAATAATACTAATCTTCTTGCCCTGGGTTACTGTTGGGGTCAGTACAAATAGTGTCCAATTTGTATATGGATGACCTCTTTTAAAAGGTGTCAACACTCATCTATCATTATCTACACTGACTTCCTTTGTCTAGTTGCAACTCTAGGTACAATTCATGAAACTTTTCTGGAAACACCAGTGAGAATAGTTAAAAAGGAACACACACAAAAACACACACTACTTTGAATTATCAACTACAATTAATCTGTCCTATGGGTAATTTTTCAAGTTCTAAAAAAGTAAATAAAGTATCTGAAAAAAATTTGTAACCACAGTAGACTCAGAGAGAAAAGTCAATTTCTAAAGTGTAGGAAAATATTTATTATCCCAGAATATGTTGATGTATTGGTAGTTGGTAGAAGAGACCTCAATAGTGATAAATCTTTTGGAAAATATGGTTGCAGTCAGCCAGCCTGGCGATTTTTTTTTATTTTCAGTGTATATTTCATGTCACTTTACTTATACTGTGACTTAGTCAGCATTCCTAGTTCATTCATTCAGTGTACACTGAGAACATGATAAGTGCCATGTAACCGTTGGGTGGGTGTATAAAGTTGCCTGAGATAGAGATTCTGCTTATGAGGAGTGCCTATAGGATAGAAATGCTTATAGACATAATTACAAATCAGCAGGGTGGGTTGAGTGACTAGTTCTGCATGGAGGAAGGAGGGAAGGCTTTAGGGCTAATGTGAACTCTGACTTGTATTAACTCCTTAAAGTTTTCCAGGATTTTGTTGAGGGTAGAGAGTGCAGAATGGGGAATGAGATGGGGTTTGAGGAGAGAACATTCTAGCCATCAAGAATGGAATGGGCAGAGAAATATAAAGATGCCTGGGATGTTAGGGAAAGAGTGTTTGTTAAGGGTGGTAGAATAGATGTTTGGAGAGGGAATGACTAAAGATGAAGCTATTTTCAGATTTCGAAAAACATGGAATTATAACCTCAAGACATTATAAGCACATTTTATTCATTTCTCACTTTTTAGGATGAACTCTTTAAACTAATCAAAATTTTATACATAAAATCTATACACATACACAAATTAAATTGACAAATAGTTCTATCAGACTTACTACAAAATTTAATTTAATTAAATTATTTATTTATTTGTCAAATGCTAAGATTACTCTTATATGCCAAGTGGTCTACTAAATACTTTAGCAACATTACCTCATTTTAAACAAAGCACAGCAGTCTTATTTCTCTCTCCACATTATGTACTAGATTCTTACTCCATGTCATAGCTATTTTAAGCTATTTTAGTTATTTCTTTTGGTATTCTCCTTTGTTTCTAAATAATGGGCTCAGACTGTTCTTCACTGATATATTATCCATTGAATTCCTGCAATTATATAGTTGTTATTTTTGGTTAGATCAATATTCAGTATTGACATTATTATGCTCATGCAAATGTAACTCACAGTTGAGTCATATAGAATTCTATGGCAAGATTAATTTTGTGTGGAAAGTTTTTGTCCTTTCTGGACACGATTCCCTTGTTTGTTACTTGCTTTCTTATTTATGTTCTCATCATTAATTCTTCCTCCCAAAAATCTTTGTCAGAAGTGCTAGTATCACATACATCAGGAATTCTATCAGTTTCTCTGTTGTCATTCATTCCCTCCTGGATGTCACTCATTTTCTGCACTAGTCTAAGCCTCTGTCTCTGGGTCTGCTGCCCAGCTGCTGCTTTAAAATATCCCTTGAGCCATCATTCTGGAGGTTCCTTTCACTTCTTTCCTGGGTTAGGCTCCCTACTTCTTTGATTCTACAAAATCCGACTCTTTTGTTTTGGTAGAACATCAGCTCTAGTAGCTTCCAAATATATTGTGTAGATGAAACTTTCATAGATATTGAATATGTGAAAATCTCTTTATTCTACATTAATTGACCTTGGTGGAGGTGGAATTTTGAGTGTCCTTTTTCTTTTAACACCATTTGGATTCCTGTTGCTTTACATAAAATCTGTGTTTGGTTTTCCTCATTCAAGCTTGTAAAATCTCCACTTTGCCAGTGTTTTATTGTTTTTTATCATAATGTGTCTTGGTATAGGTCTTTTTCACTCTTTATTTTGGGCACTCAGTGAACCTTTTCAATCTAGAGACTCATGTAATCAATTCTGGGCAATTACATAGAATATTTTATCTTTTTCATTTTTTCTTCTCATTCTTTATGCAGCTCCAAATATTTTGTTGTTGAAACTACTGGACTTCCCTCTCTTGCATTTTAAATAACTTAGTGAAAAGGGATGAAGACCAAATGAAGACTAATACTCAGTGATGAGTCAGGCAGGAAAAGGAAATAATATCACATAGCTGAGTCCATCTTTTTATACCTTAATTAGAGGCCTGGTGCATGAAATTCATGCATGGGGGGTGTCCCCTCAGCCCAGCCTGCACTCTCTCCAATCCAAGACCCCTCAGACATCCCTCTCACAATCCTGGACTGCTGTCTCCTAATCACTCACCTGCCTGCCTGCCTGGTTGCTCCTAACTGCCCTCCTTGCCGGCCTAATTTCCCCTCACTGCCTCTGTGTGCCAGCCAGATCGCCCCTAGCTGCCCTGCCCCCCCCCCG
>NW_005370683.1:3477643-3500446 GCF_000412655.1 Myotis brandtii
GCTGGCGAGGCGCCCCCAACTGCCTTCTCCCTGCTGGCCTGATTGCTCCTAACTGCCCCCCTCCCACCGGCCTGGTCACCCCTTACTGCCCCCCTTACCGGCCTGATTGCCCCTAATTGCCCCCCTGCCATCCTGGTCGCTCCCAACTGCCCCCCTCTGCCGGCCTGGTCATATTACCTCTTTATTATATAGGACAATATGAAAGACCATTTTAAATGCAGACCTCTAGCTTTCAAGAACATTTTAGAGCATATGCCTACTAAAAGACCTACCTCACAAAACTGGCTTGATATGTCCTAAGTGTTTCAATTACACCTAATATTAGAATTATTTAAAAAAATCTGAGTTTGTCCAGATAAAGATTAGACTTGTGTATTCACCTAATAAAATGAGGGCCCAACCAGGAAGATTTTAAATTCTATGGGATCACAACACACTCACAACTTCTCTTAGAATAGGAGATCAGCTAGTGGTGATATGTCTTTTCCCATTCATTCCAAAAACTTGGCTTCTAACATTATATCTCCTCCAGTAAGGCTTTACAGAAAAAAAACCAAAAACAAGTTCATTCAAATAAGACCTGGGGTCTTTTAATTGGATAAGAATTTGTGATGTTGGCTGTTGATGGAAGTTGCATGTACCTAAAAAAGTTGGGTAAACTTACATCCAGCATGTGGAGGTGAAATGACCCTCTTCTAGCCCTTAGGTTTTCCAACCTGAGTCATGACCAAAAAGGCAGGCTTCATCAAGAACACATCAGATTTATGTTTTTAAAAGTCCTATGTTCACTTTGGCCAGTGTATTCTTTCTTATTATAACATGGGGGTGGTGGAAGCCATTCCAAGAAGATGCTCCTCTGAATCTGGTGAGAAGGGGGAAGACCAGCCTGAAAATAAGTATATTAGGAGTGGATGAGTTTGTAAGTGGTGCAAACAGTTGAAACCAATGGCCATTTACTTTCCCTTCTCCTCTGTGGAGTTTCAAGGTCATCTCAATTACCTACTACCCTAGACTTGGTCCAATGGTCTTACACGCAGGGGATAATTTTTGTTGATTTCTCAGTAATCATTTCTCCTCAGCTTGTAGAATACTATTGACCTTCTTTGCCAAAAGCATCCAGGGTAAATATGTCAGAGGTCATGGATTTGAAGACACAATTTCTCTGTTTATTAAATGAAGTTAATTATTTTTAATCCAGTTCTACAGCAGCTAGAGCATCCATTGAGTGCATCAGAAAGGCAGCCTTGGATAGCTGGAGCTACAGGGGCTTAGAAGAGGGAGGTGAGGATGGGGAAGAAGTGCCTGAACTTCCCCAATTAAGGTGATTTGGCTACTTTACATGCTACCATCCCTTGATGCTCATTATGAAAAATGTTAAAATCAGGAAACAATATAAAAGAAGGAAAGTGAAAGAAAATTAGAAAAATGGAAAAGGACAGTTGGCTAAGTAGAGGTTAAAATTTAAAAACAGAGACTAAGGTAAGAAAAACTAAGCTAAAAGAGAATAAAGTGAACGCTAAAGTGGGAGATTTAAAATCCCCACAAAAGGTTAAGAGTTTAAAAATACGAAACACATGAGATTTAAAAATAAAGGATAAAATACTGTAAGCCAATGAGATAAAAGGTTAAAACAAGAGCAAAAGCTGTAATGGTTTAGGCTAACAGACTAAAGCCCATGAGATGAAAAGCTAAAAACAGACCATTCCTTGGGATTAAGGCTTTGAAACAGGAAATCAGAACTAAAAAGTCAAACAACAGAACATTTAAAAATTAAATTAAAATTATAAGACTACAGTGGATTAGGGGAACTATTATTTTTTTTTTTTTTAAAATGAATTAACAGAAAAACAAAAGAGAACTGGTTAGAGAACTATTATTTTTTTTTAAAAAATGAATTAACAGAAAAACAAAAGAGAACTGGTTAGGGGAAGTGGAGTCTGTGGCAAAATTCTCAGGGCAGCCTGGCCTTCCCTGTGGAAAAGAGAGGCCGGGTGGAGCCAGCAGTGATGGAGTCTTCTGCAGGAGGCATCAAAAGCAGAGGCAGCTGGGGGGAGGATTGCACAGGCAGGAGCTGGCCGGGCCTCTGCAGACATCATAGGGATGCATCTCCTCCTTTATCTTTAAAAAATTCCCTTTCACTTGCTCCCCATGTTCCATTCCCACTGCTACCCCAGCAGCCTCTGCCTTCAGCACCTCCTCTCTAATCTTTAAATTGGCTGCTGCCTCAAGTCTTTCCCCCTTCAGTCTCCCCCCACACTGCAACCAGACTAATCTTCTAAAAACACTCTTTTGGTCAAGGAATTATATTGTATAAAACCTTCTGTGCTTATCATTTTAAAGACCAAACTCTGGCTTAATGCACTCTTTTCAAATACGTTAGAGATCTTCTATGTTTGTACTTAAATTCAACCTTATCTATTACTTTACGTATGCTAACCCCCAAGATATCTACGGGTTAAGTGTTTTGAAGTTCAGGGTTTGATCATGTGATTTGGAATTATTTTAGGGAAAAAAAAGGAATTCCTAATTTCATTTTGAAAAAGTCAAAGTGAATTAATATTTTATTTCAGCTTTTGGTTCCCAGTGAGAGAGAGGGGGAGTGGGGAAGGAAAGAGAAAAGGACAGAAGAGAGAGACAAGGAAAAGAACAAAAGAACTAAAATTCATGTGCTTCTGGGAAAATTAGATTTTTGTTTTATCAGAATGATGGCGCTCTCTTCCTAGCTACTCCCCCCAAAATGACTTTCTTTCCTGAGTTTAAGGATATATTATCTTTAAAAATACATTTTGATTATTTCTCTACTAAGTTCTGAAAAATAAGAAAAATTGAGCTTCTCTCAGTGTTTGTAAGGAAAAAAAAAAGATTTGGGAAAGAAAACACACCATATTTAAGATTATCCCAATGAGTTTTATGCCAAAACACCAGATGCTACTGGGGAAAAAAAAAACTTTCTGCCATAATTTGTTCTCTGGGAGCTGTGCCTGGCTCTTGAGCAGGATGAGGAGAGTAATGTAAAGGATTGAGGTAAATGGCAATCCTACTCGAAATAACCAGTGCTTTAATATTAAAAATGTTCACATTAAGACTATTATGATTATAACACTAATTCACATTAAAAAGTCTAATATAATCAGGAATACAAGGCCACCTTGGAGCAAAGATGGTATAAATGCTGGCCACTGTCATACTTAGCCTTCCTAAAAGCTTTTTAATATCTTCATAATTAAACTTTCTAGAAATATTATAAGTTTCAGCCTGGGTATTCTAGCTGAAATTTATAATATTAAAATTACTAACTTTGCTTTACATTTCCATGTTCTCATGTTGATTTTTGTTTTAATTTTTACACCAGTTTGGATATGTCCAAAGCCTTATATAAGCCAAATCTGTGTTGCATTTGCTATATCCATATTTAGATCCCCTTCGCCTCCTCTCAGTGAATGAAAGCATTATAAATAGAACTGAATTTTGAAAAATGGAATATGTGTAGCTTGAAGTGAGGCAATTAAAACTCATATTAGAAGAAAGTTTCAAATTTTTATTTTTTTTGAACATTAAAAGAATGCTCAGGTGACTGGCTCATGTCCTTTATTTTCATGCAATTCTGCAACCTGGCTGGCTCCAGCCTACTGCAGCAGCAGAAGTTCCAAAAAACTGGGGAAGGCAGATTTTGCCATACTTCTCAACTCTCTAGGATGTAAAAGAAAACCAGAAGGAAGATAGGATCTAGAATTCTGCTTTTTGAGTTACCCTAGTCTTACTCAATCTGAGATTTGGATTGTTTAATAGTTCATCATTTTAAAAATTTGTTATGGACTGAATGTATGTGTGTCCCCTGCATTCATGTGTTGAAGCCTTGATTCCCCAGCGTGGCTGTCTTTGGAGTAAGGAAGTGATTAGGTTTAGATGAGGTCATAAGGATGAGGCCTTAATCCAATAGGATTATTGTCTTTATAAGAAGAAATACCAGAGAGCTCCCCCAACCCAGCATCGCTCCCCACTGCCCATGCATCGAGGAAAGGCCACATGAGGACAGAGTGAGAAGGTAGCCGTCTGCCAGCCAGCATGAAAGCACTCACCAGAAACCTAATTGGACAGAGATGTGATCTTGAATTACCCAGTCTCTGGCATTTTGTTATGATAGCCTGCGAAGACTAATGTAATATTCTTATTTGTGCCGATAATAAAAGAAGATAGATTAGCTCCAAAAAGGAGATCGGTTATAGAAGGGCTTAGGGACCTTGTTTGTCTTGTTTAATGACTGTATCCCTAACACCCACAGGAGGGCCTGGCTCTTGGCAGATACTCAGTGTATATTTTGTTAAATGAATGAATAGATGAATGAATGAATGAATGAATGAATGAATAGGAAGAGAACACATCTAAGTTCATGATAAACCAAATTGATTACTGACGTGAATTGCAAAAGCGAGTATGGCATTTCTTCCCTTAAGATTTTTATATGTATGCCAATCTTGTTTATTACTGATTGTTTTGGGGCAGTCCTAACTAAAGGCCATCCTGAGTTTTATTTTTAACTCCAGATTTATTTGGTTTTCACTAGTATTTCCATTAATGTTCTCTCTCATTCTCCAGAACTTAATGCAGCATTTGCTGTCATGTCTCCCCAGGCTCTCGGTATATTATTGTTTCCCAGTTTTTTTTCTTGTTTTTCATCACCTGAGGAGTGCAGGGCAAACGATTCTGTATAATGTCCCCCAATCTAGATTGGTCTAATGTTTTTCTCATGATGAGACTGGGACTTCTCCAGAACTTAATGCAGCATACCACATTGCATTTGCTGTCATGTCTCCCCAGTCTCTCGGTATATTATTGTTTCCCAGTTTTTTTCTTGTTTTTCATCACCTGAGGAGTGCAGGGCAAACGATTCTGTATAATGTCCCCCAATCTAGATTGGTCTAATGTTTTTCTCATGATGAGACTGGGATTATGTGTTTTTGGAAAGAATATCACAGAGGTGAAATGCCCTTCTCATCACATGATCTAAGCAAGCACATGATATCTACATGAAATCACTAGTGATTTTACACTGAAGTCATTTGTACCACGTTACTATGATTACTTTATACTTCCATGGTGTTTACAACAATAATACTTTCCACGTTCTGATTAGACATAGAAGATTTCAATCTCATCTTCCTAAATTCAGAAATGAAGACATCTCCCTTTCCACTCATGTTATAGAAAATAAGATTATCTGTATATCTTTGTGTGTGGTCTCATAATATGTATAATGAATGTTATCTTTATAGCCCAATCTTTTTCTCTTTGTCTGAAGAACCACAGTGAAATATGCTAATAAATGAATAAGGAGGGAATTTTCTCTAAGGTACTTGGTTCATTTTTGAGATCCAGATAGGAACTTGGATGGCATGGAGCCCAACCTAGCCCTCCCGGCATTAGCGCATTAGGCACCTTATAAAATATAATTTATTTAATGTCCCGCCAGCCATACCACCCTTGAGTGTGATGTCATCAACACATTAAATAAAGACATTTGGGACCTCCAAAATATGAGTTTTGGCAGGTAGCTCAGAAAGTAGTATGGAAGCAGTGGTGTGGTCTCCCTTCAGCTACACCTGAGTAATGCACTTGTGAGTAACGCAGAGGGCGGGTACTGTGTGCTGATGGGCACAAATCAAGAGACATAGAGCTCAGAGTCAGACCACTTTCTCCTAAAAAGATTGAGATGTTTCCCTCAGCCTTACTTTTTTTGTAGGAATATTTATATTGGAACTTATCCAGAGTTAAGTCAAATTAGGGTGAGTAAAGTAGCCCCTGGGGGATAGCGTGCTCGTCCAGCAGGGGTTGTTTCCTTGGCCAGGGTTTGGCATGTGAATGAACACTTTGCTCTCAACAAGGTCTGCAACTTGCCCAGCCTTCACTCTTGAATTGGGCCCATTGTGCCTCACTGAACTCTTGAAATTTTATCGACTATTCACATTTTACTTTCTGTCTTGGCATATAATTTAATGCATCCACAGTCACAGTGCAAATCAAGAAGGTCCCTGTGACTCAGAAAGTGAGAAGTAACTGCAGATAGATAGTCATTTTCTGGATTAAAGTTATTTTTGACCATGAATGTTGACTCAAACTATGATTTCAAAAAGAGCACTTTTAAGTGTTCTTTTCTAGTTTAAGGACTCTATTTGAATGTGTATTATGTGCAGATCATTATGTTAGATCTATAAAGAGAAATAAGACATGGCCCTCCCTTCCCATAATGTATTGTTAGACAAAAATTAATTTCATGATCAATTAATAATAAAATCCAGAATATAAAATATAATAAAAAAGAAGGAAATATAGCAATTGACTTTATGAAGCTGTTTACAGTATTAAAATAGAAAGAGGTACGCAAATTGGAAGGGCATTTTACTTTATTACGAGGTGAAGTCATGCCTGTATTTGGTGACGCATAAGCATTTCCGAGTCTCATAGATCAAACTTTACAATTGCCTTTGTAATTTTCTTGTGGGATATTATCTCACCAAACTAGAAGTCAACCTTAGACCTTTCAGCTGCATAACTTGGCAGTTCTGAAAACTGCACCCACATTCCTTGGCAGAAAAAGGCTCCAAAGAATTCTGAGTTCCTAACCTCTAAGTTTTCTTAGAGGCATGTCATCAACCACACCTATAGTCACCCTTCTCATTCCTTTAGCATTCTACTAAGCTGGGTACAAATAGCTAAACTACCCAACACATATTCTTTACTTTCAGAGTATATTAAATGGTGCAATAAGTTTAGGAGGTTTGCAGGAAAAACACACACAACTGAAAGCATTGTAGTGATTTTCCTCATTTGTTAATTCTGACACATCTTTCATCATCCCTGGCTCCTATTTTGGAATGTACTGCCCAGCAGTGAGGACGCTTATCTTTGGTTTCTAGGGATGGTATTGTTTCCTAGGGTATCCTGTTTTCTTTACTTCTTCCTCATTTTTTGGTGGCAGAGAGAGGGTGAGTTCTTGGGGATTTTTTTTAAATTTTCATATATTCTCAACAATGCTTTTAAAATAATTGTATTTTATCCAGCATTTAGGTTTTTATTATTGAAGATCTTTTCAAAACATCTAATTCATTATACTCTTCAAAGCGGAAGTTCTCTCTAACAGCTAGAAAAAGGAATAAATATGTATGGTTTTATCTCATTCCTTTCAGTTTTATCTCATGCTCTACCGGTAAAATACTTTTTGTAATGAATAAATGAGGTGCTGTAATCAGTTCACGTATATTATTAGAAAGCATAGAGAATTCTGTGAGGTTCTCTTCTATACTTTCTGCAGCACCACCTCTGCTTTCTGACTCCCATAGCAACTTTGAGTTGCTAGGAAATTTTAGTCATTTTTGTGGAAATAGGCACTGTGAACTGGTCCTCCCCTGAAAGAGCTAAAGAAAGGCAGGTCTTTTCTGCCTGTTCCTCAGGCTGGTTCAACTGATGGATTTGGCCTCATGGAAGAACTTAGAAGAAAATTTCATGGTGGAGCTTGAGTTGGTATACCGTTATGAGGGCCATAGGTAGTAGAGTTGGGGTATGATCAGAATGGCCAGAAGAGTCAGTTAAGGTACAGAATAATGGGGAGGGTGATAATGACAAAAAAATACTGATATCGGTGTTTATGATCTGTCAGGCATTGCTTTCAGCATTTTAGATATTTAGATCATTTATTGCTTAACACAACCCTATGAGTAGGTACAATGATTTTCTCCATTTTACATTGTTTATACACCTTGCCTAAAGTCATCCAGTTGGCAAGTGGAGGATTCAGGCCTCAAGTCCATGTTCAAAATCTCCATGCTTTTCTCACAGAATCACTCAAGGTGGCTAACTCTATGACCTGTGTTCTTAAGTCCACAGAGTCATCTATTTATTTACTTATTTTTAAAAATATATTTTTATTGATTTCAGAGAGGAAAGGAGAGGGAGAGAGAGATAGAAACATCAATGATGAGAGAGAATCATTGATCGGCAGCCTCATGCACACCCCACACTGGGGATCAAGCCCACAACCCATGCATGTACCCTGACTGGGAATTGAACCTCCTGGTTCATAGGTCAACACTCAACCACTGAGCTACACTGGCCAGGCCACACAGTCATCTATTTAGATGCGTTTTTGAAGTGAGATAAATTTCATTTTTGCATTACATTAGCAATAGGTGATTAGTTACATCTAGGCCTTTTAATGTATTTACTTAGTGAATTAATACTTTAATTTTTTCTTTTAGAGGCTGGTGATAAAGATAAGAATAGATTATGTCCCATGTTCAACTATAACATTCAAAAAACATTTAAAAAAATCTTGCCCAGCCAGCATGGCTCAGTGGTTGAGATTTGGCCTATGAACTAGGAGATCACGGTTTGATTCCTGGTCAGAGCACATGCCTGGGTTTGGGCTTGATCCCCAATAGAGGGTGTGCAGGAGGCTGCCAATCAATGATTGTTTCTCATCATTGATGTTTCTCTCTCTCTCGCCCTCTCTAAAAAAATAAAATAAATAAATAAAAATAAAAAATCTTTGTGTCTTGTATGTACCAGTTATTATATGAGAATCTGGGATAATAGTGTTAGGACAAGCAAGGTCACTAGGCCAAAGGGTATTAAAATCTGGGGGAGGTTATAGATAAGTAAATAAATACAGTTGGATAAAATCCAAGAGAGAGCTCAGTCTTTTCTACCCATAGATACTTTGTTATCTTGAGATTTTGCTATTAAAAACTTTAAACAAAAAAGACAACAAATGTAAATACGATGTAAATTTAAAGAAATTATGACTGATGATCTGTGAAATTTTATAATTTTGATTCTTTGGCACAGTGAGAATTTACATAATAAAGAGTGTTATTAGGGAAAATCTGTAATTTTAACATCCCAGGTATATAATTTAAGAAAATGGCAGCAAATTAGAATGGCATGAAATGAAACTCAGAAATATTTGTTGAATGGGTGAATGAAGAAAAGCACAATTGACTATAGAGCTTTTCCATTTTGCCTCTTAGTTGAGAAACATTGAAACTATTCTTTGTAACTTGCTTAATTTCATTCCTCATGTTAATGATTGCCCTGCTAGATCTCAATTATTTTTTCAGGTTTTATTTTCTTTGCAAAGAATTCAACAATTCTCTTCTTTGCTCTGTTTTAGGAACATCTGTTGCAAATCTAGTGTTGAGTTTATTTGAAACTAACAGCTGCCCAGTAGCACCTTAAGAGAAACAGCCTGGATGAAATTTCCATGCAGATTCCTTTCTAAAAGGGCTAGTTCTAAAAATCTACCTTCAATTACATTTAAATTATGTGATAGGAGGGATATGGGAATGGCAGCAACTTTCTCTGGTTAGCAGGACTCACCAGTGTTTTGTGTTTATGATAATCCTAATGTATTTAATCCAAATATTTAGATATTTAAAGACTACAAAAGAGAAATAAAAAGTTACAATTTGAACTTGAAGCCAGCTGGCTTATCTGGCTCTTCTTGGCTAATGCTTTCCAAGCAAAGTGCCACTGCCCAGACTGCAAGTTTCTTTGACAAATTCCCAATTCATGCCTGCCTACAAATTACATTAAAATAAATGTGAATGGTCTAACAATCCGAGTCTTTGAGTGGAGCTTACTTTTCAGAACTGAGCAAACACAAGCTACTACTAAAACAGCCATTCAAAAGAAAACCACTACCAGACCAGACTCTACAAATCTTAGGGCTTCTGATGCCCAACTCAGAAGTTTTCACTAATTCTTCAAGGAGCATTTCTGAAATGTTTGCAAAGTCTCCTCCAGACACATAACATAATACAGCAATAACATACACTTTAAGCCCTGAATTTGTAAAATTGCTCGACAACCAAATAAGACCTTTGCTCGTATAGCTAAATTTTTGTATGGAGTCTATTATGCTAAGCGTCTATACACACTGTCTCCTATTCCAGACAGCAGCCCTGAGAGGTGAGGATTATTGCTAACCTTATGTTGTAAATGAGGAGTGGAAGTTGAATAACTCATTTAAAGTCATGTAGCAAACAGATGGGCAAAGTCTAAGGTCACGGAGCTAGCAAATGGCAGGGCTGGGACTGAAATGCAGGCCTTTCTAATTCAAAATTCCATCTGCCTTAGTGCAATTAAGGATTCATCTTTTAGGTATCTGCCTTGGGAGTGTGCAAAAGCAATAAAAAGATATTAGGGGCAGAATTCAAGACACAGAAACACTGGGTAATTCTGTGGAAATGTGCTGGTTCTCTCTTTTTACTCCATCTTCCTTCCTTCCTGTTGTCTTAATATCTATTTCATTTGGTCCCCATATTGCATATTCCTACTCTGTACTAATATGGAAATTCTTCCTAAGTGTTCATCAGGATCTGCAAAACTGTCCACGTGTTAAAAGACAAAAGAGAACTAAAAAAATAGAGTATGTAGAGATCAAAATACATCATTTAAATCTCAAAGTCAACTTTTTCTTATATTCTTCCAATAGACGGGCCAGGAAATATCATTGATTGATGGCATTCTTAGAGTTGGAAAGAGCCATACTTGCAGTCAAGTCAACATCTTAACTGTAAAGATACAGGAAATGTGTCCTAGGGAGTAGGGTGACGCCCAAGGTCACGGAGACCTGGGGCTTTGCCATGGGAACCCTCATGCTTAGCTTATACTCTCCTTTTTGAATCCATGTGGCGAGGTCTCCCTCATGGCACACAGAATGACTGTTTGGCTTATGTCCAAGCAGGAGATTGCATGCTGTGGGGGACCAGGCAGAGTACATTGCCTTTAAGACTTTGAGTTCTGGAATCAGATAGTTCTGGGTTCAAATCTTGACTCTGCCACTGAATAGCTGTGTGATTCAAGACATGTTAGTCTCTTTAAGACTTACTTTCCTCATCTGTAAAAAGAAGACACTTCATGCCTCCTGTAAAGGAAATAATACTGAATATTTGCAAACTGCTTGCTGGCTCTGTGTCATATTCTGTGGTAAATTGATTTCTTTAACGTAATACTTATAATGTATGCTAAGTGCTTAGACCATATAGTAGTAAATGTGTGTGTGTGTGCACGTGTGTGTATGTGTGTACTCATACACATCAGGAAACACACACACACACACGTACACACACATCCTGGTCAGGAATTTCATTTCAGTTTTGTCTACATTGACTAAATAAATAACAGTGTCTTGTCGTAGGCAGTCCCTGTGGTTGTCCCATGAAGCTACCACAGCTCGCACTTTTTCTGTCTTTTTTGCCCTGCCAAAGCTTGGGTAGGAGGCTTTTACTTTCAAGGTCACAGGATGACTGCTAAGTCATACTGTTGTCTGGGCTTCGGGCAGTCAAATAGCAGTAAGAGCAGGGCGAAGCATGCTCTCCTGAAAATGTTGACCGATGATATATATGTGCTCCTGCTTATGTATCATTAACATCTCTAGCTACAAGAAAGGCGGGGAAAGATAGCTTTTATTTGGTCATTTCATAGCAACAAGTATATGAAATAAGTAGGTGATTGGCAAGTTCTGCCACATATTTATCAAGGTCAGGTGAAGATTGTGTACAACTCTCTCCAATTTATTGAGAAATACACACACACACACACACACACACATTCTATATATTCACACTGATATGTTTTATTGTAATGAAAATATGGGTACTTACTACATGCAGAAGCGGGGCCTTAATATATGTAGAGGTCAGAAATGTAAAGATAATTTTCACATCATCCCAGTGAATTGGTAGCTGATATTTGGGGCAAGGATTAAGCAAAATTAAATTACCCAAAACAAAATTGTTTTTTTGTGGGCCAGGGTAACTAAAGCAGGATTGAGAAAGGAGTATAACAGCAGAGAAAAAGCAAATTGGCTAGAAATGTGATCAAAGGGACAGCTATGGGAGGAAAGTCACCTGGGTACAGAGAAATGGTCTGGGGTAGGGAGCTCTGGAAGGTGCTCTCACTCAAAGTTAGAAAGCTGTTTGGGGGCAGTGTCAGCTAACCTTGAGGTCAACAGATGTAGAAACTGCAAAGGGATGGCCTGACCTCCTCACTAAAGGAGAGAGAGAGAGAGAAAGAGAGAGAGAGAGAGAGAGAGAGAGAGAGGGAGAGAGAGAAGGAGAGGGAGAGAGAGAGACCTGATCTCCAGTTCATATGTGGGACAGGAGGGAGGGTAAGATTAGACGGGAAATATAATAGCTTGTAATAAGTTGTTCCAAGTTGAGTTGAGTAATGAATCTGTACACTTATATTTCATGACATATAATAAAATAAATTTTCCACCCTCACTGCTTCCCTGATATTTTGGGCTTTCTCCCACACCCCTTACTGAGCAGGGCCATTAGGGAAGACAAACAGCCAAGTTTGAAGTCTTAGAAGAGAATCTCCTGAGACATTGGCCAAGAACCATAGAAAGTTACTTGTGGCGGAAACTTTCTGGAAGTTTTCCATTCTGAGATACTCAGCCCATTTTGTCAGAGGCCTTTATGATTTGACAAATGGATGACATATTGAGTAGGTCCTGAAGCTGAACAAAGGACAGCCTGAAATCTGAGTTTATCAATTCCTTGTTAGGTGTGTTTGAGAAGAGTGCCTAGCACATGCCACGCAATACAAATGTAACTAATTTTATTAATGAAAATAAATTAATGAATAACCATCTACAGCAGTGGTTCTCAACCTTCCTAATGCCACGACCCTTTAATACAGTTCCTCATGTTGTGGTGACCCCCAACCATAAAATTATTTTCGTTGCTACTTTATAACTGTAATTTTGCTACTGTTATGAATCGTAATGTAAATATCTGATATGCTATATGTGTTTTTCGATGGTCACGACCCACAGGTTGAGAACCGCTGGTCAGATATTTACATTACGATTCATAACAGTAGCAAAATTACAGTTATAAAGTAGCAACGAAAATAATTTTATGGTTGGGGGTCACCACAACATGAGGAACTGTATTAAAGGGTCGCGGCATTAGGAAGGTTGAGAACCACTAATCTAGAGGATACTTATTATGGCTCCAGAAAGTGGCAATCTTATCTAATAAAGAGGGAATATGCAAATTGACCATCCCACCATAACGGTCAAGATGGCTGCACCTACATTGGAGGCAGGGATTCTGTAAAACAAGATGGCTGTGCCCACAGCAGAGGCCGAGTTCCCCGTAATGAGCCTTAATGAGCAATTATCAGGGACCTGAGGCTGCGTGGCGCTGGGCTGGAGCAGGGGACTTGAGGCTGCACCCCCTGCCTGGTCAGGCTTGACAGGGGACCTCAGGCCATGCCCCCCGCCCTGGTGGTAGGCCGGGGAACCTCAGGCCACACCCCCCGCCCTGGTCCCGGGCCAGAGGACCTCAGGCTGCACCCCATGCCCCGGTGCTGGGCTGTGGGACCTCAGGCCATGCCCCCCACCCCAGCGCCAGGCTGGGGGGCCTGAGGTTGCAACCCCCACCCAGCAGGGGTTGACGGGGGACCACAAGGTGCGCCCCCCACCCTGGTGCTGGGCCAGGGGACCTCAGGCTGCTCCCCCCATCCCAATGCCAGGCTGGGGGACCTGAGGCCATGCCCCCCACCCTTGGCGGGGTTGGGGCTGGCTGGGTCTGGATCTAGCCCAATGAGGGTGGGGCCAGCTGGGTCTGGGTCTCACACGATTTCGAGGCGCACATGGGTGGGCAGGGACTTGACTCTGGTTCCCATGGTGTGCCCCAGACTCTGACAGGAGGAAGATTTTCATATACATTTTACTAATTTTCTTTCATCTCTGACAGTTCTATTATAGAGAAAGGGCAAATAGCAATATTAAAATATTTCCTCTAATTAATTCCCTTTTAATGTGCATGAATTTTGTGCACCAGGCCACTAGTATGACTATAATTACTTAGTCATCTATCCATAGTGTTGCAAAAACTAGCTTGCCTAAAGTAAAATTTGAGTGTTTATTTTCTAGTATTTTGTTGAAATCATCACAAATGAACTATTCCCATGCAGTGAAAAAGTACTTTGGAGGAGTAACAGCAACAATTGCTTTAAAACATGTTGATTTCCTGGTCAAATGTCTTGAAATCATATTACTTTTCTCAAATCTACAACTCATGAGGATGAGGACATCATTCCTCACCCTACCCAATCAATCACCCCAAACAGATAAAACAGTTTCTAATATTTTATTAATATTCATGACAGATTGGCTAAAAATCCTTTCCTAAATTAGGTTTTTTTCTTAGTTCCCCCAAATATATTTTTAAAGGATAAGCCTTAGATATACAAGTTTGATCACCTTAAAGTCTTTCCCACTTGGTATATCTGATGCTAGTGTTTATTCATGCAATGAGTATGGTCCCAATCTTTTCAAAGCAGTGAGTCAAATAAGATCTGATTCCCCATTTCAAGAAGCTCTCAGTCTACCAAAAGATAAAAATATACAGAGCACCGGTTAAAATATAATGCTACGAGGTGATGTAAGTGCTAAAATACAGTGATGTAAGTGCTATGATGATGATTTCCATAGGGTCTTCTGGCAATAGAGGGAGGCGGATTAGTGTCATTTTTAAAAGCTTAAACTTGGATTTGGATGTCTGCATTTAAATCTTCTAATCCGCTTATACCCCTCACTAGCTGGGTAATGTTGAACAAATTCCTTTTATCTCTCAGAGCCTCAAGTTCCTCATCTGTAAAATGAAGCTAACAGTATTTATCTCAAAAGGTGTTGTAGGGACTTCATGAGATATGTTTATAATGGAATCACTTAGAATAAAATAAGTACTCCTTAGCATCATGCTAAATCCTAGCATTGTCTGTCACCAATTTCATCTTTCCCACCTTCCCCCTCTCTGCCTTCACACCAGCCAGACTCCCTCCAGGCCCTGCAGTGCACCAAGCTTTCTCTGCCCCAGGGCCTCAGCACAGGCTGGTTTCCTGTCTGAAATGCTTTAATACCTGAAGTCACCCCACTAATGGTGACTCATCCCTGAAATTCAAGCCCAAATGACTTTTTTTCCCTGATCCCAAAGTGGAAATGAGTCCCATTCACTTTGCGGTTTTCTTTCCTAGCTGCCTATTGTTTTCTTATACAGAATTTCTCATAATTTATAATTCTACTAGAGGCCCGATGCATGAAATTCGTGCACAGGGCAGGGGTGGGGGGTTCCCTCAGCCCGGCCTGCACCCTCTGTGGATCGGGCCTAAACTGGCAGTCGGACATCCCTTTCGCAATTCTGGACTGCTGGCCCCTAACTGCTCACCTGCCTGCCTGATCTACCCTAATCACTCTACCTTCCTGCCTGATCACCCCTAACCACCTTTGCCTGCCTGCCTGATCACCCCTAACCACTCGCCTGCCTGCCTGATCGCCCCAACTCCTCTGCCTGCCTGACCGTCTCTGCTTGCCTGACTTCCCCTAACCACTCTCCTGTCTGCCTGATTGCCCCTAACTGCCTCTGCCTGCCTGATCACCCCTAACCACTCTGCCTCCCTAACTGATCGCCCCTAACCTCTTCTGCCTGCCTGATCACCCCTAACCACTCGCTGGGGGTGGCCGGCTGGGGTGAGGGGCCATGGTAGTTCTGGTCTCTGGTCGTTCCTTTGTTTCTGTTGCTGGGCTTTTATTATATAGGATATTTTGCCATATATATAATATTTATCTTCCTCTCTGGATAGTAGCTCAAGAAGGGTAAGGATCATATCTTTTTGGTTCATCACCATAAATTCAGTTCAGCACAAAGCTTGGCACACAGGATGCACTTTAAAGATTTGATATTTAGCCCTAACTGGTTTGGCTCAGTGGATAGAGCATTGGCCTGCTTACTGAAGGGTTCCAGGCTCGATTCTAGTCAAGGCCACATGCCCAGGTTGCGGGCTTGATCCCCAGTAGGGGGCATGCAGGAGGCAGCCGATCAATGATTGTCATCATTGATGTTTCTATCTCTCTCTCCCTCTATGAAATCAATACAAATATATTAAAAAATAAGTATTTGACATTTAAAGAATAAATCAGTGAATAGAAACATGAATTTTCATATAAAGCCTTACCACCGTGTTTGGCTCTTAGTGTCTTTTAAATGCCAGTTTTTACCATTTCAAAGAGCAGGTATCAGATGTAGATTGCAGTTGAGGTCAGAAAATTTTTTTTAGAAGAGATGACATTGGAGATGAATTTCGAAGTCAAGTTCTTTTATCTCCCATATTTCTGGCTTTGCAGAACAGAGGTTTTCAGGCCATATCAGAATGTTTTATGGCAATCCAGAAGAATTATAGGGAAAGAGTGATGAGTCACTTCACTTTTGAAATTATTTGGTGTAGTACCTTCTGAAATGTACAAGGCGTTGCTTCATGTTATCTCTTTGAGGTAGGTAGCAGAAAAGATGCTCAGTTCTATTTCAGAGGTGATGAATTATGTAACACAAATCAGAGGTTAAGTCAGGCTATGTGCTGGAACTTCTGGAAGAAACAGAGGACTAAAAGGCAGAGGGCAACAAAATAAACTGTAAAGCCTACGGGGTCAAGGACACTATCATTGAACTCCCAGCCAGTTACATGTTTGGCAGCTGTAGGCTATGTGCTGAGCTGATCCGCCCAAAGAGGGCATGCAGGAAAAGGGAGTGGTCCCCATTCCAGTGGGCTGGACCCCCCAAGTGCAACTCACTAGAGCCTCATTAGGAATCAGATGCCTCTGTCTTGGTGGGCCTTGGCCTGGATCCTGCCAAATGAAATGACCTGCAGTAGGTCAAAAGCAGACTCTGATAAAGTCTCAAGTGTGGCAAGGTGCTTAACTTAGGGACTTTTTATTTATTTATTTTTTTCAGAAAATACTGAAGATTTCAGATTTGCATGCCTACTTATGGAATTTTGTAGGAAACCATCATTCTACCACATACTGTAGTATTTCAAGTTTTCCAATCTAAGCTCATTTAAAGAATTTAAAATAGCAAAATATGATGAAGTATTTAACATCTGTTTTCCTTAAAATGAGTCAAAGGCAGAAGGATTAGATCTTTTTTGGGAAACTCATCAAGTTTACAATAGGAAGAAAGGGTTCTGATTTCTGTTCAAGGAAGTCTTTTTTTGTTGTTGTTTTTCCTTCCTTCCTTCCTTCCTTCCTTCCTTCCTTCCTTCCTTCCTTCCTTCCGTCCGTCTGTCCACCTCCCTCCCTCCCTTCCTTCCTTCCTCCCTTCCTTCCTTCTTTCTTTTTTTAAATTCTCTCTTAGTCTCTGGCCTCTAGAGTAACAATTGTCAGAAAAGATGAAAACAAAGGCCATCTATCAGACCTGACTCCTCAGTTTTCCCTGTCTCAGTTTTGGCTGGCTTGCCCCAGCCCATCTGAATAACTGGATTCAGTGTCATTCTTGAAATGAATACAGGTGCTTTCTCCTGCCTGACATGCTAGTCTTGTAAACTGAGGCTATGATGCCTTTGAGTCAGCATTGATTTAATGTTTAGTATAGGGCAAAGTCTAAACTAAACTAACCAAAAGAATGCAAAGACAACTCTAATCTACGGGGTAGGAAGAAATGCCAACCTTTTGTGGCAGTGTGATAACTGCTCCATCATAGGCACACTTGTTATGGAGGCACAAGAGAGAAATTGCCTTTAGATCATACATTATAGATATAGAGCAGTGATGGCGAACCTTTTGAGCTCGGCGTGTCAGCATTTTGAAAAACCCTAACTTAACTCTGGTGCCATGTCACATATAGAAATTTTTTGATATTTGCAACCATAGTAAAACAAAGAGTTATATTTTTGATATTTATTTTATATATTTAAATGCCATTTAACAAAGAAAAATCAACCAAAAAAATGAGTTCGCGTGTCACCTCTAACACACGTGTCATAGGTTCACCATCACTGATATAGAGCATCTACTCTTTGCCCCTTAGCTGAGGAAGATAAACCCTGAAGAGAAATTTCTCTTCCTCCAGGAACTCTGCATGCTCCTGTGAGAGGCAAACTCATAGGTCAGGGGTGGGGAATGTCCAGCCCATGGGCCATATGTATAATGCCCACAAAAGCCTTTGGTCCGGCCCTGCCAAGGCATAGGAGTGAGTTAATTAAATGTTTGACCAAGCATAGCAGGCTAATTTTTAAGTTGATAATTTTGTATGGCCTGCGAATGGTATTATAAATGTCCAAATGGCCCATGGCAGAAAAAAGGTTCTCTGATGTAGATAATAACCCAAATAACATATAATGAAATCTGTTAAAGGTTCTTTAAAATAACTGAAAAAGTGATTTGTGTCTGGGAGGACATCTATTTCAAGCATTATGGCAAACTAAAAATCCTACAACCCTCCTACATCTAAAAACCCTTAGTAAAATATTTTAATATATATTTTTAAATGCATTGCTGAGCCAGAAACAAGGTAAGGAACATCCTAAGAGGCTGAAAAGTAAATCAAAAGTACTGATTCCTCAAGGTGAGCCATTGATGAAAATCAGCTGTTCTTCTAAAATCACTTTCCCATGACTACAGGGTTGGTTTTGTTGCTAAATGTGGGTCATGAAGAAAGACTATGCGCATACCAGAAGGGATATTAGATTAGAGATAAAAAATCAAAAGCCTATCTGTCCAAAACTATAGTCAGTGAAATTGTGAACAGGAAAAATTCTTTCCTTGACCTTGATTTTGGGTGGGAGGGAAAAATTCTCCTCTGAGCTGGCCATCAAAGGATTGGGGCACCTTTGCATGTGAGATATCTTAAGTTGATAATTTATTATAAAGTGACCCCATGTTGCCACTCTCCCAAAATGCTTGAAAGAAGCAAATATAAATCCTGTCTAAAAGAATGCATCTTTTAAAATCTACGCCTTAAAAATTCCTATAGATGAAGTTTATGGAACATGTGCTGATGATAACAAAATCATAAAATTCAGGGAAAGAACAGAAAACACAATTTAGTAAAAACAAACAAAAAATCCACAAAAACCCCTCCCCAAACCAAAAGAAACATAAAACAGCCAGACCCACAAAGGCATTAGATATTATAATTATTACATTAGTATGTTTAATGTGTTTAAACATTAAAATATATTTGAAGTATGAGTTTAGAAGAGAGGTTTTTAAAAATTAATAGGCATATTCAAAAAGACTCAAATAGAAATTATAGAAATAAAAATAAAATAATTGAAATGAAAAACAATGTATTGGTTAAACAACACATTAAATAAAATTGAAGAGAGAATTAGTAAACAGAAAGATACCTAAAGAAATCCAGAATGTGGCCAGAGAAACAAAGATATAAAATATTATGAAAGAGAAATTAAGAATCTTGAAAAGATGCAGTGAGACAACATAATAAGTTTTTATTTGGACTTCCAGAAGAAAAGCAGAGATAATGCAGACAGGCACTATCTGAAGTGATACGGTCTGCAAATTATGAAGAAATGGTAAAAGAACTATGGAACCATAGAAGCAGAAAGTCCAAAAAGTTCCAAGCAAGTTAAATAAAAAGAAGTCCACATCAAGTCATTTTGTTGTGAGGTTTCTGAATTCCAAGAAGAAACAAAAAACTCTTCAAAATAGCCATAGAGAATAAACCCAGGTTATCTGTGGAAGAAAAACAATTAAATTGACATTTAACTTCTCCAAAAACAGCAGTGTAAACTAAAAGAGCATAGAAAACCATCTTCACAGTGTAGAGAAAATACTTGTCAACCTAGTTGTGTGTACTCAGCAAAATAAGCATTTAAGCTTGAGAATAACGTAAAAGTTTTTTCAGATGACGAATAAATTCTTTGATCAATAACATACCCTAATTATGCAACAAAAATTAATACAAACAATTTGAATAAACAGTAACAATACTATCTAATTTTGTGGGTCTAACAGTGATATAATCAAAATATTATGGTAATTAGACTTTCTTTGATTAAATACAGATGTGAAAATTTCTAGGTTAGTGGTTAAAATAATAAAGGAAAAAAATCTATAATTCCAAACTATTTATGGTCAGGGACAGGAATGAGAAAAAAATAGCATAAACTATGTAAGAAAGAAGATAAACAGAAAATATAGAAAGTACAAAATAAGAAATTAAAAATGTATTATATTAGTAATCATAACAAAAGCATATGAGCTATTTTTTATGTGTGTATTAAAAGACAAAATTGCCAGATTAGGGAAGAAACAAAATTCAGCTATATGTTATAAATAAAGAGGTGCACCAAAAATTAAAGTATTCAGAAAGGGTAAAAGTGAAAGAATGAAACAATCCTATATAATAAAAGCCCAGTGACCAAAACGGCAGAACAACCAGAGACCAGAACGACCGCAGCCTCTTGCCCCGGCTGGGCCTGCTGCCCAGCAGGGACCCCCAGCGGGGACCCCCACCCTGATTGGAGCATGGACAACTGGCAAATGGACTGCGGCCCCTCGCCCCAGCCAGCCCCACCCCCTAGCAGGGATCCCCAGCCCGAACCGGGGCCCTCATCAGGGCAGGCTGTCCAGCCCCCACCTGTGCACTGGGCCTCTATCCTATATAATAAAAGGGTAATATGCAAATTGACCCTAATGGTGGAATGACCAGAGCGACCTCTTGACCAGTCTCTATGAGGTGCACTGACCACCTTTGGTCCCTTTTCCCTGCTGACAGGCTCTGATTGCCTGATGGTGAATGGAGAACTGGGGGTGGGTGGTGGCAGGGGGTGGGGCTGGCTGTGGGCAGCCAGGGAAGATGGCCCGGATTGCAGGCCAGGCGTAGACTGTACCCTGTACCCGTGCATGAATTTCGTGCACCAGGCCTCTAGAAGACATAAAAATGCTCACACTCTGATCATCAAGGAAATGCTAATAATGAAACGACTAAAATAGTCTTCATTTTCAGATATCAGAAAATTAAAAGTCCATATTTAGCAAAGATGTGGAGTAATTACAATATTTATATATTGCTGGTAGGAGTATATATTGGTGCCATCATTTGGAAAGTGCTTTGACATTATCTAGTAGAAACATTCACATGTGTCGCAAGATATATTAGTATGTACAAGAATGTTCATAGCAGCACTGCTTTTTTTGTTTGGTTTACTTTTATTTTATTTTACTTTTTAATTCTTTACCGTTTAAAGTATTACATGTAGTATTACATGTCTCTTTTTTGCTCCATTGTCCTCTCCCCGGCCATCCCCAACCCCCAGCACATGTCCTTACCCCCCTAGTGTCTGTGTCCATTGGATATGCTTATAGGCATGCATACAAATCCTTTGGTTGATCTCTTACCCCCCGCACCACCACCACAGCCTTCCCTCTGAAGTTTGACAGTCTATTCCATGCTTCTCTGTCTCTGGATCTATTTTTGTTCATCATTATGTTGTTCATCATATTCCACAAATGAGTGAGATCATGTGCTATTTATCTTTCTCCAACTGGCTTATTTCGCTTAGCATAATGCTCTCCATGTCTGTCCATTGTGTTGTTGTTGGTAAGAGTTCTTTCTTGTTTACAGCAGCGTAGTATTCCGTTGTGTAGATGTACCACAGTTTTTTAATCCACTCCTTTACTGATGGGCACTTATAGGATGTTTCTAAATTTTAGCTATTTTAAATTGTGCTGCTATGAACAAGGGGGTACATATGTCCTTTCTGATTGGTGTTTCTGATATCTTGGGATATATTCCTAGAAGTGGGATTACTGGGTCAAATGGGAGTTCCATTTTTAGTTTTTTGAGGAAACTCCATACTATTTTCCACAGTGGCGGCGCCAGTCTTCATTCCCACCAGCAGTGCACTAGGGTTCTTTTTTCTCCACATCCTCTCCAGCACTTGTCGTTTGTTGATTTGTTGATGATAGCCATTCTGACAGGTGTGAGATGGTATCTTAGTGTTGTTTTGATTTGCATCTCTCGGATGATTAGTGACTTTGAGCATCTTTTTGTATGTCTGTTGGCCTTCTGTATGTCCACTTTCAAAAAATGTCTATTTAAGTCCTTTCCCATTTTTTGATTGTATTGTTTATCTTCCTTTTGCTAAGTTGTATGAGTTCCCTATAAATTTTGGGATTAGGCCCTTATCGGAACATTGGCAAATATGTTCTCCCATGCAGTAGGCTTTCTTGTTGTTTTGTTGATGGTTTCTTTTGCTGTGCAGAAGCTTTTTATTTTGATGTAGTCCCATTTGTTTATTTTCTTCTTAGTTTCCATTGCCCTAGTACCTATATAGGAAAAGGTATTGCTACAACATACATCTGATATTTTGCTGACTATGGGTTCTTCTAAGATTTTTATTGTTTCCCATCTTATGTTTAAGTCCTTTATCCATTTTGAGTTTATTTTTGCGTATGTTGTAAGTTGGTGGTCTAGTTTCTTTTTTTTCTTTTGCCTGTATCTGTCCAATTTTCTCAGCACCATTTATTGAAGGCACTGTCTTGACTCCATTGTATGCTCTTTCCACTACCAGCTATTTTTTCATCTTTATCACTGATATTCCCCACAGTCCATCGACACCTATACATATTCCCCAAGTATGTCTTGCATGTCCCTGTTTCTCCATCTTTGCTCTTCTTGCCCAGCATAGCAAGGTGGTTAAGGACAATCTCTAGAAGCAGATGGCCTGAGGTTTGGATCCCATATGGCTCCACCACTTACCAGTTATGTGACTTCAGGCACGTTACATGCTGTGGCTATTCGGGGTCTTTTTTTGTTCCATATAAATTTTTGGAGAGTTTGTTCTAGGTCTGTGAAATATGCCTTTGGTATTTTAATAGGTATTGCATTGAATCTGCAGATTGCTTTAGGTAGTATGGACATTTTAATGATGTTGATTCTACCAATCCATGAACATGGTATGTTCTTCCATTTGTTTATGTCTTCCTCTATC
>NW_005370683.1:3500527-3529120 GCF_000412655.1 Myotis brandtii
TTTCATTTCTCTTTCTGTGAGTTCATTATTGGTGTATAAAAAGGCCATAGATTTCTGGGTGTTAATTTTGTATCCTGCTACATTGCCAAATTCATTTATTAGGTCTAGTAGTTTTTTGATGGAGTCTTTGAGGTTTTCTATGTATAATATCATGTCATCTGCAAATAAAGACAGTTTTACTTCTTCTTTTTCAATTTGGATGCCTTTTATTTTTTCTTCTTGTTTGATTGCTATGGCTAGTACTTCTAGTACTATGTCAAACAGGAGTGGTGAAAGTGGACATCCTTGTCTTGATCCTGTTCTTAGGGGAAATGGATTTAGTTTTTGCCCATAGATGGGAGAACTGAGGCACAGGGAGATTCAGATCCCACAGCTGAGTGGTAAAGTCAGGATTTATACATAAGGAGTCTGACCAGAATATACTTTTACAAACAGGATACTTAAACACAGAAGGATTCCCGGCAGTGGGTGAGATTTCAGCATCTTGAAGCATGAAGGAAGTGGGGTGAGGAGAAGGCCTTGTGAAGGAAGTGGGTTGGGCACAGCAGACAACAGGAAGTGCTGGGTTTCCACTGGTTCTAGAGGGAAAAAAAGGGGGTGATGGAGAAGCTTTGAGGTGTGGATGGCTTGAAATCACAGGGACTCATTTTGGGTGATTCCTGTAGTTTGCTCATGGGGATCATCTGTTGAGATAAAGGGAGACCAGAGTAGCTTTGTGGCACTGAGTGGTAGCCCTTGTTTGAAGCAGCTGGGGACCCTAGGCTGAAACGGTGGCAGTGTATGTGAGTCACACATGCCTGGGGTTAGGTCTGAATGTCAGCACATAAAGTAAAAATCACATAAGTAAAAGTTACTTTTGAAAAATCTCTTAAGTCTCCCCTTAAGTACTGTCCTGTGTATTGTCCTGTCTCTGTCTGACAGAACCAGCTTTGCCTCTAGTGATGAAACAGCTGGTCATTCCCTTGTTGGAGCACCACAAGAAGGAGTCAGCTTGCACTGGGCCCTTTGTATGAGAATTCTATGCACATCCAGACTCCACCATGCACGATGGTGTTACAAGTGTCACCTGTGTAGGCACACGGGGGTGTGAATCTTGGCCTGACCTGTTCTCTGTGTGATGGTGGGCACAGCTTCACCATAGTTTTCAGTCTCAAGTTCCATTTCTAAAATACTATGGGGCATAGATTAGATGCTCAATGACCAGTAGAAAATAAGAAAACATAAAACCAAGTAGTAAAACCAGCTGGTGTGGACCAGTAAATGAGGAGCTAAACCAAGGACTGGGCTGAGTTTGTTGAGCCTGAAGCTGTTATCCGTTAGGCCTGTGCCAGGGATGCTCACAATATGGAACCTAAAGTAAGAAATCACATGGTTGAGTTTACCCTGAGTGGAGGATCGGTGTCAATGCTGTATAGAGTGTGGCATCAGGTCAAGAGTAGTGGCATATAGGGCCCTTGTAGAAAAAAATTGTTGAAAAAACGTGCCTGAGGAGACTCCATTGGGCGATCACAGAGGAGTGGGAAGAGTTAATATGTGGAGAATAAGGAAGACTCAGGAACTAAACGCCATGCTGGGTTTTAAGAGCAGGATCTAGCAGGATGAGGGAAGAAAGAGTAAAATATGGGAGGTGATAGTATAGGGGAGAACCTCTACTCTTAGGTTCTGTGACTGGGGCCTACAAACTAAGCAGACAAAGGACTGCTTCACAGGAAAAACTTCCATATTTTATGTGACTTTCATATTTTTATGTGCATGGGGGTTTCAAAGGAAGAAGCAAAAACCCTAAAGAAGCATTTAGACCAGGGCTTATATCCTATTTAACAAAGAGCAATACATTGTGGAGAGATGACAAGATGAAGGAACAAGGGGTTTTGGCTAGGACGGGTAAGTTGTGGGAAAGAGACTAGGAAATCTATGGGGGAAACTATTGCAAGGCACAGGTTATTTTACTAAAGTTTGTTTGTACAGACTCATCTTGGAATTGACTCCTCATCTCTCATTGTAAGAATGTTCTCTTCTTCCTAGTAGAGGGAAAGCACCTTTCTCACTGGAAATTTATGCCCTGCTTTTAGTTAAAATAGGGGAGAGCAGAGAACCCTTCCTGCATCTGCTGTTTCTCAGTTGCCTTTGGCTCAAAATAATGACTAATAATGGCATATTGGGAGGAAGTGTGTTCTGATCTTCTTCAATGGAGTCCAGAGGCAGTGCCTGGAGCTCTTCCATCCACAGTGATGCCTTCCGTGGACTGCGGAGGTCAGAGGCAACAGAACACTTCCTTTCTAAACTTGGATTTGAGTAGTGGGCACATTCCTCTGAGCACTCATGAAAGCCTCATTATTTTTAAGGATGACAGCACTGTGCTCTGTTAAGATCATGAAGTCTAGAGCCAAGAGCATGGGGTCTGGAACCATGCTCTCTAAGGTCAAATACTGCTCTTCCATCAGCCAGCTGTGTGATTTTGGTCAATGGGGCTAATTTCTCTGTTCCTTGGTTTTCCCATCTATAAAAAGGAAGTAAAAGTGGTTGTCAAGGGTCTTAAATGAATAACATGCTGGGACCTGTGATGAGCCCTTAGGAAGTGCTTGACAAGTGAGCTGTCATTATTATAAAAATGGGGAAAAAACTAATTTACTGATGGGCGCTAACCTTTGTTGTGCCGGTTCTATTTTGATTGTCTAGTTTGCTTTTAATCAGTGGCGTATACCTATGAGTTTGTTGGCTAGGATTAAAAGGGTCATCAATGGCCATGGAGCATACTGTGCTCTGCCAAGGGAATGACAGGGGGTGGGGATGGTGTAGGGGAGGCGAAGGGTTTAGTTTGTGATTGTAACTTTAGGAGCACTGTGATTGGCTCAACTGAGAATGTTACTACCTATGGGCACCCTTCCTTAGCCATCACAGCAGCAGATCTCATCCCCCACTTTTTTTTTCTAGAGGCATTTTCATTTTTTTCCTGGAAGTCTGTCTATCCCCAGGTCCTGGATTACCCTTATGGAGAGAGACCTGTACAGTAATTTCTATTGTTTGGGGTTTTTTTTGGCCATAATTTTAATTTTTAAAATATCTGTGTAGTTTGCAACCTAATGACTGTTTCTATAACATCCATCACTCTGACAGAGATAATCACACCCAAGTAGAACAAGGAATTAATAATTTAACAGAAAAAAATAGGATCCCAGTATAAGTTTCTCAAAGAGATTCTCTGAATTGGAGGTGAGGTCATCTGTTTGGTATAGAATAAATTAACCCTTTCTTTTGTGTTCAGAGCTCCTTGAAGGATTGTTCATATCGTATCTGAATGAAGTTGAAACAATTAGGCATTATTTAGGTATCTAAAAGTATCCATGCAAGATTCTCTTATATTATAAAAAGTCTCTTGAATGGTTATTGCAACAACCTGTCTAGCCTAACTGTCTAACCTAGGTCCCCACTTAGCCTTTAACAATGTCTTTCACAGTATAGGGCTGGAAGCTATAGGGCTCTCTGAAGTCACATCACCTGTAATGCTTATTGATTAGAAAATCAACCTGCTTTGATTCCTTCCACAAGGTTCGGAAACTCTGATGCTATGCCAGCAGGGTATGCTCTTAATGTGAAGATGGGGCAGAAGCCAGTTCTGTGATGCTTTTTTTCTTATATACCGACAGTGTGTGCAAGTGTTTGCTAATGGAAAATAGGGCAGGAGAAGCCATTAAAAGATATTAGTATTGCCAAGCTCCAGAGAGATGAAGGAAAATGTGGGGGCATCAATACCAGGCAAGTTTAAACAAAGAGGAAAGATGATTTATAGTTTAATATACTATTATAATTTTTGACTTTAGAATTTCTTCTTGAACTAGCAATCTGGAGAGCAGTAGCCATGTAGCAGTAGTAGAGTTTAAAGAAGAAAATCTGTTTTTTAGTTTCAGTATCTCTTTTAAGTCATGCCTTGCGATCAGGAATGGATGTTTGGATCTGCAGCTGGGAGGTCAAAAGGCCAGTGGAGACGAGGTTCTTTTTTATTGTAAACATATGAATTAATCATGACTCAAAAATGGAATCAGGAGAAAATCTGCAGCTGGAAAAGGAAATTAAAAAAGGAAAAATGTTTTAATTTGTTTGAATAAATAGACTCACAGACATGTAAATATATACACATACATATATATGCACATGGCATGAATATCTATATATATAAAAGCCTAATATGCAAAGTGTCCCCTTGGGAGTTTGACTGACCGGGAGTTCGATCGCTCACTATGATGTGCGCTGACCACCAGGGGGTGGCACGGAACAAAGGAAGGCCCCGGCCAGGGAAGGGAGACCCCGGCTGGCAGCCGGCAGCTGCTAGGGACCCTACCCAGGCACAAATTTCGTGCACTGGGCCACTAGTGCACTCATATTCACCATCTAGTTTCTGAAAATCATGAGCTCAAGTATAGAAGTAATACTGATTTTACACTTGAGAAGAAAACCAACATTCATATTTTTACATTGGGTTGATTTTAGATAGAATTTGTGCTTAAGGAGGAGTCTTCTCAACAGGTTTTAAAACAGGATAATTTCCTTACTCCTATTTGTACCCCAAATATGATGCATTTAAATATAAGGGAGAGAGAGAGAAACATCAATGATGAGAGGGAATTATCAATCGGCTGCCTCCTGCATGCCCCACACTGAGGATCAAGCCTGCAACCCGGGCATGTGCTCTCTTGACCGGATAGAATCGTGACCTCCAGGTTCATAGGTTGATGCTCAACCACTGAGCTACACTGGCCGGGGAAATCTGATGCATTTTAAAAAGCAAAAATGAAATGAAATGCCATGTGAGTTCTTGTGTGACAATGCCTCAGAACTATAAAGAGGGCAAGCAGCCATAGAGGGGCATCAAACTAGTAGGAGGTAACTCTGTGGTAAATGGTCCTTCTTCACTGCTTTGAAATGTTTTCTTTCAAAAATTTTATCATCTATCTATTATCTATCAATCAAACAATCATCTATTTATCTTTATCACAGTACAATGCACAAAGACATGGAACTTTCCACAATCTGATTTTTTTTTCTTCTTCCAAATGAAACTTACAGAATTTACAACCCAGAATACTGACTCTAGTCAATGTGGTCGTGAGTTCTCTGTTACAATTACTGGCTACTCCAGAGGGCTGGGGTCAGAGGCTTGATTAAATAAATTACGGCTTCGGGTCCCCTCCAATAAACCATGTCAGGCTTTGGGCAACCCAAAACAATGCTCCCTGTTTTAACCCATAATGGGCAGTTGAGTTTAGTAAATGGCCTAATCACTGCAGCATAAATATTTATGGGAGAATTTTTCCAATTAAGGTAGAGGCTTGTTTAGATGCTATCAGTTTAGAGAGGGCTTTTCCAACAAGAAAATTACTGTTAAAAGACATCAGGAAATGGTTAAACTCCAGAAGGCTAAAAGGTCAGTGAGTCTGCAAAGCGCAAAGCCTGCATTCTTATTACTGTGGTCGATATGCATGAAACTCTCTCTTCTACCCCTTTAAAAGGGGGATTAAAAAATAGTCCTTTGTACCTAAGAAAAAAATGTTGGTGCATTTATATAAAAATATTTATGCTAAGAAGTATAAAAATGCGGGCCATGACTCAATGAGATTTCGTGTTATCCCAACTTTTACAACAGGCTGTGCATGGGTCTTGTATGTTTGCTGGGTCTAGAGGATGGAGGGTGGCACCAATAAAGGTAGGCATTGAGTGATCTCCATAGTAGGTGCTGTCAGCATGGACTTCATGGATTCCTGTTGAACACACACTCGAAAAAGATGCAAACATGCAATTTGTAACCCATATTACCAAGAAAGAGCTGTATAAAATCTGAAATGTGGAGTGCAGGCAGAAAAACTCCCAGAGGAGAAGAATATGTGATCTCAGTGGGAATTCATTAATCTACCAAACAGTGTACATGCGTGTCTGCCATATGGTATTTTACTCTAAAGGAGAACATAAAAAAAAGAAAAAGAGAATGTGAACACCAAGTACCTTTGCCTGAAGAATAAACTTGCTACGTTTATAACAGAAGAAACACAGGAGAGTACCCTACATCCCTCCATGGGAGCTGAGAAGGTTCCAGAAGCATTGCCATCTGATTTTGATTCTCCTTGGAAAAATGGAATAAAAGTATTAAAGATTAAGGTTATTTAGCAACAATTTCAGCAGTTAGCTATTACGTAAAACAGCATAAACTACATAAGATGGGGGAAGATTGGTCTTCTGCAGGAGGATAACTGGGGTCTGCTTAAGCCAAAAGTACAGTCAGTCCTTTCCAAGTCACAGCTGTGGCAAAAGCAGAAGGCAGGGAGACACCTGAAAAAAATAGAGACCATAAAGAGAGGCATTTGCAATTTTGTAATTAAACTGGAGGACAATCGACTCTGAGTCCCTGTCCAAAGCCCACCCCCAGTGTGAATATGTTCAGTATTTCAAAATAATGCCTCCAAGCTCAGCCTCAGCAATGACTTTGACTCTTGCCCAAACTGCCCCTTTCCTCCCAGGACTGGGGATAACCAAACCAGTGCTGGGAACAGCACAGGTGGCAGAACCCAAGGGTTCCCCGGAGCATCCTTACCGCCAAGAAAGTGCGCACCTGCAGATGTGCGAAGCGTGGCTTTGAGGGAGAGCCTTTAAGACAGCGACACTTTGTCAGGGCTGCTGCAGGTTCTGCGTAGGCAGCCCTGGGCCTGGGAAAACACAGGGCAGTTGTCTTTTAAACACTTGCCCATTGGGGTTGGCAATGGGCAAGGAAATTAAACATTTTCTCATTCTTATCGTTCCTGCTCTGTCTTCCTTTTAAAACAATGTGTTCTTATATTTCCCCTCTTATTTTATATCTTCAACTTAATGATATCAGTTGCTTTAGAAATTAATTTCTCTTAAGATGGAAGCTGAAGCACTCATCCACGGACAGAAATCCTCTAACTTTGGGGTGAAAGTCCTGTTATTTACTGTGGCGGGAAAGGGAGTCAATCATACAAATTTAAGCAGATTCTCATTCTACTCAGACTTGTATCTGATTATGTAAAAGCATGTTTGTAGTTAGAGAACTCTAGTTTCTACTTAAAAGAGACCATCCTATATAATAAAAGGTTAATATGCAAGTCGACCAAATGGCAGAACGACCAGAATGCCTGTGGCTCCTCACCCCGGCCGGCCCCACTCCCAAGTGGGCACCCCCACCCCGATTGGGGGCAGGGCAGGCCAGCAAACGGCCCACAGCCCCTTGCCTGGGCTGGCCCCACCCACAGCCCCTTGCCCCAGCCGGCTTGCCCCCGATGGCCCCCATCAGGGTGGGCCAGCTGGATCCCACCAGTGCACGAATTCATGCACTGGACCTCTAGTATTTTATAATATGGAGGTTGGGAGTCAGCTCAGATCTCTACCATTAGCCTTTCCTCTGAAATGCCATTGGCCCAGATTTGGGGGAGGACACACATTTCATGCAGTGTTTGGCTCACAAATTAGCAGCAGGAAAACAACTGTATTCAGAAGATTTTCTTCTAAATTAGATCACTAATACATGTGGAGATTGGAGATTTGGGCAGATTTGATCTGGTTTCCTCGTTTCCCACTGTAAGTGTCTTAGAGATCAACTGAGTGGCATTGATAATTGCTTTAGGAAAGTTGCTATATAGATATAATAGATTGAAGACTCATTACTAATTAAGAAAAGGAAATTAGTCTTCCTTCTACATCATCTTAAAGAAACCATCACAGACAACTTCAAGAGCTTTGGCAGGAGTGCTAGATCACCGTGATGATCACACTGGGGCTTTGGTGGAAGGGCAATTTCCTCCTTTGTCTCTCGCTAATGCATATTGCAGTCTTGACCACCTGCAACATGCCGAATACATCCTTTTCCTGACATAGAGTCTTCAGTGTGAGTACTTCAGAAGCTTTTCAAAATGGGTATTTTTATAATAAGAACTGTAATAATCTGTTATTTTTTTTTAAAGCCTATGGATGATAAGAACAGGCATAATGTTCTTTAGGTTCAACAAGTAGCATGTAGCAACACTTCTTATTCAGATAGTTTCCCAAGTGGTGCTCTCCACATGCTTTCTGTGTATGTATAGCTCTCTAAATTCAGAGAAATAATAACAAAGAGGACATGCTGGGTTTAACTCTGATTTGTCTTCTGACCTTAAAGGTTGAAGAGACAGTTATTCTTTCTTTTTTTGTTTGATTTTTGGTTAATCCTCACCTGAGGATATTTTTCCATTGATTTTTAGAGAGAGTGGAAGTTGAGGGGGAAAGACACAGAAAGAGAAACATCAATGTGAGAGAGACACAGTGATTGGTTGCCTCCGGGGATCGAGCCTGCACCCGAGGTGCATGTCCTTGACTGGAATAGAATCTGTGACCCTTCAGCCCGCAGGCCGACGCTCTATCCACTGAGCCAAACCAGCTAGGGAGAGACAGTTATTCTTGGTGATAACACTGTGATTTGAATTGAAAAGGTTTGGTTTTTTTGATAGGGATAAGTAAGGTATTGTTCCACATGCGCTTCATTGTTTGTGCAGTGGCTGTAACAACCCAAACTAAATAACTAAATTGCCAAGTCATAAACAGAATAACAAAACCAGAGCATGAATGCGGTATCTTAGGAAGCCTACTGTTTGTATGCACATAAGTGAACCCATCTGAGACAAACACTGAACCCAAGCCATGCATCCATTTCCACACAATGAGCTCCAGTCTATGGTGAACCAGGTTGGCCAAATGGCTTAGAATAAACTGTTTACTTTCAGAACCCAAATACATTCTTTTCTAAGAATTTGGAGCATCATTTAGTGCAGTTATGGAAATAACTAATGTTCTGCACATACACAGAAATCAGGCCCAGACTAAAGAAACAGGTTTTGGATCTAATAGCAATTCAATATATTCTTTCTCTTTTTGCTTTGTTCCTTTTGTTTTGTTCTCATGGAAACTACAGTTTATGAGAAAATTCTGAATTTTTTTTGCTGTTAGCATAAGTATGTGTTGTATTAGTCAAGTGATATAAAAGAATAGTTCTCATAAAGTTGACTTAATCAAATGTAAATTTTGAGGGTACTATTGAATTGCTCATGGTTTGATCAATGGGTTTAACATCTTTCAGGACTTAACATCCTGTTTTTCAGACATTTTCCGTTTTATTTCATGAATAGATTTTTTTTTGCTTACATCCTATAATTTTATATCAAATTCAATTACAGTCATCATTAAAAATACATACAACACAAAATAGCACCGTAGTAAAAAAAATCAATACCAATTTTAACAATGTTACGCTACTGTAATGCTATGAAAATAATTCCCAAATTTGTTTTGTTTCTAACATATTATTTCAAAAATAAACCCACAATATAATACTAATTGAATATTATATTCATGTAGTACTTTAAGCATTTAGAAATTATTTTATATCTACTACTTAAAAACAACTCTGGAAAGCAGTATAAAAAAGACCAAATGATTTTATTAATAGTTTGGGGATAATATATAATAGACTCATTCTACCAGTGACTACTTTTTAAGCAAATCACTTAAATATTTCAAATACTTTGCCAGAATCATTTATTTTGGTGATTGCTACATTAAAACAAAACCACTAGATTACCAAAATGTCTCTGTGTATAAAGGGAAAATCTACACTTAAAAAAAGTGTTTTTTTTTGTTTTGTTTTGTTTTTTTAGTAAATAGCTAGAAATGACGTATGTTAGGTTTGAAACTCCAGGTGACCTGCTGATTTTTTAAGGTGGACAGCATGATGATCAATTATTTTTTGAAAAATAAAATTTTCAAGATTTCTACTTAGTGTATGATTCCAAGCAGTGCATTTTAATCATTTTCAGGATGCAGGGGCTAGGGTACTCAATTTAGAGTTTCTGAGGCACAAGTTTATGGCACTTTGGGTAACTGTGGCACAGACGACATTGCTATAACTCAAATACTTCACAGCTAAGGAATGCATGTCTGGAAATTTCCTTCTGGAGTGAATTGTTCCTAAGGCTGATAATGGTGGTGTTGAGAGGTACGCTCTGCCCCATAACTTCCCTTGCCCCATGGCTAGTCTGGCTGTGTAGGAAAAGTCATGTATTCTGGCAGCTGGAGCCTCCTTCCCTAAGACCTTTCGAAAGCACCCATCCTTCACTTCTCTGTACACCTGCTGACAGTCTCTGCCATGGATCAGCGGTTTCTTCACTACTCTACAGAATTGATGACAGTTTTCAAGGGGGTATGAAAAATATCCTGGCCTTGAAGTTGTTTATACCAATATTCACAGTTGATAAATTTTGCTGTCATTCTGATCTTACCGGGGAGGGCAAAAAAGGGGATTTAGTAGTGGTGTTGATCATGGCGATACAAGGCACACACTGATCCTACATCCATTACCAGGTTTCTGCGTTTGCCACCATCTGTTGTTCTCCATCTCTGCGGAGCAGAGGCAAAGAAGGGCTCACCTGCAACAGAAGGATGCAGGTTATAGTGCAGAGGAAAGGATAGCTGGGAAAGAAAAGGTGTTACATCCTGAACTGGACACCTGAGAGAGTTTATGGACCCTCCTTCCACTAAAGGGCTTTAAATATAAACTGGGAACTCTTCTGTTTGGGGACTAGTTTATTAAAAGTTCTTACTTCAAGACAGGTGAAGAAAAAAATGGTCTCACAGTAGTGGTTTTATGATTTTAGTTCTTTGTTGTACTCACTTCCAAACCACTGATATGTGTGGATAGGTAGGCTAGACCAGTGGTTGGCAAACTGCGGCTCGGCAAACCGCGGCTCGCGAGCCACACGCGGCTCTTTGGCCCCTTGACTGTGGCTCTTCCACAAAATACCGGCTCTTCCACAAAATACCGACTTCCTGTGTATGGCCATGAAGTTTCAATCACACTGTACGTGCGCACCCGCACCTGGTATTTTGTGGAAGAGCCACAGTCAAGGGGCCAAAGAGCCGCATGTGGCTCGTGACACGGTTTGCCGACCATGGGGCTAGACTATATTAAAATACAGGGCTGAGCAAAGTAGGTTTACAGTTGTTAATATAAAAAAATATATAATACAAAAATAAACTCTGTGTTTCGAGTACTCAGGACTGTAAGCCTACTTTTGCCCACCCCTGTATAATGCTCTATTTAGGAATTATTTACTTCTGATTAAATCTCTATATCCCTGACTCCCCACTAATGTACGATGTCAGAATCATCTGGATAGTTTTTGCAAACTGCACACCTGGTCCTTGCAACCTGAGTTCTGCTGAGCCAGATTCCTGGGGCTGGGTGAGTGGGATCTAGACTGATGAGGCTCAGCCACGTGATCAGTAGTGTGTCTTGTTCTCCTGGTCAAGACGCACTACTTTAGGTAGATCAGTGTTTCCTAAAAATCTCAGCTTATCAGGATCACCTGGAGAGCTTTATCAAAATATAAATATCCAGCTCCCACTCCAGCCCTAAACAGTTAGAATCCTTAGGAGGTTGAGGGGTGGGGGGTGGGTAGGAACTATGTATCTGTATTTTGAAAAATCTGCCCAGGTGATTCTGATACCCTGGCAGGTTTTGGAACAATTATCCTAGATAATGGAATAAATTGATGGAATGAGAATAGCATATTTAATGATAAAAAGGCTACCTGGCATCGAGGAAGCAATTCATAGAAGATTCAAAGCTGAAATTTGATGAAGACTATTTTCATTAGATTAGTTTTCTGCTCACAATATCAGTTTGTCTAAATTTAAATTTTTATTTTTATGTTTTGACAATCAGAAATATTGATAGTTTTAGTAGTGGCAGTGGAAGCACATAGATGTTTCGGAACCCTAGGGTAGGGAAGTGTAGAAATGACCTTTAATTCAGAAATTCGTCTGAGGCAGCGGTTCTCAACCTGTGGGTCGCGACCCCTTTGGGGGTCAAACGACCCTTTCTCAGGGGTCGCCTAAGACCATCGGAAAACACATATATAATTACTTATTGTTTTTTGTGATTAATCACTATGCTTTAATTATGTTCAATTTGTAACAATGAAATTGGGGGTCACCACAACATGAGGAACTGTATTAAAGGGTCGAGGCATTAGGAAGTTTGAGAACCACTGGTCTAAGGTATAAATAAGGTCCCTAGGAAAAAAATGGAGTCAGGGAAAACTGGCTGCCCCACCTGTGGGCTGATGTGTGAATGATCCAGCTGCTAAGCTGTTTGCAGGCTTCTTGCACACAGTGATGACTTTGCCTCCAGGAAGATTGCAGCAGGGCACTGGCTACATAAATACATAAGCAGTTACTAAGACTGGCGGGTGTTGTTTGGGGAGTGGGTAGGGGAGGGGTAAGAGGAAGCAGAGCAATTTGGGAGAAATGTAGAAATCACTGCATAGTCTGGTAAGGGTTGAGGCGAATAGATTATTTTACGGACAAGGTGGTTCTGTTATACCCGGGTTTTGCCAGCCTGCTGGAATGATCATGCAAGCTCGTTCTCATTTCTCACTTCCTAAGAACAGCATTCTAGTAACCAACTTAACGTGAAAATGTAAACTTTTTGTTTTAGAAGTGTCGTCATACAAATATAGATTCACTGGTTACGAAAACTTCCTTTGGCACTTAAAACTGGCAGGAAAAAAGCCTGACGTTATTAAGTAACGTCATCGTTATCAAAACTGGAGTTATGGGAACCATTGTATCTTTTGCAGAAATTGGATAAAAAGTAGCTGAAACCGGTGTTCCAAATGGCAAGGGTCAAACCACGTGGCAGCCTGAGACAGCAGTCACCGGGGATGGGAGGCCTGCTCTGTGACTCCGGGTCCCTTTAAAGCTGTGCCACTGGCTGAGGAGATAAGTGGTGATGAGATAGTCAGCAGCCGGGCCTGGGCTGCTTTCTTGCCGGGGAACAGCCCTAATTTGAACTCTGCTTCTCCCACCCCTCCCCCCTGCTCTCCAAATTAGGACGTTTGCTTGTTTTTTCATAGTGTCAACTTTCAAATATAAGATCCTGAAGAAAAAAGGACTGTTTCTTTGGAATGTTTTAATGTATGTTTCCCAAGTCGGTGGCTACTTTTAATAAAAACAAAGTAATTAAAAACTTGAAATGATATTCACCTCCCTAAACTTGTGCTTTAGAAACATTCTCTTCTATGAGATTCCTTAGAAGAGAATCCAGCGGGCTTCAGCGAGACTTCTTAGATGCTTGAATACCAAACTGAAAAACTGCTTTTGCTAAATGAACCCAGGCGTTCTTGTAGTGGCCTTGGTGCAGTTACTCTGTAGATTGATCAGTTATCAAATCCCATTAATAAATCCAATTTAACTAGCATCTATTTTAAAAAATATATTTTTATTATTTATTTCAGAGAGGAAGAGAGAGGGAGAGAGAGAGAGAGAGAGAGAGAGAGAGAGAGAGAAACATCAATGATGAGAATCATTGATTGGCTGCCTTCTGCACATCCCATACTGAGGATCACGCCCATCCCATATCCCACACTGGGGATCGAGCCCACAACCCGGGCATGTGCCCTGACCGGGAATCGAACCGTGACCTCCTGGTTCATAGGTTGACGATCAACTACTGAGCCACGCCAGCCGGGCTTTACTACCATTTAAATTCTCTCACAGGAAATGTATATGAGCTTATGGCAAAGGGTATGAATCTAAATCACAGGGACTTTTACTCTTTACAAGAATGTTATTCAACTCAGTTAAACAAGTATTGGAGGAAAAATCTGAAAAGCTGACTGCGTTTTTAAGGCACCAGAACAGTAGTGGGAGATCCAATACTTTTCTACAGTTCTGACACTCTCTGGCCCGAGGGAAAGGGCATTCGATGCCAGGACCTGGGCTCAATTGATAGCTCCCAGCCCAAGAGCTTAATGAATCATGGGATCTGAGCGATAAATGAATGTCAGATGGAGCTTAACAATTATGACTTACAAGCAATAATCTGATTTAGAAAAATATTAAATTAGGGCCTAAATGGAAAGTGGGGCTTAAACCGTTCCATTTGAGGGACCCGCTTGCACTCTGCTAAGTGGTGTTGGTGGGCAAAGGCCGTTTGTTTCTGCCGTGGCAGCAGCATGATTGATGCAGCTGCTCCTGCAAGCCTAGTAACCAACTTATTATTACAGCGGCTCTGAGGTTTGTCGCCGGGCTGTGCAAACAAATGATCGACATCATGTGGGAATGGCAGTAAGTGGAAGGGCCTCGGTGGAAAACATCGTTTGTGAAACAGGCTTTTCAGCCCAGAAGTTAGCTACCGAGAGTGTAAAAACAAAGGTCTTTGCAAGAGAGACAGTGAGCAAAGCATGATGGATAATCTCGACCATGCACGTAATTGCTTCCAGGTGCCTGGCCACTTTATTACTCTTGGGGTTAGGCTACCACCCTGACAATGTTTTCTTTCTCAAACACGATAACTCCTCAGAAGGCTGGTGCCAGCAGTGACTGTTACCTACATCACCCTAGGTTTGACTTGGTTATGGCACAGTCTCCAGACAACTGCCACATTAGGGAGATTTAACAAGGTGTGCATATAAAATGGAGTTCAGGGGAACCCCAGGAAAAGTCAGCCGAGGGCTGGGAGTTTGTTTTCTCCATCTGGGCTGAGTCGTCCACTACTAGAGGTATTGATCATTCTTTTCAAAGACGGTTGCTTTTTTCCCCTCCACATGGCACTTTTAGATAAAAGAATAGCTTTCTTTCCTTTAACTGATTGGATTTCTATGCCATTTTCAAATCAGTCTTTAATGATTTAATTCAGATGCAGAGTGAACATATAGTGTGTTCTTGCCAGGATGTCAACACCTAGGAAGAATTTTGCTATCCACAATTCAGTCTTTAATGATTTAATTCAGATGCAGAGTGAAAATATAGTGTGTTCTTGCCAGGATGTCAACACCTAGGAAGTTGAAGCCGTTTTCTTAACTACTTGTTTTTCTAGGCAGGAGAGAATGATCATGAAATCTTAAAAATAATATGTCACATTTTATTTCTAAAAAGCTTGTCCCAAGAACAATCAAAACAAATTCTTGTGTCCTTTAAATTCCTTGATACAGGCAGATTTAGGGGCTTTAATAATTCAGTATCTGGTTTTAAAATTTGCTATAAAAAGACCAAAACCTTGTAAGTAAATTTCAACACTGCTGACATTTTGCAGCTAATTACAGTGTTCCCCTCCCAGAATCTCCAGAATCAATGGAGAGAGAAGAAATATGTTTTTGAAAGTTGGAAATAAATGATAGGTTTGGTGAAAAAATTATGACATGTAGGAAAAATACAATAATGTATCTAATCTATTTTATCATTAGGTAGTATTTGACTTAAGACATCCTATAAGTCAACATATATATATTAGTTACTTTATGCTCCTATAAGAATATTTTTAGACTTTAAACTCTTACAAGAAAAATGTTATTAAACCATGGGGATCATTTTATCTTTATTAAAATTTTCATTACTCTATTATTTTAAAAACTGATCACCAGAGTCATCAGCAATTTCCTTTTATTCTGTATACTGAGTGGCATCTACAAGGTGAAAGTCCTGCCCTTGGGGCAGAGGAGACCTTACATTTCAGGGCCATTCTGCTTCCACCATCCATCATCCATTTTTTTCACATGTTTGTGTTCCTCTTCCCTTCTTGACCTTATCTCATACATTCACAATTCAGGGAAGAGCACAAAGGTTGCATCTTACATGTAAAAATTCAAATGTATTTTGACTCACATGACTCAATCAAATTTTACAGTAAAAATGAATTGTGTTGGAATACAGACCTAATCTCCTAGGATGCACTGAAGCATCACTTTTGACCTGGGTGAGGCCAGACGCATCTGCACGCTGGCAGGGGGGCCACAGCCGAGAGCAGGATGGTTATTAAAAAACATAATAGTGTGAGGATTGCAATGAATTTTAATAAACTTATCTTTCCGCAATTTAAGTCCATTTCTTCTACAAGAACATATGTATAGAAAAAGGTCCTCCTCCTTATTACAAAGATAATAACAATAACTTTCCACTGTTCAAATGTGCCAGGCAAAAGGCTTTTACTTTATACAGAGCAATTTATATGGGGACCTGAAGTAAACCATTTTACATGGCATTTAGAATATCTCAATTTATTTTACATTCTTCATGACCAAAGTGGTGGGTCTGGAATATAGAATGGCCTGCAAGTGTGTCTTTCATAGGTACACAGCCTGGTTCTGCTCTTTCCCGGTGCTCTTCCTCTGGCCTGCTTTTGCTCAACTGCTCTCATCTGCTGACCCATCCCTGAAGGTTTCTCTTCCTCTGTGGCCAGTCAAATGACCGATCCTGTTCTCTTGGACCCACTGTTTCTTGACCACTTCTCTGAGTAACAACTCCTGGCTCCTCCCTGAAAATAGACAGTCTGCACCACTTGCACCCTTGAAATGCTTGCGTTCTCAATGTGAGCCCAGCTTAGGGCCTTCCTCTGAGAACCTCGCCTAAAGAAGTTACAAGTGAAGAAGGAGTAATGAATGGCTCTGGAAGGACATAGCCAAGAACAGAATGTCTTTTCTTCACCAAAGGCCCTGGAAAGGATTTCAGCCAAGGAACCATGTCATTGGGTCATTCTTTTTTAATGGTGTTGAACATTGAATAAGGCCATCAGAAAGAAGGTGAGGAAGTGAAAGCTTAATCACTTATAGCAGGAGGGTCAGTCTGAAAGTGAGACTGACCCTCCCTTCTTGCAGTTTGCAGAGGTTTTATATGTTACACAGGAGTCTGGTTGGTCATAAGAAATAGGAATGTGAAGAAGAGACTGAGGCAGATAATGCTCAACAGTTCTGTTTTCAGAACAGACTGCTAAGGCGATGCCTGGCTGGTTCATTCTTTTTTAATGGTGTTGAACATTCTAGAATAAGGCCATCAGAAAGCAGGTGAGGAAGTGAAAGCTTAATGGCTTATAGCAGGAGGGTCAGTCTGAAAGTGAGACTGACCCTCCCTTCTTGCAGTTTGCAGAGGTTTTATATGTTACACAGGAGTCTGGTTGGTCATAAGAAATAGGAATGTGAAGAAGAGACTGAGGCAGATAATACTCAACAGTTCTGTTTTCAGAACAGACTGCTAAGGCGAGGCAGTCCAGGAAAAGAATGTTCTGTGGTCATTGGTTTATCAAGGAAATGGCAACTTGGGGCTTGAGTAGCACAGATCTTTTTACCCATAGGCTGTGAAAGGACCTTAAGCTATTATCATGGCCCTGATTCCTGTCCTATGCACACCTGACTGGGTGAGTCCTCTAGTGCTCTGCCTTGCCATTTTCTACCTGTGAGACGTGGCTCTTGCATTTTCTCCATCTCAAATGTTCTCCCTCAGCTCCCCTCGGCCAAATCTCAGCCATTCCACATGGCTTAGATCAGATGTCACTTCCTGAAGGTGTCTCTGATCACCTTGGCAAGGACTGAGCTCTCCTTTGAAGTCCACATGGGTCGATTGTAATGCAATATAACATTTACCTCCTCTGACCTTCTACTGCAGCTATTTGTGTGTTTTCCCCCCTCCTTCTGTTGGACTTGTAATCATTTATTTGGTGGAGAGAAAATTCATGTGCCAGACGGAGTGTTATATGCTGCTTGTATCTAATCTCCTTTGTTCCTGGTGAAATACCTCTGGGCATTGTTGTCCTCATTTTGAAGAAGCCGAGGCCAGAAGGTTTGAGGAACTTGTTCAGGTTCCATGGGTGGTCAGTGGCAGGGTGGGGGTTTTGACTCAGGTGTGCATGACTGTTCAGCCAATGCTTGTTCCCACACTGTATGCTGACCCTCTCAGAGCAGGAATGAAAACTAATTTTTATCCTCTTCTGGGACTGTTACATATTTGTTGATTTAATGAGTGATTTTGACAAATTACCTGGCATTTGGCTTTTTTTTTTTTTTTTTTTTTTTAGCCTACAGCACCCGGTATGGCATTTGGCTTTGTAAGTGTTATAGTCTAAAGTGGTTGAAGATGGCATTAAAGAAAAAGGAGTGTATTTTGTATTTGACATTGTGGTTAATTGATTGCATGTCATTTTAACAATCATAGGTTCAGTGATTGGGTAAAATGATAGCAAGAAATGAGTGACTTGACCAAAGGAACTTAAATTTTTTCCTATCCCTTTAACAATATGGACGAATTAAAGAAAATTTGGGGGCAGTTTGTTTATTTTAAATGCCAGTAGCAAATAAAAGACTTGGTCTTATGCTTTTCTTGATTTCTTCATAATGGAGTAAGCTGCTCATCCTGAGGGCAGAGAAAGTTCACATGTTTGGTCTGGAGTCACTGTTTCTGGGGAAGGAATAGTTTTGAGTGCAGATTAGTATAATGTCTGGAATTGAGGTTCATTTCAGGGGAACCTGAACCAGGTCAGAATAAAAATCCATAACACTGTCAACAACAACAACAAAAATCCGTAACACCAGATGGGCCATGAAGCACTCTTCTGGCCACGTGATTGAGGAAGCACAAGGGAGGCAGTAGGTAGGGGTGGGCTGTGTTCACCCTAGCTGAAGAAACCTTCAGAGTAAATTCCAGAAGCCTGTGGCTTTCACAAACAGCGAGGAGAGGGTGGCAACAGAGTCAAGACTACAAAGGTCTCAAGTAGAGACTAAGTCTTCCTTGCTCATTCTTTTAACCCCCACTGCCCAGCAGTTTGCATGGTCCATAGTGCTCAAAACATACTTGAATGAATGGCTTTTAGAAGCTGCCATGGAACGGTGCTTTTGCCCACATACAAATTATGGTACATCGTGTGCTATACGTAACCAAGAGACCTGTTATTTGTGAATGAATGTGAGGCTGTCTCAGGATCATTCTGAGTTAGGTAGGAGGGAAGTGGGGGCTGAAGGACAGTGATTTCCACAGTAGGAGCTAAACTGATGATTAGTGGTATTTTTCTTCTGATCCCATTATTCCCCTAGGTAGGTTCAGCTTGAGGAAATGTGAGGGAACATGCTTATGTATTTATGCTGAGATTTACACCGTGGGAGATAGCTCCTGGGGTAGTAAGATGAGTACTCTTAGAAACTGTTTTGTCATTTCCAGGGATTGTTTAGTAAATTGTTATTATTTTTTCAAACCTTACGTGGGCCCCAATATGGCCAGAAAGAGTTAATGTAACTTCCCAAATATCCCTTATATAGTCCCAGAGACAGATATAGTCCCAGGAGAAGTGATTTCTAAATTTAGTTTACAAACACAATTAAATAATCTATGTTGTAAAGGGTTTGGAGATATTTTAAAATGATTTAATTCGGCCCTGGTTTTAGCACCCATTTAACTTACATGTATAGCCTGGGATAATACTTCTAAGACTGCTGACTTGGAATTCCATTTAGGGCTTGTAAGCCTTTTAAAAACCTCATTTCCTTAAAAGGAACAAGAAGCCCTGTTTTTGTCCTACACAGAGGAATTTGTGCAGGAACCAGGAAGGTAGCAGGGTTAGTTATTTGAAGCAGATTCCTGCTGTGTGCAGCATCGCTGGTGAAATTGCATTTGAGGCTCCAAAGACGGTTTACTCCAAATGGGTAGAAGAGCTCTCTGTTGATCTTAGAGAACAAATGAAATCAAGAACACACCATACATCTTCCGCATCTCAGAATTCCTAGAAATGCTGCTGCTTTTCTTGTTGAGACGTGATGTAAAAATTCATGGCGAAAGGCAGATGTTCTTAATTAGCACCTAGAAATATTGCTGATAACCGACAAGTTTATACATTTGGTAGTAAGTCCCTAAATGAACTTGAGAAGCAAAGACATATTTTGAGGGAGAAGGAGGGGAAGGACCTGAGGAAGTGGAACTCTGTTAGACTGGGGAATGGCCCCCATTCTCAGTTGATCAATAAGGTTCTTGTTTCCAAGGCGGTGACATTCATTCCGAGGAAAGAAGCAAAGAGAATGAACCTCCAACTGGAGGTTGGCTTAGCTTCTAAGGTGGAAGGCAGCAGCTGGATCCTGGCACTTGGTCGTGCCTTGTGCTGTTGGATTTTCAGAGACTGTCACCATGTTGCACCCAGTAGTGCAGGTTGTTTATTTATTTATATTTGACATTGTTGATTAAGCCAATATGGGTGTCCGAGGTCTCTCACCAGATGGTCACAGGGTTGTTCCCCGTGTGGTTTTGGTTCAGTAGGGTCATCCATTTATCTGTTGTTTAGAAAGGAAACATAATCAAGCTTGTAAAAGGGCTAGCACTCCTCCAGTCTAGAGAAGCAGCCTAGTTATGAGGGAACAAGGTCAAGGTTATGAGGACAGAGCCAGATCTCAGAATAATGCTGGGTTGCATGTGGCAAGAGGCAGAGTGGGAATAAGATCAAAAATGGAAAAATCAAGGCCAGAGTTGGAACTGGGGAGGGCAGGAGAGAGGCTCCCAGGGCAGGAGGCCAGAGAAGCCACAGGGATGCCTTTCTTCCTGAGGGGAAGCCACTGTGCCTTCTATGACAGAATAATAATGCTTTGGGTTTACTTAGAACTTTTATACTGAAGAACTTTGGGTTTATGAAATATTGACTAGAGAACTAAATATTAAAATATTTTATTCTTAAGAATTTTTTATGCAATAAACAATCCCTTTGAATTTAAAATGTAAACCCTATAAAAACAAGGGCTGCATTTCATTCACTATTGAATTCTCAATGCACAGGACAGTATCCAATAAATATTTATACAGTGAATGAAAATCTCACGGACCATGGAATTAAGCTAGATTCTATGGAGACACACATAACTCCAGGGGATTTAGGACATTCATAAATAACTATACATAAGGCAGGAAATGGTAATAGAGGAGACCATACTCAATGAGTTTATAGTGAAGATGGAGTCTTCCTGATGGGTGGGGAGTGGCAGTTGGTAAGGGAAGACTCCGTATGGTCAGTTGTATTCTCCTTGGACTTTGTAGGATGGGGTGGGGTTTAGAAATAGCAGGGATATAGAAAAAGATTTTCAGGCCAAAGGAAACACACGAATGAGGGTATATCAGGAAGTGTAGGAGACACTGAGTAGTTTATTTCAGCTACAGTGAAAGCTACTCAATGGGGGATCCTGGGAAATCACATGGGGAATGAGAATCAGTTTAAATTGGTTGACTTTATTGCAGAAAGAAGTTTGAATACCACAGAAATGAATGCCACGGGGCTTTATTTTGTAGGATGGAGAGGTATGGAGAGTTTTTTTTAAAAAAGAAACATGGTCAGGGTCGTACTTTTGGAAAAAAGAATTTGGTAGCAGGATAGGCAATGCATTCGAAGAGGGTGAGGTTAGAATCCATTAGGGAGGCCTTCATGGGACCCAGGCAAAAGGCCATGAGCATTTGAACCAGGGCAGTGATAATGAGGGTGAAATGTGAAGGTGAAGGTGACAGACATCACAGAAGGAGTGATCATAGGTGCTGAGGTAATATCCAAGTGTAATTGTTTGACACAGAGTTGGAGATGTGGAAGTAACACTTGGGAGAGAAGGCAGAAATAGATTTGGAAGTCATTCGTATAGAGCTGTTAGTTGAAGCTATAACATTGAATCAGTCACCAAGTGAGTGAAAGTAGAATGAACAGGGAATTTTGCCAAAGATCCTCTAGAAACACCTGCATTTATGGAGACAATTAAAGAAGGAGAACTGGAGAAAAAATGCAGAGGAAAGATTGTCAGAGTCACGAGAGAATGATGAGTATGCATTATGGAAACCATAGGGAGAGGGTTTCAAGACATGAGTGTCCAAGGGCTTCTAATGTGGTAAGAAGGTGAAGAATGCAAAAATGAGAAAAAAAGCTCTCTCAACAGAAAGTTTATTAGAGACACAAAGGAAAGTGCAGTGATGAAATTGAGCCAGTGATTCAATCCACTCATTCTAGAAGTTTTGAGATCAAGAGGAAAGAGATATAGTAGTGCCTTGATAGAATGGTAAAAGTATTGGGAAAAGCTTATAGTTAGAATAGGTTTGTGTTGCTCTATTAAACAAATGGAAGGATAGAAGGGGGAAACAAAGAGGGAGACAGGGAAAGGTTGGTGGTGGTAGTGAGAGAGGGAGAGAGAGAGAGAGAGAGAGAGAGAGAGAGATTTGATAGCATAAATTACCAAAAAGGAGAAAAAGGAGCAAGGTCCTTAAATTGAGATCCTGTCTACAAACTGAAAATATTCTGAAATATTTTTAAGAATACAGAATGAAAGTTGGAGATTAGAGGGTCTTTACTGCATCACTTTTTTATGTACTTTTGTGTGTGTGCCTGAGTTGTGGGGAGGGGAGAGATGGAAAAATGGATGAAGCATTTGGGAAAAATCCTGGAATCATTAGCCATTTTTTTCCTCTCTGATTCTTTCCAGTAGGGCTTGGAAAAGGGGCTTAGTAAATAAAGAGATGTCAGATTGTCAGTTGAGTATGGAATGTTCACCTGAACTCTGCTTTTGCCAAAGCCCAAATTATGTTTTTGCAGAAGTACTTTTCCCTATTATTTTCTTATCATTTGTTGGCTGGAGTTATCCCCTGAGTGCACCTTGTCTGCCAGTTTGAAAACACAGACCTAGACTTTTGGTTCCAAAATATAATAACTTACTGTTGAAGCTGTCACCATGACCTGTTCATTCATGCGAATGGTGCAGATTAGAATGGCCCCATCGTACACTTTGTACCTTTTAAGGACTATTTCTGCTGATTTCTGGGCATGGTTTTGGGTTGCTTTTGAAAATGGAAGCCAATGCCAAAATTACACGCATATTCATAAACTATAAACAAACACACAATTATACATACACAATCTGACACACCCCCTAGAATAATAAAACTAAAAAACCAAAGGCACCACACAAAATACTTTTTCGCTTTGCTGGCGGAGGTTGTGGAAGGCTTTTTGTAACACTGGGCTCAATTTTCAGAGTTTATTACAAGTCCACAATTAAAGATAGTGCACACAAAAGAATTATTCTCAGATGTAGGATTGCAGTACTGTTTGCGACTCAAATATGCACTAGCTGGGATGCCATTTGAGGTTCACAATATAGTACTTATAATTGTATGTAGCCCTGGTCATGTTTTCAACATATTCTTGGAAAAGTTCTTTTATTTGCTTTTTAGCATACGTGGGCCTTTGCAATTTGTTCTCTTATTTGGGCTGTATAAACAGCATCAAGAAGCTTTTTCCTTTCATTCAAACAAACAATGGCTTTGTAACTAAGAAGAAAATTAGTAACAGGTGAAAGTTTATTTTTAATGATGTTGAGATCAAATTGCTGTTTAACTTACAGAAAAAATTCCCCCCACGTCTCTTTTAATGTTTCAAAATTATTTATAAGTTAAACTTACACAGCCTCCAAACATGCTCAGAGCAAAAAAGGGCCTCTTTATTCTGTATTACTAACAGAATAGGAAGGATATTGCTTTGTTCTGATTTTTCTTTGCAAACTTATTTTCAAAACATCTTGCATTATAAAAATTTACATAGAGCTGTCTTGGAGAGTTTTAGTTTTGTACTTGTATGTAAATCAAAGTTCTGAGCTTAGCATTATGTTTCTCCTTAAAATTCATACTAAGTTTGCTTTCATTAGGTGTGTTTCATATTTCATTGTATCAACATGATCGTGTCTTTTTGGGACTTTTCTTTGTCCTTATCCTATTTCATTACCATAATTTAGAGAGCTTATAACCACCAATCTAATAAGAATATTTATTAAAGGTAAAATCCTCCCTAGCCCTTTCTCTTTCTTTAAAAAGTCAAAGTGTCTAGCACCTTTAAATTACATAAACAATATAAATCAAGATCTACTTTTAATCAATATGTCCCTACTTCTAGCATACATTTCTATTGAAATAAGTCAAATATTGGATTCTTTCATTAATGATGGTTTTATAAGGTATTTGGGACAGAAGGAAGATAGATCTCAGCTCAAACAAAGAATGTTGTAAAGTCAAGAGCTCTTCAGAGATGAACACAGTGGCTTGTAAGGTGGAGGGGTCCCCATAAGTGGGTTGATGGTTCCGTGGGGCGGAGGCTTCCCTCGTAGGTGAGAGACCAGGGAACATTGCCAACGCCTGGTTGGACTTGTTAAGTGTGTCGCTAAGACTCGGTCAGGTTATAAGAACGGCAGATTTGAGAATAATTCCACAATGGATCCGATTGAAACAATGCAGATTTTCAAGATTGGGGTGTGACATGGGTGGGTAGGTTTAAGGAAGTTGGTTTGTACAGCCTTGAAAATGACTGGTGACAATTTAAATTTTCTTTTCTTTTTCTCCAATGTTAGGGATATTCTGTCCCCTTTTGAAAGCGTTTACTTGTAGCACTGTGCTGTACATGCAGATGTCTCCAAACTAAATACTCGTAAAGGTCCCATCTTTTCCCAACTTAAAAATGGTTGATTAGAGTGTAAACTTCAGTCGGCTGAGAGCATGTCTTCTGTATCCAGCTCTGGGCAGGAAGTGGGATGGCCTATAAATCATTGTGAATGGGAGATGCTGCAAGTTCTGTAGAGATTTAGTGCAATTCCCCTTAATAAACAACTTACTGGATACCAGTTATGTGTAGTAATTATGCTAGCATAAGACCTAGTCCTATAATCGAGGGTTTTGCATCGAGAGAAATAGAAAGCCGGTAGAAGACGTAGGTATTTTTGCTTCTCTTCTACTTTCTCATTCACATTGCCTTTCCTCCTTTTTCCTACTGGCAAACTGAATGAGTAAATCCAGACTAGGGAGCCAACGATGGTTTGGGAGCAGTTTAGCTTGGCAACAAGTTCTGATAATGGAGGCTTCAGTGGTGTAGAGGTGAACCTTGCCCTGGCTGGAGTGGCTCAGATGGTTGGGCGTTGTCTGTGCACTGAAAGGTTGCCCATTTGATGCCCTGTAACCAATCGATGTTCTGCTCTCAAATCAATGTTTCTCTCTAGCCCCGCTGCCTTCCTCAATAAAAATATTTTTTAAAAAACATAGGAAAACCTGCACATTCCTGTAGGCCAGGGAATGGTTCACATTCATCCATCTGTGGCTAGTGCCCACCTCATGGAAGGCACCGCTGGTTAACCAATGAGTGGACAGGACAAATTTCAGTGTTGCTCTGCCCCCTACTTTTCTAGAGCCTTTCTCCCCCTTCTTTGGCATAACCCTTACTATCATGCTACAATAGGTCCCCAAAACGCCCTCCCTCTGTCTACTCCAGATCTAAACCACCATTTTCTAAGGAGGTTGTTTAGATTATTCTGCCCTGGAGTGAGCTATTGCCCACCTCATGGAAGGCACCCATCTGTGTTGGTTTAGCCATTGAGTGGGCAGGACAGATTTCAGTGTCGCTCTGCCCCCTACTTTTCTAGAGCCCCCTCCCCCTTCTTTGGCATAACGCTTATTATCATGCTACCATAGGTCCCCAAAACGCCCTCCCTCTGTCTACTCCAGATCTAAACCACCATTTTCTAAGGAGGTTGTTTAGATTATTCTGCCCTGGAGTGAATGAGTCCCAGATTTCTAGGAGGTGTTTGTATTTTAAAGACAAGCACATTGATCCGGTGACTATGGAGCTAGCATGAGATGTCAGTGAAGAGCACAAAGTTCTGAGGCGGATGCTCCCTGCCTACTCTTCTTCTTCCACATCTGCTGGCCTCACCTCTTCCAAGGACTAAAATGTATGGCATCAGCTTTACAGAAACAGATCATTCACTGCTATTTTTCCCGCTTTTTGTAGACACTGAACCCCCAGGGGCTCAGAAGAGGAAAGAGTTGTTGCTTAGTGAGAGAGTGTATGTGGCCGGAACATATCACACATATTTGAAATGTGGGTTTCCCAATGTGGGGGCCTCTTTCAATTCTTTTGGAGCACAGTTCTGAGCACATTATTAGTGCGGCTTCAGTTACCTGTTGCTGCATAAAAACCACCCAAACTTAGAGGTGCGAAACAACAAGCATTTTGCTGCGCTCATGTTTCTGTGGGTGAAGGGTCACATAGAGCATAGCCCTATAATACCTGGGGGCCTCAGCTGGAAAGCCTCAAACGACTGGGGGTGACTCACAGGACTGGGGCTGGAATCACCTGGAGACTTCTTCAGTCACACGCCTGGCATCTGGGCTGATCACTCTGTGGCTGGGCTCAGTTGGGATTGTTTAACAGAACACTACCTGTCACCTCTCCATGTAGCTTGGGCTCCTGGTAATAGTAGTTGGGTTCAGAGAGGAAGCGTTCCCAGAGGAGTGTCAGGGGAGTAAATGTTCCAAGAGAATGGGGAGGTTGCGGGCTTTCCTCCCCGAAGCTGGGTCGTCATGAAGCTTCATTGTGCAGTCAAGGTCACACTGGGGAAGAGAAGGTGAGATAGGAGTGAATGGTGGACTCATGTTCAGAAAATACACTCAGCCACAGCACTCAATAACGTTGCCCCTGATTAGGATAACCTATGCTTAACACATGCACTCCAATCCTCTCAACCACCCTGCAGGGTAAACATTACCCTTATTTCTGAGCTAAAGAAACTGAGGCCCAAGGAAGCTTAGAGACTTGCCTCAGGCCACACGGTGATAAAGCCAGGATTGTACCCTGGGTCTGTTTTACTCCAAAGCCCACACTCCTTGTATTATATAACATTTTTTATATTAGATTATATGGGGAAAGGGTAAAATTATGTTTAATAGAACTAGTTTTAACTAGCTAGAGTAATTAGCGAATTATAAGGGATTATTTAAACTGAAATAAATACATGTTCACATTAAAGAAATGAGAAAGTTTCACACAATACAAGTCATTTTTCCTTCTTACTGATTTTTTATTGTTGTTGCTCTACCCTGGAACAGGTTGAAACTATGATGTAAACATGAATGTATACTTTAAACATTTAGGTTATGTACTGTTTAGGCAGTCATCAGGTAGTCAAATTCTTTGGAGAAGGAGAACAATGTTTCCGAATTTTTAGTCACTGAACATCAGATTATCTGAAAATGTTAACAATGTGTGGCAGACACATAGTGAGAGGAAACAATCTAGATTGTTTTTAACCACATTCCTTGCTTCAAATTTTTCCAGGGCATCTCTCTACAGACTCTCTGACATTAATTAAAAACAACTTGTTGAAGCATTTGTGATGTATTAGATCGAGTTGTAAGATATTTATTTTCAAAGGAACAGCATCAATGACAAATGCTCTGTTTGCATCTGTAAGTGTATGTTCATGGCTGTGACCTGGTGTAGCTAAGAAGATAGAAGATAAAATTTTACGAAATGTATACAAATCCTAAATTTCTGGGTCTAGCGTCTTTGTGTCTGTGAGTAGATGTACGTGGGAGGGGAAGGGGTGGTGAAAGGGTAGAGCTGCTGGGAGAAACGTGCTGCTGTTTCCGTGAGGAAAAATATTGCTGTAAAACTAGGTCTGATTTATGTAACTTGCATATATTTACTTTAGAGAACAAAGAGCAAATTATCAGGCCTCTGAATGACTGGTAAATTCCATGGATACAGATTCCTCATAGTAGTGTGCTGTTATGCTTTCTAGATAAATGTGTTAATAATTTATAACTCCCAGGCAGCTGGAGTAGAGATTCTGAGGTGTTTTCAGGGAACCTCAACTCTGATATATGTCATTCTTGCTAATTGAGCATTTTTGTCATTATTCACAGCTTTATTTTTAGTTTCCTCTCTAGAGTTCCCATAGAACATTGCTACAAGTAACTGACTGATGGGCTTTCTCCCTTGGACACTATGTTGGTTTCCTAAGGTTGCTGTTACAAAGTACAACAAACTAGGCAGCAACAGAAATCTGTCAACAACAGAAAATTCATTGTCTCACAGTTCTGGGGGATGGAAGTCTGAGAGCGAGGTGTTTGCAGGGTTGGTTCCTTCTGAGGCAGTGAGGGGAGGAGCTGTTCCAGGTCTCTCTCCTTGGCTGCAGATGGCTGTCTTCTCCCTGTATCTTCACATCATCTCCCTCTATGCCTGTCTGCTTCCAATTTCCCTTTTTTTAAAAAATAAGAAAGCCAGTTATATTGGATTAGAGCTCACTCTAATGACCTCATTTTAATTTGGTAACCCCTGTAAAGCCATATCTGCAAATAGGGTCACATTCTAAGGTACTGGGGGTTAGGACTTCAACATAAGAAATTTAGTGGGAGAGGGGGCACAGTTCCATCCATAACTGACTCTATCCTAAGCTTTGATCTGGAAAGGGGCACAGAGTCCTCTAGGTGCTTGAGAATCTGGCTGCTCAAAATCACTCAGAGAAAGAAGAACACTAAAGTTGCTAGTACAAGGGTGACTCTATGATTTCTGATTTAAATAAGGACACTTGAGAGCAAAAGGGGGCCACTAACCAGATGACATGCTGGGCCACGGTGCATCCTGGGACTGTCACCCTACTGTAAACAGACTCAGAGAATTCCCAATGGAGAATAAATGCATTCCCACAAATGGTGCTGCCACCTCCCAATGCATGACAGTCATTGTGCTGTGTGTGACATACTGCTAACCCCTTTCTGTATGTTGTCTCATAATCTCTATAATGTTCTTCCAGGCAAGTGTTATTTCCTTTTTACAGATGAGGAAAATGATACTTGGAGAGTTAGTAGTTCAGTGGAAGTTACGCAGCTACTAAAAAGAAGAGCCTGGATCCTTACTCAAGTTATTCAATTTCCAAGCCTGTCCCTCCCTCCCTCCCTCCGTCCCTC
>NW_005370683.1:3529135-3581216 GCF_000412655.1 Myotis brandtii
CCCTCTCTCCTTTCCCCCATCCCCCCTTCTCTCTTTCACATTGCACACAGACCACCTGGAATGTAGCAAACTAACATGGAGAGATTTTTGAGTCTGAATTCCCATCTTCCATAAAGGATTAACCTAGTAGACAAGTACTGTGAAAGGGCTGTTGGTCTTGTGTTGGTTCTACAACTACACATACTATGCAAAGCAAGCCTCACTATAAAAACATGCAGTCACAATACATTTTATTAAGTTGACTTACATAGAGAGCTCTTTTAAAAAACTGGATGGACTGTGTACGCATGTCCAGTTAACTAATACAGGTTTGGTGAGCTTATACCTTCAACATGCAACCTGAAGCCTTTGCCACTGGTTACATAGTTGGGGTCTTGCCTCCCTTTATCACCTTAAAGCTCTTTATAAGTCTAAATCCTTGTACATGGTTGCATATGTAGCACTTAGGAAGGTTAATAATTATGGCCTTTGACACAAGAAAAAGGATTAAGTGATTCAATTCACATTTAATCATTTTTATTTCATTCTGATGCAGAAATCCATTTCCTTCAGAATGAAATAAATGATTCAATCTTCCTCCAGGGAAGAATTAAGGTAAATGCAGTTGCCACATAAAATCCAAATGGCTCAATGTAATATTACATATTTCTAAAAGTAGGCAGTTGGATATGGAAATGAAATTTAATAATAATACTGCAAGCATGCCTGGGGATTTTATTATAAGCTTATTGCGATCATAAATATGGAATTTACATGCAATATATATATTTCAATATTATGTTTTGTTAAATTAGTTCAGCATTTAGTCATTAACTTGTTGGTGGTATGTTACTTATATTCCCTTTACATTATATATTCGTCTTCTGAGGCCCACAAAATGAATTAAAAATCAATTCTTTACCTTCATAATATATTCTAAAGCAGAGTTTATATATATTCTCAGTGTTTTAACTACTTAGGAGGTTTTTTGCTCAAACACCTGTGAAAAATTAAATCTGTTCTGTAATCGGTGTGCTTGTGTATATGTGTGTATGTGTGTGTGCAAAATTGAGGGTTTGACATGGAAATTAAGCCATAAATGATTGAATGACCCACCTAATGATCTACAAAGAATCCAATGACTTCCTTCTCTGAATTCATAGATGAAACTCCCAGGGCGGTCTCTCATATTCACTCACCAGAGAAGCCCAACAGGCTGTCAACAAGGTCTGAAGCTCAACAAGGTCCCGAGCTCAACAGGCTGTCACTGGGGTGCCCTGTGGGAGGGGATCCTGTGGAGTTAGTGTTCTGTCCCACCCTTCTTCCTTTCTGTTTCTGTATCACACATCTCCCAGGCCTGCTGTCCCCATCCCCCCTCCATCCCCTTTTTGTCCTCCCCCAACCTGCTCTCACCCATTAAGAAGTTGGAGCAGGGCATCCAACAGTTTTCCTAATTTCCTATTTCCAAAGCCAAGCCAAATAGATTAGGACAGTGTACGTTCCTTTGCTTTGGACTACCATGGGTCCTCCTAAGAATTACCATGAATTTTAGCATGGGTGTCAGAAAGAGACTTCCTTTTAGCTGATTCTGTTGACCCCATAGATTCTTAGAGAGAATCCTATTTATGTTAAGTTTCATTTGGTGTAAGATCATTACATAAGCTTTCAGGAAAGAAAAAAGTTTCAAAATGACTCTATTTGCAATATTTATTAAAACACATAATGTTCTTAAGCCTCATTATAAATTCATTTCAGGGTTCAAGACACTTAACTACACAAACACAAAGTCTTCCAGACAATTTTGTAACTAAATTTACTTGGCTGAAAATTCAAGATAGATCAAGTTTACAGCCACAAGTTGAATTGTTATATCCCAAATGTAACCTGTGTCTACACCCATGCCACCTACTAGTAAAAGCATGTGGACAGTGAATAGTGACTACAATTTTTTTTTTTTACAGGGGGATTTGGGATAGAAAACTGGAACCTGTGGTGAGGAGCTGCATTTGCATGGCAAGCACATTTTAAATATAGAATACATGTTATAAGTCAATTAAAATAACAGCTTTCTATTTCCCGATGCTTTTGTTCACACTTAGTAACATTGGGAAATGTCAACTGTCTGTATTGAAAAAATATTATTTTATTTTACTTGAGTGGTTGGAGGATTGATAGGAAATATTTGTGTGTGGGATGAAAGCCCCCTCTCCCATTCAAGCTCCCACTTCGTGCGAAGCTTAGTGCAATGTAAGCAAAAAGAGAATCCAACACAAAAGTGAAACTTTGACCATGGGAAGTGGTTGGTTAATTCAGATCTGTTTCCTCAGCTCCACCTCCCATAGCCTGACAAGTCTCAGATGATGCAGTTATAAGCGTAGCAGAATAAAATATTAACCCTTGGAAAGAGAACAGGATCATAAAGATGCATGCATAAGGCCATATTAGCAATGTGGATACAGAAATTCAAGGAAGATTGTAAATGTGGCGACTTTTCTCCCACTCACCTATCACATTATGCCTGGGAGGGGTGGTGGTGTTCTCCTTGCTTCTCATTACCACCTTCTAGTTTATTCTTTCTCCTTTGTCCCACATCCCTCAGATGTTCTGCTCTTATCCTCAGGCTAATACCTATACCACCCACCCCCCTCTTGTTGAAGTTGTCAAAGATCTCTGACTACTTTCCCTAGTTACTTGAGAATTTTAGCTTTTGTTTCCTGGTTCTCCATCTCCATTCAACATTTATGGGTATTTTAATATTGACGTGGACAATTTTTCTAATGACCTACCTTCAGAGTTTCTTTTTCTCTCTTCCAATTTTCTTGTTCTCTATCCCACTGCAGTAATCAACTCCTATGGTCACACATACCATAGGCCTTTTAATTAGCAATAACAACACCTCCTTTTAAAATAATAATTTTAAGCATCAAGTTCTCCGAGTCCCTCTTCCTGTCTTTTCAACTTACTCCCTCTAGAACTTGGCCCAAATGATTTTCTGATCTCACTGGTGTATACATTGATTCTACTACTCTTTCTTTGTTTTACATTCCCTTCTTGGCCCTATTTATCTCTTTACCCAACTTTCATTCTATGATCTTTCATCATCATCACCACCATCACCATTGTCATCATCATTACTACCTCCACTGCCTTCCTCCTCTTTCTCCTTATTGTGCTCACTTAGAAAAATCTAACTGTGCACATCAATCCTTCATTTATGTGAATGAATGTGGCTGGTGGGAAAAAAACCTTCATGCCACCTGGTCTTACTGTAAAGTCATGACTGCCATTCTCAAGCATGTTCTCAGGGCTGTCAGGAAATCCCATCTTATGTCACTAGTTTTTTCATTCTATCATTCTTCTAAATAATTTTGTCATCCCTTCTCCCCTTCTTTAGGCCTTTAATACCCTCCCTAATTTCCACTCCTAGCAGATGGCCTTGCTTTCTCTATCTCTGAGAGTCATATCCTATATTCCCACCACATCTACCAACCCATTAGCACCTGTATCCACATGCTTTAGTGTCTGCCTTTTTCTCTGGAAGGAGTGTCCATACTTCTGTCTGCCTAATCCTTCTAATTGTGCACTAGCTAGATGCCTTCTCCTTTCCTTTTCTCAGGGATAGCACATCAGCAACTGTCCCTCTATTCCTGGAATCAACAGACTTTGCCTTCTATGGAAACAGAATTCCACAAAAATAAAAAGATGCTATAATGTTTATCAGCTAAATAAAACAAAACACTGACTTCTCATCCATATACTACTCCATTTCTCATTTTTTTCTGAAAAATTTCTTGAAAGTGATTAAAATTATAGTGTGCAAATTTTCCTGTCGAATTGTGTGTTAGTGGCTAAGGAATTTCATACAGATTGTAAATTTTAAAAGTATAGCAGCATAAAAGGGGGGGAAAGGCAGGAGTAGAAGCAGGTGTTTTTCAGTCTTTGCCAGTCTGATTGATAAAAGTTTCTGTCCTTCTCATTGCTGTCTTTATATATCATAATAATATTCTTATCCATAACAATCAAGCTTAAAAAGAATTCAAAACCTAGAAGTATTCTTATTTTGCCAGCACTGTTTTATGAGAATTGTATTTTATTCTGAAGCACTGGCATTCTGGTAAACCTTAATCAGAATTTTGTATGGAAAAAGGCTTACAGGGAGTAAACGGAAAAGTTGCTGAGCATAAGGAAGAGGTGGGAAGACACATCAGGACAGAGCTCATTCTGTATGTATTATAGTCCTTTCTGTTAAAATTTCTAAATATTTAGAATAGACAGGATATTCATTCAAGTAGCTCCTGATGACCATAAATTACATGAAGAATATTTATTCATTCATTGCTTACAATTTTCTTTAAGCTTGGCAACTAAAATGAAATCCTGCTTTCATACCCATTTTTTTTTTGGTGTTTCTTGGAAAGAATATTTTGAAATCCAGTGCCCACCCACCTTGATGTACAAGTGACTCAAGCAGAAGGGAAAAAAAGGCAAAATTCCATGAATAAATAGAATAAATTGGGAAGTCAACGAATAAAACAAAACATAAATCCCTCGGACAATTGCATTTTCCAGGCCAGCAAGTAATGAATTACCCACCCTTAAGAAATATGTATGGTAGACTTGGTCCAGACTCCATTTTATATTCTCATGGGAAAAGATAAAATGTGGCTATTAACATGGTTTTGCGCCTCTTAGATGTTTTATCTCTATAGTTATAACATTGTGCAATGTAACTAAACACCTGACTAATTCATGAGTCCAGAAATTAGCATACTTCAGTAGCCAAGAGACACAAAACTGCTGTTGAAATACAATCTTGCTTGGAAAAGCTATTGGGGACATAGCACTAGAGGGTCCCATTGATTTATACTTTCACATTTTATGTATACATGACTTATGTATTCACTTATTCGTTTTTCCCCAGAAAAAAATTCAGCATCAAAGCCATTCCTTTAGGCCATGTATAAAAATGTGAAAACCAAGGCGAGTAAGAATAAACAAAAGCCATGTGTATCTGAGCGAGCTGTTCGAAGCACGCATAGGAGATGCTGTCTTTAGAAGTCCTACAGCCAGAGCTAAAAAGTGACCAAAATATCATCATTTCTAAAAACTAGAACTGTTTTGACTCATCACAAAAAATTAATGCTCTAACTGTTCCTGAGAGCCCTTTTACTCTTCTTGTTCTCTTTTCTTTATGGATACTTTATGGTAAGAAGAAACAATGGTGACTTTGATTTTTTGTTGTCAGTGCCAGTCCCTCCTCTTCCCTTTGGCACTTCTCAGAGTCAGCAAAAGCCTTTCATAGATCGCATGCCCTGAGCTGGGCCTTGCAGTGAGCAGGAGCCAGAGTTCTGGCAGGAATCCCATTCTTATCATTCAAAGTCACTGTTGTTTCTTCTCCGGAGGGGATAGGAAAGGGAAGACAATTTCATGCATTGCGTAGAGCCAAAATAATTCTTTATTTTGAATGTGTTCAAAGAAGATCTTTTTCAAATGTTTCTACCTATAAAACTTTATGTAAATCTTGAAAAGTCATTTCTGCAGAAACCAGATTTCCTGACAGTCGTCGCTTTCTATAATTCATTTGCAGACTGTGTACCAAAGATAAAATAAAGAAAAGCCTATTTACAGTCCATGCTAAATCTATTCTTCCCATCTTATTTTTATAAAATGTTTCAGTCATACAAAATAATGGTATGAGATAATATAACAAAAAACTGTGTTTCTAGCACTCAGTTAAGAAATAAAACATTATAAATACAGTGGAAATCTGTGTATCTTCCCCAGTTGCATTTTTCTCCACCTTTTATCTAACCTGTGGATAACTGTTGTCCAAAATTCAGTGCTGATCATTCCTACTGTGACTTTATACTTTTGTATGCTAAATCTTCAAAACAAATTTACTGACCGAAGTCAGAGCACATGAAGCAATAGAACAAGAATACAATATCTCTAAAAATAAGAGCGCTTTAGAGCATGTTTCCACTCTGAAATTCTATGGTTCTATAAAATGTGGAAAATACAGGGGATCAACTAATTTGTTAACATAAAATCAAATGGCAAGTTTGAAACCCAACCCAGTCTTTCCCATTCCTTTATTATTATTTTTTTAAAATATATTTTTATTGATTTCAGAGAGGGAGGGAGAAAGAGAGAAAGATAGAAACATCAATGACTAGAGAGTATCATTGATTGGCTGCCTCCTGCATGCCCCACACTGGGGATCGAGCCCACAACCCAGGCATGTGCCCTGACTGGGAATCGAACCATGACCTCTAGGCTCATAGTTCGATGCTCAACCCTGAGCCATGCTGGCCGGACTCCCATTCCTTTATTTTAAACTAGAGGCCCAGTGCGCACAAAATAGTAGCTTGCTTCTGCTTGCCTCAGCTGGCCGCCCCCCCATCACAGCTCAGCTCTCTGCCACTAGTAGCTACCCCACCCTCCACCGCTGTTAGCTCTCCACCGCTAGTAGCTCCTGTCCCGCCCCGCCTGCTGCGAGAGCCGCTGCTCCTTTGGTCGTGATGGCATTATGGCCATGGGCCTTTTATATAAGTGATTGGCCTTTTATATAAGTGATGATTTGCATTTATACGTATTTATCATATTCTAGTTTGATTAAGTAAATTTTTCTTGGAAGTTTTAAAAATGAAAAGAAAATCAGATTCCCAGGGTTTTAACTTATTGATTCCTTCTCGTCTATCTTTCTATTGATATATACTTATAAGACACAACTCTTATTCTGAAAACAAATAGCAAAATGCTTTGAACATTAGGGACCCAGTGAGGCTGTGAATCCAATTGCATTGTAATTCAGCCACCTGCAGGATTAGACTCTGAGTTTGATTTTCAGATCTGAGGCTTCAGAAGTAGTGGCCATGCAGAGGCAAGAGCTTGCCTTGAACCTCAGCAGCTTACTGTTGTGGACCCACTCTGGCAGCTGGGCAGCCCAGAGCCCCAGAGTCACTTGCAGGTTCCAGCTGCACCAATGCTTCAGAAAAGCTGGCCGGTGGCTTCTCTCTGATAAATCAACTCTCTCATTCTAGGAAAAATAGTCAAGTTGACACAGACATAAAAGCTTTCTAGTCCCTTTCCCAGACCTAGAGCTTGGAATTTAAAGGAAAATCATCCATTTATGATTTTTTTGTCCATATTCTACAGTGAGTTGAAAAGCAACAATCTAACGCATTCTTTATTTCCACTAAAATACCATGTGGTAGTGACTAGTTGTTTATTCAAAACCTTATCTTCTACAAGTATTTGATCATATGTGATGATAGATGCTATATAAATAATTGTTTTGTCATAGCATGCCACAGACAACCAGTGCCATTTTTATCAGTGGGCACAGGGTTCACTGATGTGTTTAAATCCAATTTGATCAGAACAACAATTCAGATTCCCATCTTTATAATTTTGTTTCCTGGAGCCAATTCTGAGAGCAATAACTTAGTCAGGACTCAACCAGGGAAGCAGAAGCACTATGAATAGTATGGAATAAGGCCATGGTCGGCAAACCGTGGCTCGCGAGCCACATGTGGCTCTTTGGCCCCTTCAGTGTGGCTCTTGCACAAAATACCACGTGCGGGCACACACGTACAGTGCGATTGAAACTTCGTGGCCCATGCACAGAACTCAGTATTTTGTGGAAGAGCCGGTATTTTGTGGAAGAGCCACACTGAAGGAGCCAAAGAGCCGCATGTGGCTTGCAAGGAGCAGTTTACTGAGCTGCAGTTTACCAGCCACTGGAATAAGGGATATATAGGAATTTGGTCTACACAATTATAGGAGAAGCTGGGGATATAAGGGTCTGTAAAGGCGAGCTGGAGGATCAGAGACTATTTACTAAGCAGTCCTTCTAAAGTCAGGCACATCACTGCCAGATGTAAGCACAAGGGAAAGCTGGTGATGAAGAGGGAAGGCATCATCTCTGCATCTGAGGATGAGCCTGTCAGGAAGAAGAGCTGGGTATGGGGTTGGGGGAAGGGGACAAGAAGTCGCATCCACCCTGGGTGGTTTGGCACAGTGGATGGAACGTTGGCCTGCGGACTGAAGGGTCCTGAGTTTTATTCCAGTCGGGGAGCCCATTCCTGGGGTTGTGGGCTCAATCCCCAGTAGGGGACGTGCAGGAGGCAGCTGATCAGTGATTCTCATCATTGATGTTTCTCTCTCTCCTTCCCTCTTCCTTCCTCTCTGAAATCAATAAAAATATCTTTAAAAAGAAGAAGAAGAAGCCGCACCCGCCAGCACCTGTGCATCTATTTCTTATTACATCTAATCACCATCTGACCTCCAAATCTTGTGCCAACTACTTCTTTGGTCAATTCCAACCTAGAACCACATAGGAAAGGGGATTCTGGGAAACAGAGTTTGCCCAAGTTGATACAATACAAAACCACCACGCCTTCTTATCTTCAATACCTGGTTCTAATTGCTGAGTTAAAATCTATCGTATTCTCAAACTTATCTATTTTCCCCCCTTTGGTTACTATCACCATATATTTGAGATAGATCTGTTGTTTGTCTGTTTATCTGAGTTAGTGTGCCCCTATTTCTGACTTCATCCAAAAAAACAGGCTTTCTTATTCTATCTATATTTCCCCCTGTATCTACCATAATCCCTAGAGGTATTTGTTCTATTTGTGGCCACCAGCATCTTCTGAATACATTTTCCATATTATGAGTCCTTCCATCCTGAAATATAAACTACAACTCACCTTCCCAGCAACCAGTGATCTAGATTCTACAGATCAAACTCATCACCATGGTCCCAGGTTGGTATTAAAGTTTTGGAGGCAGCAACAGCAGAAGTCCCAGTGGGTGTGGTCCGTGTTGGACATCCCAGGGACAGATGTGGTGTCTGTTCCCACAGGCCTAGAGATGTTGAAGGCCTGCCCGTAACCATCCTGATAGCGAGATTATGCATAATTCCAGGATGCAGAGTCTCCAAGATGATTCCCCACACCTCCTGAAGGGTCTGTGAACCACCTGATATCCCTAATAGCACTTCTCAAACTTTGATGTACATGTGAGGTAGGTCTAGAATGGGGTCTGGACTCTGTACTTCTGCAAGCTCCCAGGTAATGGCAAAGCTTCTGGTCTAACTGATACAGGCCAAATCCATTTTCAACTTTGTGCCATCAGTGTGGAGGCCAGCATTCCTGGGATTTTAGTGGGTGAACATCCTGCTGCAAATAGGAAAAGTGTGACTATTACTTCCTTTCTATCTTAAGGGAAAAGGGATTCCTTACAAAATTTTACTGACTATTTTTCAGTGTTCTAATTATGATTGGCATTGTAGATGATCTCATGCCTCTTTTCTATGTTGAGCCCAGAACTCACGCCTGAACTCTAGACTTGTATATCCAACTATCAATTCAACATCTCCACTTGCGAGTCTCATTTTAGATTTAGCACAACCCAAACCGATCTCATGATATTGTCCCCAAACCTACTCCACTCATAGATCTTTCTCATCTCAGTTAATGGCAATTCCATCACTTGAGCTGCTTATGTTCAAACCTGAGAGGCAGTCAGACTCCTCCTTTTGTAACTAACATCCATTTCATCGGAAAATTCTCTTCAAAATCTAATTCTTAGTACCTTCACTGCTCTCACTCTGGTTTAAACCACCGTCATCTCTTGCCTGGACTATAAGTCTTCCAGGGCTTCTCTCTTTGCTCTGCTTGTCTGTCTGTAGCACAGAAACACAAGTTTTGTTGATAAAACACATCCTTCATTTGCTCCTCTGCTCAAAATATACCAGTGACTCTCCCTTTCTTTCAGAATAAGAGCCAAACTCCTTATAGTGGCCTGCAAGGACCTACATAATTTGGCCCAGCACCAGGGTGGGGGGCATGGCCTGAGGTCTCCGTCAAGCCCCACCAGGCGGGGGGCACAGCCTCAGGTCCCTGCTGATTGCCCGTTAAGGCTCGTTATGGGAACTCAGCCTCCACTGTGGGCGCAGCCATCTGGACCATTACGGTGTGGTGGTCAATTTGCATATTCCCTTTTTATTAGATAGGATCTTTTGGTGGTTTGAACTCTGGATTTGATGGATTCCACCAAATTATATTAGTCAAAAGTTTTGAATTTATCTTCTGTTAGTTTAATCTTCTGCATATTGAGCTATAGACAGATTGGCCTTGCTCACTCAAACATGCCAGTCAGGGACCTACCTCAGGGCCCTCACATTGCCTAGTCTCTCTGTCTGGAATATTGTTGTTGTTGTTTTTTTTCTCTCTCCAGATTTTCACATAGTTTACCCCCACAATACCTTTACTTTTTACTCAGATGTCCCATTTTCTCACTAAAACCTTTGCTGGCCATCCTATCTAAAATTCAGTCTTCTTTCCCCTCCTTTGCCAAACCCTTTCTCTGCTTTAGGTTTTTTCCTTGTTCTTATTACATTGACCATACTGTATATGTTGTCTTGTATATTTTGTTTTTCTCATTAGAGTGTGAGCTCCACGAGGGAGACATTTTGTGTGTTTTGTTTATGGCTCTATACACAGTGCATAGAAATGTGCGTGGCACATAATAGGTGATCACTGAGTATCTATGAATGATTGAATCAACAGAAGAAAAGATAAATCAGTGTAAACCTAGCAGCCAAGAAAAGTGAATTTCAGGCCTTTCAGGTAGATCTAGTCATAAAATAGGAATATTTTATGCTGTATAAGATGACACTGTATGGGAACATTTATTTATGGTAACAATTATTCAGTACTAAGAAAAGTGGGATAAAAGATGCATAGAACATAGTTATTGCTTCTAAAAATCTAGAAATCAAATTAAGAAGGAAAATATCTCCAAAAATAACTGTAATTCAAGATGGGTGTTGGTTGGTGGGGCCTTCTAAGAATGTGCTATTAGCAAGTAATTAATTTCAAAGTTCACATGGGCACACTGTGGTGGAGGGGTTAATTTTAAAGCCTTGTAAAATGAGAAGATACCTGTCATCACACAGCCCAATGCTACTAAATGGTAACCATTATAAAAAATAGCATGTCATTGTAATAATGCCATTAGAGATAGGAGAGGAGCCGAATGAAAGAATGCCTGTCTCAGAATTAGCTTTAAACTACCACCACTTTTCTGATTAGTTGAGCAGTATTGCTTATTATCTAAAATTGGAAAATTGAACAAGGTCAACATATCAAATGAAGAAATTGAAGTTCACTAATAATTCTACAACCCAGAGTTAATCAAATTTGATAAATATGAATGAGATCATATGGCATATTCTGTCCCATATTTTTTTTTTTACTTATTTTATCAAGAACATTTTCCTTTATCAATAAGTATATTTTAAATATAATTCTGAATGCCTACAATATGTTTTATTTTATGTCATATAATTTTTAAAGTTATTTTTCAATTGTTGGATCTTTATAACATTTTCTTGTCAAAACTATATGTAATACCATCCACTTTCCTAATATTTACTTAGGATGGATTCCACCAAATTATATTAGTCAAAAGTTTTGTTCAAGGCAAAAAAAAATGCATACTGTAGAGTAGACATCTTTATAAAATGTTGCACTGATTAGTATGTGAATGAATATAAAATAGAGATGGACATTTTTACCAGCTACATAATTAGAAAAATGTGCTTTTCCCACTTTACAATATAAGTGCTCTTTCCTGTTGACTTGATTAGTGTCCAACATCCTTGGCTCCATGCAACAATGTCATTGTCCTTAGGAAGAACGGGAGGTGACACATTTGGACTCTTGGGGGTCTGGTTCTGCTTTGCCCACCTGGTTTGTACTTATCACCAGAAGGATTTCTCTTATATGACATAAGTGTATTTAAAGTGTTTTCTCTGCATCGGTGCTGCGTTCAACTGGTGGACTGTTAAAGAGAGGCAAGGTAAGAGAGCATCACACCCCCAGGCGCCCCTGGCAGCAAGCAAGCTTGGGAACCCTCGTAATGCCAAAGTAAGCTACCGTATAATGGTGTAAAGGTCTTCTCTTCTTCAGAAGCATTTGCCAATACTAACTCATTAACCTTAATGCCATCCCTGTGAGGCAGGCAAGGCTAGGGAGGAAAGACAAACTAATAATTATAAGGCCCCTTTAAAATAAAAATACTATCTACTGTAAATGCTGAATACCAAATAATAAAAAACAGGTAAATTATTGTCCCAGTTTTATAGACTGGGGAACTAGGTCATGGGTATTAAGCCTTAAGTAATTGCCCACTGGGGACAATATAACTCAGGGTATAGGAGGATGCATAATTCGAACTCAGCATCCTCCAGTCTGAGAGGCTGTGCTCAGAGATCTGGATCAGGCCTTTGGCAGTGGTCTTACGCGCTGGGAACGATTAGAAATTGGTAAATACTAGTAAAGATCAGGGGCTTGAAAGCGAAAGATTCAGAGTTTGTACTGAAGTGCTCTTAATGCTGGGCAATAAAAACGCTAGTTGCAATTAAATGCATAGCATGCTCATGGCAGAGTTTCCTCTTCTGAGCTTCCGATACACATTAAATTTGTTAATATTATAGCACCCCTTCTTCATAATGATAGTTATTTTTTGACATTTTTGTCTTTCACTGAAGCTATCCCTGAGATCATGAATTACATTTTATTTTTTGTATCTTTGGTGCCTAGCTCAGTTCTTGGTACACTGTAGGTGTCAAATAAAATTTTATGGAATGTACACAAAAGAATAAGTAGTTAGAAACATGATAGCATCATAACTTTGTACAATGAACCTACCACCTAGGAAACGATATTCCAGTGGTTCTCAACAGAAGATTCACATCAAAATCAATTGTAGAGCTATTAAAAAATACAGTGTCTACTCCAACCCAGACCTTGTAATTTATAATCTCTGAGATAGTTGAACTCTGTAGTTGACCTCAATGTTCACTGCTGATGAAGAATATTTAGTCTATTTCCTTGTCAAATCCTTCAGTATCCTGTTGTGAACCCACCACTGGAAGACATACACAGAAATCCCTTTACACTATATATTTAAAGTGATGTGAGAGAGATTGATAGAAAAGAAGGGGGAGGATCACATTGATGGAGCACCTTCTATGTGCCACGCTTGTAGTTGCTCACGCAGGTTATCCTACTGAGTGTTCACAATAACTGTGCAAGTAGGTGCTATTATGCTAATTTTCTTTATTTTAAAGATAGAAAAACTGGACTTTCATATTTCAAGTTAAATATTAATTACAATTATTTCATTGGTTTCAACTACCATTCAATAAAATTATATACAAATATAGTTTTTTTCTTTTGCTATTAAGATAGTAAGATAAAGATATTTAGATTTAGTCTCTTAATTCGGTTGCACTGGTGTTTTTGTTTAGTAAGTACTCAGTTTATTCCTATTAGTGTTCATGCACTATGCTAGCTTCTCATTTGGATTAAAAGTCATGCAAAGGCAGAGTTCATCTTTATTTTTTTTCTCCCTCCTTTCCCTTCTCTCGCTTCCTCTCTATTTAAAAAAAACAAAACAGGTTTTCCTATTATTCAGGTATAGGAGGCCAACAGATCAGGAGATGACAACTGGCACTGAAAAGATAGTTTGTTACACATAGTTCCCAAGAGGAGGGGCAGGGTATGCCACTGAGACACCCAGGGAAGCACCAGGGTAGTCAGGAGGCAGAAGGAGAGAGAAGGAAGCACGGGCAAAAGCCTTGATTGTGGTTTCTATAGGAAAGAACAGGGCAGGAAAAGTGAGCAGGTTTAGGATTAGCTAGTTTGAATCATTTTAGTGGGCTCTGGCCTATAGGAATGGTCTCTAGTTGTCTGGGACCAGGCTCTGGGGTGATTTAGTGCAAAGGAAGTAGGTGAGAGTAAGGATGCGTATCAAAGGCTTGCTCTAGGCATATTGTGTGCTACCCCCTAGGAAGTAGCTGCCCTTGAGTAAGGAAGTTCCTCCCCAGGTGCACAGGCACCAAGATGTCAAAGCATCACAAAATATAGAAAAAAATACCCATAATGGACACACACTTTGTTGTCCATCATACGACTCCATACATTTCTTAGTTAACACCTATAGCAACACAAGAGAAAGGAAACTGTGAAAACACCTGTAGAATATGCATAACAGATTTCAAATGAAAAGTCTTCCTGGAATTACTTTTAAAAGAAAAATTTAAGTTAGGAATTAATGATTAAGTTTCAAAAGATTTAAAATTGTATTTTCTTACAGTAAAATATGTGAAAACAAAGACAAGTTAAATTGAGCCAATGACCTGATGAGAAGGAAAAAAGGTACAAACACAGTAACCTTTGTCTTTAAGGATAAAGAGATGACCAGTTTGATCTCTGAGCTCAGAAAGATGTGTTTGTTTATTTTTTATTGGAATAGACATGCTGATCCAAGACAACAGTATAGCTCTATTGTCTTAATCGTCACTCCCCCCTCCTCCCCAGTGGTCTCATGATAATTTAAGACCCAGAAACACGTTTTTGGGTAAGAAGATAAGCATGTAATTAAAGGAAGGAGAAAATCTAGGTTTCAGTCTGTTGAAAACCCTTGAATAATGTTCAGCCAATCTGAGGCAGATATATCCAAATGTCAGCTTTCTACTCACAAATGAATGAATAACGAGTAACAAGGAGAAGTTGGATTCACTGAGAAAATAAAAATTATTCCATGTTTTCTCTGGCAGGGTAACTCATAAATATGATATACTGGCTGGAAATTTTTTTTTCTTTTTAATGCACATTTTGTTCCAGGTCAAAAAAGAATTCAGAGGCAATATCCATGATTGGAAAACCAGCTGCTTATAAAAGAGGATTAAAGATAAAAAATACTCTATACTAGTATAAAATAAAGGATTACCAGAGAACAGTGTGGCTAACTGGAAAAAGCCTTCACATAGCCTCTTGTCTAAAAACATTAGGAAATGAACTATGCTCATATAAACTGCTTCTTCAATCAAGCTATGCCTTTCCAATTATATTCAATATTGCTCTTGGAGTGGTGAAATTGTGTTAGGGTAATTAAAATGGTCACAACTGACATTCCTATGACCTCTGCACATATTCTCCTCATTCAATGCTCAGAACAATTCCATAACCCAGGTTACTGTTTTTATTTTACAGCTAATGTAAGAGAGGATCAAAGGTTTGCATCACAACCCAAATATAAATACCCAGTCATTGGCTGACCTGGGATTCAAGTTCAGGTCTTGTTGACTACCAGTGTTATGCCCTTTCAGCTACCACGTCCTGCCTCCTTGCCCACTGTTGGTGCTGGACAGATGTGTGTTGAATTATATTGAGTTGACATCAAATTTGATGCAATCTTTTAATTTTGAAATTTAAAATAGGCATGTGAATAAAAAGTGGACTTGATACCCAAAACACTGAGAAATTTTTGACCTGTGATGGGAGAACAAAAGTAAGTCCACAGGGATACAACTTTCTATGTTATTTAAAAAAACACAGTTCACCCCCTACCTTCAGGTGTCCAGCCTGTCTGCTGCTGATTTGGGAGAGACATCTGTGTTCTTTCCCTTTCCCACCAATGCGTAGATGAACCCTCGTCTAGTCACCAGTGGAAGAGATAACAGTCTCTCCATCTTGGAGATGTACATGGGAAGGTCAGGAGAGGAAAGAAGGGCTGTAGCCTAGTCTATGTCTTTGAGGCAGATCATTCTCACTAACTGTTGGGTTAGAGTGGTGCTTGCTAGCCATGATAGCCATGGATAGTTACTTCGCCATCCTCACCTGGCTCCTGGGAAAGCTCCCCAAATGATTCAAAACCTAGTGATTATTCCAGTTGTTTCTGCCAGTGGTACACACCCCATTCCACTCTGACAGCAGCCACCAATACACAATGGCTGCCCACTTTAGTTACTCAGCACTCTCCTAACAAATGACGACTGTGGATGGGATTTGTGAGGGAGTAACAGACATCCTAACACTGCAACACCAGGGAAATTTTTCCCCCTAGAAAATATCTCTTAGGCATAAACTCTGTCCTTTGTTAGATTACTGCCTTCCATAGAAGTGGATGTAGTACTGAAAGCAGTGGTTTGTATCATTTTTTCTCTAATCCCCTATTGTGACTCCAAGACCTGACGTTTTTAACTTTTGGGTATAGATCAAGTTTCCTTTCAATAATAATTTGCATCTAGTTCTTTATGGGCATTTCCTTATTTGTTTGTTTGTTTCTCAAAGAGGAGCAGATCCTATCAGTGTTCATTCTGGCTCTTAAATTCAATGATTCTGTGACTCATATTAGTCCTCTGTCAAAATCCCAGTTGCACAGCGGGCTAAATGAACCTATCTTTGATTACATATGGATTCCCATCCATCTTGCATGTAAGGAAGAAGCTTCCCTAACATACTCCAGAGCTACTGTAATAAGCCTAATGGCAAATCACCTTCGCCAAAGGTCAGGGGCAGCAGCTTAATTCAAAGCTTGAGCACTGTTGGGATTTAATTGTGGCAAGTGCTGCTCACGAATGCTGACTTTTGGCACTGAAATGGATAGCCTCTGGGTTTTATACCCTGAGGATGAGATACAGCTTAATATCTCAAAAGTAAATTTTTAGTAATTGGGTGAAGAGGACAAGTCATAGAAAACTAAAATAAGAGTTAAATCTGTTGTGATGCTATCTATGGCAGGGGTGGAGAGTGAGTGCAGGAGAAGGGAGAGGAGTTTCATTTAACATTTGCTGCCTGAGTAGCAACAACTAGGTCAAGTGGAAAAAGCAGCTCTGAACATCTAATGTGCTATTAGATCATACCAAGTGGTTTTTAAAGGTATAGTCTACTTATATAGGAGACGCCGGAATAAAAATTCCCAATTTTAGATTCATGGCCTATAGTACATATATAATTTCTCACTTGATACCATTTCTAGTGTTGGTTGCTTTTCATATTGCGCCTGACACATGTAATTTGAAACATTTCCTTTTAATTATACAAATTGTATAACTTAAGTTTTAAGACTAGCAGAGCAAAATATCCTAGTTTATCAACTGGAATTTGTAATGGTTAGATATTTATCAAACTTTATAATAAAAATTTTGGGACAAGAAAGTTGGAATAGTGGTGGGATAGGTGGGAGTAATATTAACTAATATGTTCACATCTGATTAATTGCTAACGTGCAATACATCATCAGTACTGCTGACTGCATACCCCTTTTGGAGTCAAACCTATTTGTTTAGAACACTAAATGGTGAGTACAGCTTCCCAGCTGAAATGAGGTGGCTTAAGATATATGCCCATCAAACTTGTTCCAAGCCACCGAAGGAAATTAACAAGGCCAGAAACCACATTACTAATCTGTCTTCAACATGCCAGAAAAATTAAAAATTTGCAACTTATTGTATATAGCTTATGAATGAGATTGACAGATGTTTAGTCTCAATAGGGAATGGTAAGTGTAACTGACTTCCAATTGTTACTACTGACTACCAGGCAGGGTAAATACAGAGATTTATGGACATTTATATTTTGTTATGTTGAAAATAAAATGCCATTATGCAGATGATATCCTTTATCTCATCTGCAGCTTAACACATCTTGCCTAGTGACATTATTAGGGAGAAGAATAAACTTTCTAGGAATCCAATGCTCAGATCCATCCGTGTTGTTTTTCAATATGGTGGTGACCTGGTATAAGTCATATAAGCTGGGAGGGAGAACACTGAACTTCTGTAGGCTCTTGGCTTTTGGGCTAAGTATTCATATTTCCCTAAATTAGTAACCCAAGATGAATGATGATAGACAATAGCTTCAGTAAGCAAAAAGTCATGACATATAAAGCAGGCTATAGTTAGTTGGAAAGGTGGGGCACAGAATACTTTTTAAAAACTCAAACATTCTCAATGATTATAGCTCTTTATGTCAAAATATTCAGGGCTGAAATTACTGAAACCCACAAGAGCAGGTGTTCTGAATAATACTCTAAGGTATAATTAGCGTTTCTGAAGAACATTATGAGGCACAGTTAATTGAAAGACACTATATGGTTAATCATGAAATGATTTATTAAAAACATTAAAAATAGACAAGCTATAAAAAAACCCTTCCCCAATCTCTATTTTTACTAAATATAACCTGAAATATGTTGCTACTTTGATTAAAAAATGTAAACAATTTAGTTGTGTCTTCAAAATGGTATATAATTATCTCACTTTTTATTATATTACACCTCATTATTTACATAATATGTAAGTTGTTTCCAAGGTTCGCAAAACCACGCCGAGCAGATAGATTATAGGGATAAGTGGTAGGACAGTGCTTTAAATTCCACTTGGATTAAAGGACTTAAAAAATGTAGAACAAAATAGAGACGTAGCCCTCTGCTCTTAGTATTTGTAACCACTTTGGGTGTTCATATTTAAACCACTGTAATCTCTGTGTGTCTATCAATAACTTCTTAGTCACATCTTTGATTTTTTCAATTCCCCAAAAATCTAATGTAGACCTCTGTAATTAGTATGAAAGGAATTTTAATGCATGATGGTAGGTGCTGGTGTGACAAGTTAGAACAAGAATACTTCAGAGGTAGGGTTCATTTGAATACTGGTGTGTGGGGACAGGGATCACACATTAGCCAGAAGAAGGGCATCAGAGAGTAGTGCTGGAAAGAGTATTAAAGGTATCACATTGTTCTCCTTTATCCAGCGAATGATAAAATTGGGGCCCAATGAGAATAAGTGACTTTCCCTAAGGACCAATGTAAAGCACTAAGTTCATGGAGAAAACAATTGGATCAGTGATCAGTACTTTGGCATAATCTGTTCAAGAGGAGTAGATGTCACATTCAAAAGCAGGAAAGAAAAAGGCATTGCAAAGAGAGTGATATGTCATCATATGGCTTTTAAAAACAGAGATTTAGAATTTTCAATGGTTGAGCTGAAGGTCAAAAAGAATGACAAGGGGAAAGTATTCTAATGTGTATAATGACCTTGTGCCACAAAATATGGAATACCTTAGAGCAGCGGTTCTCAACCTGTGGGTCTGACCCCTTTGGCGGTTGAATGAGCCTTTCACAGGGGTCGCCTAAGACCATCCTGCATATCAGATATTTACATTACGATTCATAACAGTAGCAAGATTACAGTTATGAAGTAGCAACGAAAATAATTTTATGGTTGGGTCACAACATGAGGAACTGTATTTAAAGGGCCAGAAGGTTGAGAACCACTGCCTTAGAGCAAGGTTTCTCAACCTCAGAACTACTAACATTTGGGGGCAGATAGTTCCTTGTTGTCAGGGGCTACCCTGTGCATTGTAAAATGTTTAGCAGAATCCCTGAGCTCTATCCACTGTGTGCCATGAGTACACCCATCCACCCACACTCTTGATCTGTGGCAACCAGAACTATTTCCAGACTTTGCCAAATGCCCTTGAAGGGCAAAATTGCTCCTCTAAACTCTTAAGAACAACTGCAGCAAAGCAACAGATAGTCTTGGGAAAAGGGTTTGGCCACTCTGTATATATTAGTCACTCCTACATGCTTGTTAAAAATAAAAAAGGAGAAAAAATATGTCAGGAGAGAAGGGAGGAAAGAAAGAATATATTTATATTCCTGAAAACTCCATTACTAAGCTAAAAGCCATTAAAATGATTTTAATGGAAAAATTGTGATGCATTCCATCTCAAACTGAGATATGCAAATAATTTTCACAGATAGAAAATTACATCAGTTTAACTCCATGTTTTAATCTTGGGGCTTAAAATCCAGTCTAAGGAAAGTTTACTGTATAAAATTCACCCAGGGAAGGTGGAAGAAAGGATGTGATAGTCGGTATGTGGGTGGCAGTGGGCTATGAGGGAGTGAGTTATTGGAAGGTAGTGGGGAATCAGATGATTCACTTTTTGCAGGCAACCTTTTTGTGACTCATGGTTATCTTATATTTAAAATTTAATAATAAAGTAATAGCTCAGAAAAACATCTTCAGGGCAAAATGAAGGTTAAAAATGAGAGTGTTTTGGGACCTATGGAAATAGCACAATGAATACAGGAGAGTGAAAAGTAGTAAAAGTTGCTGACTCTTCATCCCACTCACCAAGCAACATGTCTTGAGTTCATTCAAATATGGTGCATAATTCAGATTGGTTCCCTTTAGTAGTCTCAGACTAGAAATTGATGTATGAAGTAAATTGGTAAGAGTAAGTTTCCATGAGGGTTAAAATGTTAAACCTAGAAACAAAAATTATAGGTATCTTCAACTACATTTATGATATAAAATAGTGAACTGAAGAAACATTCTGTGATATGTCTGTGTATGTCAGGGCTCATGGGGAGCTGAGCTGTGAAGGTAGGATGGAGACATATGATTAAACAAATATTATAGTCAAGTACATGCAACATAAGGATGAATAAGACGTGGAACCTATCATCTAGGAAGAATTGCTGTAGACATCAGAGAAGCGTAGAATTAAGTGTGACTAGTAGACCTGTGAAGGCTTCACAGTAAAGGTTGCCATAAATAAGACTCCAAAAGAAGTGGGTGGGGGAAAAGTATGCTCTGGGATGAAGGAAGGCTATAACCTAAGAGGGCAGAGTGGGTTTGTGAAATAGAATGGGATCTGAGGTTTCTGAGCATGGTGTCGTTGTGAGGTGACAAGGACAAAGGGCCCTAAGCCACTTCATAGAGCTGGCTTGCCTGTGTTGCATAGTTGTTGTTTTTTTGTGTGTATAACAAACCATCCCTAAACTAATATATAAAAACAGAAAATATCTGTTATTTCTCATGATTCTGTGGGTTGGCTGAGTAGTATATTTGGTTTGGGCTGGGTCAGCTGATTTTTTTGGTATTCTAGCAGCATGGCTGAGTGAAGGTTCTAGAATGGCTTTATTCAACTGACTAGTCCTAGAGGAGGGGTCAGCAAAATTCTTCTATGAAGAATCAGCAGTAAATATTTTAGACTTTGCCGTCCAAAAGGCAAAATGGAGGATATCTATAATAATAAAAGCGTAATATGCTAATTAGACCAGACAGCTGGACGACACCTTCCAGATGTCCTTCAGGACAACCTTTCAGATGAAGCCACAGTGGTAGGGGCTGAGGCAGAGGCGGCCGCAGTGGCGGGCAGGGGCCAGGCAGAGGTGGTGAGGGGCGATCAAGCAGGTAGGTGAGCAGTTAGGGGCGATCAGGCAGCAGGCGAGCAATTAGGGGCAATCAGGCAGGCAGGCAGAGTGGTTAGGGGCGATCAGGCAGGCAGGCGAATGATTAGGGGCAATCAGGCAGGCACAGTGGTTAGGGGCAATCAGGCAGGCAGGCAGAGTGGTTAGGGGCGATCAGGCAGGCAGGCAGTTGAGTGGTTAGGAGCCAGTGATCCCGAATTGTGAGAAGGTGCAGGACAGGCTGAGGAACGCCCCCACCCCACCGTGCATGAATTTCATGCACCAGGCCTCTAGTATTTAAATAAGAGTATTAAAGTATAAAAAAGAGTACTTGTAACAAAATGTGGAAGGGAATGAACAAATACTACCTATTATTTGCAGACCAATTGGTTTACCGGGAAGTGTGAGTGCCTTGTGCAGGGGAAACTCAAGAGAGGTCCTTTTTGTTGAGACCCCACCCCACCGTGCATGAATTTCATGCACCAGGCTTCTAGTATTTAAATAAGAGTATTAAAGTATAAAAAAGAGTACTTGTAACAAAATGTGGAAGGGAATGAACAAATACTACCTATTATTTGCAGACCAATTGGTTTACCGGGAAGTGTGAGTGCCTTGTGCAGGGGAAACTCAAGAGAGGTCCTTTTTGTTGAGCTTTCCAGCACTAATGTTCTCTTCATGTTCTACTCATGTCTCCCATAAAACATATGACTAAAAGGTCCATATTTTATTCCATGGCTTTGAGGATGTAGGGAAAGTGTGAATGATTCTTTCACTGGTGCCAAGCAGTAGGTGATGAGAACAGGAGAATATTGAGAGTTGGAGAGGGCCCAAAAGAAATATTATATTAAAGAGTACCAGAAGATCTAGTGGTTGAAAGCAGAACTTGGTCAATGGAGGAGATCAAGTGAGACTGGAAGGATTAGTGCTATTTAGAAAATTAATTTAGGGAGAAATTAGGATGGACAAAATGTAGGTTTTCAAAATGTAAATTTAAAAATAAACTCAATAGCTATAATAAAGTAAAATAAACATAAATAAGGACAATTAATCCAAAAATGTTTTACTAGGTTTCTATAAGTTTAGTATAAGGAGTGTTAATATGATAAAAGCAAAATAATTCAGGATGGCAAGCATAATTAAGGCCTCTTAATTATAAGAGGACTTTTCTTCTTTTCTTTAATTGGATTAAATTTGGTCTAATTTTCACCTATGCTGGGGTGAAAACCTTAAAACAGAATATTTAATAAGCCATAGAGTGTTTCACTAAATAGAGTTTGTGTCAGATAAATATTTGCTCTTCAAATTCTGTGAAGTATTTCATGTTACCAGTGTTTCAGGTGAAAACTTGCCTCCAAGTCTTAAGAAGAAGGTAGTGCTAGTGCTAGTGCCTTTAAATCACTTGTTAGCATCTCTGTCTTTGGTTCATCACTCTTTCTGTTCGGTTGAATAATTAACTTAATATCAATCTGCCTTTCTCTTTCCCTCTCTTCCTTCTCTCTCTCTCTCTCTCTCTCTCTCCAATGTCAATCTGCCTTTCTCTTTTCCTCTCTTCCTTCCTGCGTGTGTGCTCTCTCTCTCTCTCTCTCTCTCTCTCTCCTCTTACTCTATCTCTCTTTTCCCCCCATTTTTCTTTTTTCATCAACAACAAACCTATAGTACAACCAGGCATCCAAAAATTTTTTTTATAACTGCACACTCTGTTAGATAAAGGACTCATAAGACAGCAAATTTTTGTTGAACACCACACTTCCTACACACTCTTCAACCCCTTCAATCCAGCTTCCACCCCCATCATTCCTGAAATACCTCCTGCTAAGGTCATCAACCATCCTAGGGCCCCAAATTTAAAGGATACTGTTCAGCCTTAATTCTGTTTGACTTTCACAACAGTGAATCATTCTGTCCTTAAAACAATCTTTTCCCTTGTCTTCTAGAACAAGGCCATCCTCCTGAGGTTTTTACCCTCCTCTTTTCCTCAGACTCTTTTTAACTGGCTCATTTCACTCTGCCCACTCTTTAAATATTAAAGTTCCTTAAGATTTGTTTATAGAACCCTTTCTCTTCTCATCCTGCACACTTTCCCATTGCTGCAGTTATCTTTGATGTGTCAGTGACTCCCAAATTGATGTTTCTAGTTTGAATGAGTCTCTTCAGAGTCTCAGACATGTGTATCTGAGTGACTTGATATCTTGACATAGAGGTCTTACAAGTACCCAAAATTCAACATGGTCACAACTAAACTTATTTTTATCTGCAACCTACATCAGTGCCTCCTACCATAGAAAGTGTCACTATCATCCATAGAGATTCAAAAGCCAGAAATCTAGACATCATTCTTGACTAAATCTAATCCTTCTTAATGTTGTTACTCTGGTCAATGATATCAACAACTGTTGCTTGGAGTAAAGCAGTTGCCTCCTAAATGATCTTCCAGACATTCATTGTTTGTTCTCTGCAATCTGCTATTTTCATGGCCACCCAAGTAATCTCTTAAATATGTAAACTTTATCACATCAACATCTTACCCAAAATCCTTGAATGACTTTCATTGCTACTAGACTAAAAACCCAAATCCTCATCTCCTAACACTTTCCCACCACTTCCCTATCTCTTAGGTCTCACATATTAAGCTTGTTCATTTCTTTGAATGTTTCGTGTTTTATTCTCACCTAATACCTTTGTGTATACCTCTCTATCTACCTGGGATGCTTCCTCTTTTCATTCCTTCCATATTTAAATAAACTAATTTCTACTCATCCATCAGATTTCATCTCTATTGTCCTGGTCTCACATAAACCTCCTGTTATGTACAATGTTATATACTCTCACAAATTCCTGTTCTTTTTCTTTGTAGAATTTGTTGGAGTTTGAAACTTTCTGTGTGGAATTATTTGCTTATTATATGTCTTCCTCACTAGACTTCAAGCTCTACAGCAGTGGTTCTCAACCTTCCTAATGCCGCAACCCTTTAATACAGTTCCTCATGTTGTGACCCCCAACCATAAAATTATTTTCGTTCCTGCTTCATAACTGTAATTTTGCACCCCTGTGAAAGGGTCATTCGACCCCCAAAGGGGTCTCGACCCACAGGTTGAGAACCGCTGCTCTACGGGGAAGGGTGGGAGAGACCATTTCTGTTCTGCTGGTCATTGAGTGAATCACTGTACCTGACTCAATTGACACTTAATAGTTCCTTGTTGAATCAACGGAGAGGCTATTGTCTATTCTCGTTTCTGACTCATGCAAGAAAAATTAGTTAAGTGTATATATAACACAAGTCTTAATATACATACAAATTTGTAAAACATGAGCTTGTTAGAGGATGCACCAAAATAACTTTACCTAATGAAGCAAGAACACATTGAATCTGGATAGCATTCAGCCTAGAATTTTCTCAGATATGGAAGTACATTTTGGGGGTTCTTTGGGGATACTGACTGTTATTTTTAACTATTATTGTTCCTTTGCCGTGGTCCACAAGATCAATGTGTAATGTAGAGGGCAGTGGTTAGAGTGGGCATAATGACGAGCTTGCGCAAAGTGGGCTACACTCAGTTTCCAGCTCCACTGGCCATCCCAGAAAGGTAATGGTGTACCCTGCATGTTGGCTGCGAGAGACACCCACCCAGGCAGAGCTTTCAGTGGTAGGCTTCGAAAAGGGAAGTGCTGGTGCGTGCCATCAGTGTGAAGTTGGGTTGTTGCCACTGGGGGAAGAGAGCAGGTGATCATTTAAAAAGCATTTCGCAAATATTCCTCCATCCAACTTGAAGTGAAACATATAGGGCGTCCCAAGTTCCAGTGTGTGGATCACATTGCTGAAAAAGTCAGACTAAGTGTCAGAATCAGCAGGTGTTTCCTTTTAGTTTTTTGCTTCCAGAAAGAAACCAAAAGTAAATAAAAATTATGGTTATCCCATTGGCACCAGAATTTTATATATATATATATTTAGATTGCTGCATTTAATATACGCTATAAAGGAAGAAGTTATGAGTGAAGAGAACTATCCTTTCTGCACTTTCTGATTATTTTAATAACTATCACCAATATGAATTTAATATTTAGAATTCTAATTCTTATAACAGAAATTCAGGAAAGAGTGAATGGACTCCAGTATTTCAAATACCTTTTGTGTAGCTGGTTTTGAAATTTTATCTGTTTTCTTTTTCAAGGTAAGGGATCTGTTTTTGTTCTGTTTATTTTGTTTTAGTCATGCCATGAGGAAATGAGGTATATAAGTTAATTATTTTAATCCCAATAAAATGATAACAAACTGTAACTACATAATACTCTCCCCAACTGGTCAATTTATTTAAACAGTATGTAAACTAGACTTTATTTTGGTGATTTGTAAACAGTGCTTAAATGTTCCTCGTGGAAATGGGTTACTAAATCATGCTATCTTAGAGAAAATCTGAAATTGAGTAAGATGCAAAATCTCATTCTATTCTATCCCAGAAATCTTAGCTACATTACTATAAGTTCAAAAGATTTAAAACAGTTGTTGAGACTCACAAGAAACTATGCTAAGCTACTATGGCCTTGCCATTTTTATCCCTCAGGGACACATTTTTCTATGAGCATAAGATTTGGTGTAAAATTTCATGCAATTTTTCGAGAACCTGTTATGAAATAATTGTCATCTCCAGGGAACAAGGGTTTTCAAATTAGCATCATGTATATATCACAAAGAACTCACATCTACTTTTCAATTAATAAAATTGTAAAATTAATAAACCAAATAAGCAAGCAAGCAAACAAACAAAACTCACTTCACCTCAATATTTCTGTACTGGATTGAGTAGTGTCTCCCCAAAACTCCTGCCACTGTAACCTAAGAATGTGGACTTATTTAGAAAAAATGCTCTTTGTGGATGTAATTAGTTAGGTTAAGATGAGGTCATACTAGATGTTATGGACTAAATGTTTGTATATCCCTACTCCCACCAAAAAAAAAAATCATGTTGAAATCTAATCCCCAATGTGATGGTGTTTTGAAGTGGGACCTTTGGGAGACTATTAGGCCATAAGGGTAGAGCTCCTATGAATGGGATTAGTGCCCTTATAAGAAAAGGCCAAAGAACTAGCTCACTCTCTTCGCACCATGTGAGGATGCAAGGAGAAGCTGGCAGTCCACAAAACAGAAGAGGGCTCTCACCAGAACCAAATCATACTTCCAGCCTCCAGAACTGTGAGAAATGCATTTCTGTTGGGTAAGCCACCCAGCTTTTGGTATTATGTTTTAGCAGCCTGAGCTGACTAAAATGCTGGAGTAGGTGGACCCTACATCCAATGACTGGTGTTTTTATAAGAGAAAGGAGAGGAAGATTCAGACACAGAGACACAGACACAGAGGGAAGAAGACCAGGTGGAGACGGTGGTAGAGACTGCAGTACCTCAGCCACAAGCCAAGGAACACCAATCATTACCAGAAACCCCCAGAGGCAAAGAAGTAGTCTGCCCTAGCAACGTCAGAGACCCCATGGGCTTGTCGACACTTTGATTTCAGACTTCAAGCCTCCAGAACTGTGAGAGAATTAAAGTCTGTTGTTTTAAGCCTTCTAGTTTGTAGTAATTTGTTATGGCAACCCCAGGTAACTAAATCAATGTCTCCAGCTCTTTTCCTATCTTCTCCACTTCCTAGTTAAATTTATTGAAATAATTCCTTATAATTTCTTATTCCTTTCTATGGCATGACATTCACTCCTCAACCGCTCTCTGGGGTCTACCCTCATCATTCTACAGAAACTGCTTTCTCCCGGGTTTCCAGTAGCCCCTTGTGGCTGTATTCAGTGGATACTTCTCAGCCTTTGGATTATTCCTCCTCATCAGCATTGGGTTCTCTTCATCACTTCCTCCAAGAGCGCTGTAATGGCTTCCACAAAATGTTCTTCCTCCCTTTATGGCCACTCTGTCGCAATGATTGTTCAAGCTCCCCTTCTTGGAGTTGTCCCTTAAATGCTGGTATTTGTCAGGATTGTGCCATGGATCTTCTTCCCCCTGTAAGTACTCTGTGTGGATCTTCAGATCAAATCTCTCTCCTGAGTTTTGGATTGCTATCAGCTCCACAACTTAAGTGAGGCATTGCAAGTGCATCATGAGTCCTCCAAAATCGGTGTGCTCAAACCTGCAATCACCGTTTTCTCATTCACATTTGCTCCTTTTTTTTTTTTTTGTCTGAGCCCCAGATCATGATACCACCGCTATCCCAGTTAATAAAGTCAGAAACCTGGGAGACATCTTTGGTTCTCTCTTCCTCTCATAACCTGAATCCTGGCTCTCTTTTTGGCATCTCTCCCGTTTCCTGCAAGAGCACAGGAGCGGGTCCTCTCTCTGTAGGCATCTTTGTGAAACATAAATTTGCTTGTGTGACCCTCTTGCTTAAACGCCTGCAACATCTCCCCAATCCTTGTAGGATCAAGTCCAGCATGGCTCACAAGGCCCACATGACATGTCCTTTATCCTCAAGCCAAACAAAAACTGTCTTTGGAGGTGAATGAGATGTCACCCCTAGGAAGCTTTTGTGCACCCCCCATAGTGCTTATCCCACTTGTAATTCTCTGATTCCCCCAGTGGTCCTTAAAATGCAAGGGGCGCATACATCTTATTCACCATGTATCTCCGGTGCCAGCTACAGTGGCTGAAGTTGAGAGGTGCAATAAACATTGGCTGAATGAATTACCTCCTAAAATTATCCCCAAAAGGAAAGCAAGGCTCATCATCATTAACTCATTTGACCAAACCAAGCAAGCAGGGTCACATATTCCTAGTTCCCTTTCCATTCTTACATATTCCCTTTTTAAAAAAGAAAGCAGCTTGCATTATATAAAGTTAAATCATAATTTTTAGGAAACATCGCTTCTAAATTACAACATACAAAATTGCGAACCAATGAGAAAAACCAAGAAGGGCTTAGTTATAAATACTATATCTCCTTACCAATTTAAAATAAGTTCTTTCTTCTAACCACAGCCTTGTTTAGCCACTTTTGAAGCTTTGAACTGTTCCCCTTTAGCTGGTACTCAGCTGCTGGTGAGTCCACAGGTGTCGAATGCCACATTTTCCACTTGGCTCACTCTGAGCCCTGGTAGTGCCCTCACGATGCCTCCTGCACATTTTTAGCTTAATCCACCCATTTGTAAGCTCTGATCTGCTCTGAACTCTCTCTCACCTTGCCTGCCTCTGTGCTGCCTTTGAAGGGGCATGCGTGTCATGGCTTTGAATCTGCCCCAGCTGTTCCTAATTCTTTCATTCCCAAAGCATTCCAGCCTCAGAACTCTGCTTGCTTCTCAAAGGAGGGGCTGCACTGGGGAGATTTGGGGGGCACATGAGCTCCATTCTGTCCAGGAACCTTCCCTGAAAATTGTTGATCCAGTTAGTGATGCAAATTAGTTGGGATTGTTTTGTTTAATCAAAAAATACATTTTTTTCCCATGTTCATCAAAGAAACATTTGGCAATAGAGAAAATTAGGAAAAATATTCCACAGCACATCTTGTTTCACCAACCACTCACTATTGCCATTAAGATTTTGATATATTTCCCTTCAGTCTTTTATTCCATGTATAAAACTTTAATTTTGACTTAGTTACTCTATTGTGAATATAATTTTATATCTTTTATTTTCACTTAATATGGTTGTAGTCTATTTTGCATAATATCTCCTTGAGTAAATATGCCAGCAAAATAATTATTCTCTTCCGGTTACACTTCTAAGTTGTTTCCATTGTCATTGTGAAAAGTAACAGAATAAATCTGATTTAAATATAGAAGGAAAAAAAACAACAACACAATAAACCCCAGAAGAAGCCTAACAGGTTTAAAATGCTTTCCCAAAGATTCATATCCAGAAGTGAAATTACTGAATAAAAGGGAATGAGTATTTCCAAAGATCATATTTCATTTGCACAAATTGCTTTTCAAACATGCACCAATTTATATTACAACTGAGTATGTATGAGTTGCTATTTCATTCATCTTTGCCAGGCTGTTGTTGTACTTCTCTTTTTCTCTCTAATTTCATAGATCACTTACGGAACTGTTTCTTAGATTCTTAAAGAAGCTGCACATTTTCACAAACGTTAATTTATATTAATTGAATTTCTTGATCATTGATATTTTTGAGACTCTGTACTTTTCTCTCACATAGCTCTTTAGTTAATAACAAAGTTAACTGTCATATTACTGCACACATGTTTCCCCTCTGGTTGTTAATGTTCTGAATGTTTCCCTATAGATTTAAAATTTTTATATAATAAAATTCATTTATCTTTTTAATTTATAATTTTATTAAAGTTTAAAAATACTTTTCACTCCCTGTCTGCTCCCTCACTCCACCCAAGCATTTAATAATATTCACTTCAGTATTATCTTCTAAGGTTTTATGTTTTAATATTTTTTACATACAACTCTTTATTTCATATGGGATTGTATCCTAGCGTGTAAAGTTAGAATCTGTATTTTGTTTTGTAAATTTTTAACTAAATGTCCCCAAACCATTTTTAACACATTCTTTTTCTTGTACATTGTTTTGTGAATCTTTGTTAACCATATTTTCAATTCTCAAATATACTGGGATTTATTGTTGGACAATTTATAATGTTTCATTGACTTGTGGCAATTTTTTATACCAGTAGTCAGAATTTAGTAAATTTAAACTTTATAATATGTTTAAGATTTTGGGTAAAGTCTGTAGTTAATTTACAAAGTTTATAAAAAGCTCCTCTTCAGTTTGTAATAGACTTAAATTTTTGTATTTATTGGGGGTAAGGAAGTTGTCATGTTTAAAATATTTTGTCTTTTATTTCACAGCATAAAAATTGTATGGGTTAATTTTTTTAATGTTATACCTGGATTTTTACCACATATTTTTTTGTGTGAATATTGCATATGTATCCTCTTCTTGCCATTATATTTTAAATGGTTATTTCATTCTCTACAAAGACTATAAAATTTTATGCATTTATTTTGAATTCGCATCACTTCACAAAATTAATTTTAAAAGTTTTTCCCATTGATTCTTTTTCCAGATATATAACCATATCACCTGAAAATAATAATTTTGTCTCTCTTTACCAATATGTTTTTCTTTTCTGTGCATCTAATAGCACTTTCCAGACCTTTCATATTAAAAATTACAATATCTGGCATTACTTTATTTCTGATGTTAGTAAAATAACTAAATTTTCATTACCAGTATTTTATTGACTACTGTTTTAAATTAAATATTGGTTATCATTTTAAGAAATTATCCATCTATTCTGATTTCTTAAAAAAACATGTAAATTAGGGATACATTTTAAAACTAAGTTTTGAAATTCATTAAATAAAATTATTTTAGAAATTGTTCATAAGTTTAATGTGTTAATTGCTAAGTGCTTTAGTTTATGTATATTGGGTGGGACAAAATTAGGTAAACAGTTGTCCATGTAAAAAATAATACAATAATTAATACAAAATAATATAAGAATAAATTGTGTTTTGCATACTCACAATTGTAAACTTACTTTTGTCCCACAGTGTATTTTTAAATTTTTACTTTTTTTCTTATTTTCTTCTTTAGATTTGCTAATAGTTTATTAAAAAAACACATTTGTTTATTCTTTACTTATTTCATGTTTCTCATTTCAATATAGTCATTTCTGATTTTTACACACTCTTATTTATTTCTGCCCTCCTTAGGATTGTTAATTCCAACAGCTTGAGTTAAATATTTATTTAATTTCTTTCTTTCTTATCTCTTTTGAGATAAAATACCATATTTGTATTGTCATTTTTGTCTAAGTAGTGTGCTATTCTGTATTTTCTTTTTATTTATTAAATCTTTTTTGTTGAGAGTGTTACAAATGTCTCTCTACTTCCCCCCATTATTCCTCTCCACTTGGTTCCCGCCCTACCCCAGGCCTTCACCACCCTATTGTCTGTATCCATAGGTAATGCATATCCTATATAATAAAGAGCTAATATGTTAATTAGACTGGATGACAGAATGACCTTCCAGAAAAACCAGTGGGCAGGGCCATGAAGCAGCAGGGGCCACAAGGACCAAGGTCTCTACTTCCCCCCATTATCCCTCTCCACTTGGTTCCCGCCCTACTCCAGGCCTTCACCACCCTATTGTCTGTATCCATAGGTAATGCATATCCTATATAATAAAGAGCTAATATGTTAATTAGACTGGATGACAGAATGACCTTCCAGAAAAACCAGTGGGCAGGGCCATGAAGCAGCAGGGGCCACAAGGACCAAGGCAGCTGGGGCCACAATGGTCGGATTTCATGCATCGGGCCTCTAGTATGCATATAAGATCTTTGGTTACTCTCTTCCTGCCTCCCCTCCCCACTTCCCTCTGAGATTAGTTAATCTGTTCCATGTTTCTATGCCTCTGGTTTTATTTTATTCATAGATTCCTTCTTTGTTTATTTTGATTTTTAGATTCAATTGTTGATAGATATGTATTCATTGCTATTTTATTGTTCATATTCTTTATCTTTCTTCTTCTTCTTACTAACTGCTTTTCTTTTTCTGCTTTTAAGATTCTCTCTCTCTTCGTCTTTAACCTTTGGCATTTTAATTATGATGTGTCTTGGTGTGGGCCTGTTTGGGTTCATCTTGTTTGGGACTCTTTGTGCTTCCTGGACTTGTAAGTCTATTTCTTTCACTACGTAGGGGAAGCTTTCTGTCATTATTTCTTTAAATAGGTTTTCAACATCTTGCTGTCTCTCTTCTTTTGGCACCTCCATAATATGAATGTTGGTACTCATGAAGTTGTCCAACAGGCTCCTTACACTATCTTCATATTTTTGGATTCTTTTTTCTTTTTGTTCTTCTGATTGTTTTTTGCTTCTTCATATTCCAAATCATTTATTTGATTGTTGGAATCATCTACACTACTGTTGAATCTCTGTAAATTATTCTTTATTTTAGTTAGTGTGTGCATAATTTCTGACTGGTCCTTTTTTGTGTCTTTGATGTTCTCACTAAGGTTCTTGAAATTCTCACCAAGATCCTTATTTCTTATTTGAATCAATAATTAATTGAATCTGCTTCATAGTTTTGATTAGACTGTTTGTTGCTGTTGGGTTAAATTTTTACTTATAATTTCTACTTTTTGTGGTTAGAAATGTAGAGTTCAAATTTTCCTCTTTTTTAGAATTATTTTTTTAGTTTGTCATAAATATATGCCTTATTAAAAATGCAGATGGAATATTTCACTTTTAATTCATAATGTTTGATTAATATTCTACATAACATTTTAGATTAATATATTTTAAACATTTTTTATATTTTTAAATCATTTATCTTGTCTCTTGTTCTACCATAAGATGGAACTAAACTTTCTACAATTATGTTTTTTCAATTTATTACTGCCTTTCCAACTCATTTGACCTGTTATTGGTGATTTGAAGTTCTCTATTGTATGCTTTTCTTGTATATTTTATTTCTATAAAATGATTTTATTTATTCAATTTAATATTTTTCCCTGTAAATTCTTTCTTGCCTAGTATTTCTCTAGTCACTCTTGCTTTTTTATAGACACTATATTAAAAATCTTCTTGCTAATCTTTTAATTTTTATATTTCTGTTTTAAACTTTCTTTGATCTTGTATTTATCCTCTAATATGCAGTCAGTTTTGTTCACTTTTATCTTTAAAAATGGCAAAGCAGATGCATTAGTTTTAAACTATTTTAGTGTAATTATGATTCTTAAAACTATGAAAATAGAAAAACTTTAACATTCTATTCAGAAAAAAACTTTGACATTAAGTACACGATCATTTACAGGTAAAATAAAACTACAGGCACTCCTCGGGTTTTGTCGGACTCGACATATATTGTTTCGTGGTTACGTCGCCATCTCCCATTTTTTATAAAAAAAAAAAAGTTCCGTCATTTCAACGTATGTACATATATGCTTTATGTTTTTTATTATTTATTTACCACAAGTAAAGGTCAGGAATTGTTATCTTTCTTTTAATTTTTTTTTTTTACTGTTTCACTTCATTACTGCTGTGCATGTGCTCCATGTGAGTGATGTAGGTGCTTATGTAGGTGGGTTCCGACTTATGGTGAAAATCTCGTTATGTGGCGTCGTAGGAACGGATCTCCGACGTAACCCGAGGACCTACTGTACTTGCAGAACTAGTTGAGTGCTCCACATTAGGCAATTTTCTAGCCAGAATTCACCATTCTCAAATTCCACTGCACCAATTCCTACAAGATTTCTCCTTTCCCTCTGGCCACTTGCTAGCTCCTTCCAGACTCCACAACCTTCAAGAGAGTAGAGTTCCTCAGTTCAGTCTTGGGCACTTTCTGTGCAGATGTCTTATATTTCCTTATCATCCACTATATTGCTAGTGAGATTAAAAAGTCTTTCAACATATTTATTAGTCATTTAAAATTTTTGCATTACTTTTTAAGACTTTCAGCTTTTTATTTCTATGCTTATTCTTCATTATCTAGAGCTCTTCATATATTAAAATTAAAAAATTAGCTTTTAAAAATTTGTCATGATATGTGCCTGAATTATTTCTAGCACTTAGGATCCCTGTTGAATTTGCTATTTCTCATTTAGATATCTACTATTACCAAGAAATTTGTGTCAAGGACAGACAGCTCATTTGGGACAATAAGATTTATATTTTATTCTGGTAATGTTATCACTATAGTGTCTTTCTAAAAAGTCCAGCTGTATGCAAATGTAATCATTAGAGCCAGAATAATAAAGCCATCAATGTAGTTCTTTTATTATTTGCTTCTACACAGCATTATAACTTATTTAAAGAGAAATCTTAAGCTTGGAAATGAAAATTTAGACTGTGTAATTTTTACCAACAGCTCCATTCTTTACAATGGCAAGGTTTAGAAAATCAAATTCAATGGATAATTATACAAATTGTATTATAGTTTTTATATTTTGTTTCTACTTTTCTTTGAAATTATATTTTTCTAATGGCATGCATCCATTGTTAGATGGATAACCAAGAAAATAATCTCATAAAATGAACAGATTAAATCAAGGTACCGTAAATATACTAGTCTCTCTCACTCTCTCTCTCTAATTTTTTCAGGAATGTGTAATGAGCACAAATTGTGAAGTGTGACTTGGGCTCCCTTTATCTTTATGTTTTTGTTCATAGAGGCAATCTTAGTGACTACAGTATCTTTTAGTGTCATTGAGCTTTTAGTGAAACCCAGTGTTAAGTAGCAAGAATCCGAAGGGCAAGATACATGAAATCTAGGCTTCACTTGCAAATTTGCATTAACTATTCCTTAAAAGGAAACATTTATCTGTTGTCAATTTCCTATCTGTAGAGGTTGTAGCTATCTCACAGGTTGGTGCCAGATCAAATGTGTAGACCTCCAGAAAATATTAAAGCAAGTCAAATGCAACATTTATTAGTCATTATTTATTTTAAAGGGATAAATTTGAAATTTGTAGAGAAAAACCTGATTACTTTGGAAAAAGTGAGTTATGTTAATCCAAAGCCTTATTATTCCCATCATCCTATGTCCAGTAGAGAACCAGAAGTAAAATTGTTTGTGCTCTGGATTAGGCCTAAAGAGTCATTTTGATTCTTTCTGGAATGTCTGGTGGCAGGGAATCACTGGAGCATCTTTGGCTGGTCAGGTTTTCATTTGTATCCTGCCCTCTTCTCAACTTTATATAAAGTCCTGAGTATGAGATAATAATATAAATAATAGATAACTGTATAATTGTATTCTGGTTTTTGTTTTTTTATTTTTTCATTTTTATTGAATTTATGGGGGTGATACTGGTTAACAAAATTATACAGGTTTCAGGTACACAATTCTACAACACATCATCTATACACCGTATAGACTATCCATCACCATTTATCCTCCCACACCCTCTACCACCTCTCCTTCCCCCAGCAATCACCACACTGTTTGTGTCCATATGGTTTTTCCTATTTTGCTCTATCCCTTCACAGTCTCCACACCCCCACCCAAGGCTGTCAGCCTGTTCTCTATTTTGCTTGTTAGTTCATTTTGTTCATTAGATTCCATATATGAGTGAACTCATGGGATGCTAGTCTTGTTTTGATTGGCTTATATTTTGTGTCCTTTGAAGAGGATGGGAAAATGACCAGGGGCATGAATGTTCTGTGTGAGGCTAAGTGGACAAATTGTGGAGCACTCTTACTGGCCCACAAATCCCTCTCTGCTAAAGCCAAATTTTCTGCTTTAAGAAAGTCCCTGGTTACTTAGCTCAGGCTGGAGTGTTCAGCAAGACCTTGCCATAATTATAAATTAACTTTTTTTAATATATATTTTATTGATTTTTTACAGAGAGGAAGGGAGAGGGATAGAGAGTTAGAAACATCGATGAGAGAGAAACATTGATCAGCTGCCTCCTGCACACCCCACACTGGGGATATGCCCACAACCAAGATACATGCCCTTGACCGGAATCGAACCTGGGACCCTTCCGTCCGCAAGCCGACGCTCTATCCACTCAGCCAAACTGCTTAGGGCATAAATTAACTTTTTATATTGATTAAGTGAGAAGATGGAAGAAGATAATCGCTCACATTGGTTTACTCTTCACTGTAGCTGACATAAGGAAAAACATAGCAATCACAGCTTGAGATTCATTTTGCTTAAAATAAGAAACTCAGTGGCGTAGGTAGTTCAGCATTGGTAGGTGTGGTTGTAGATGGACATTTATGGCAATAACTCATGTATTAAGAAAGAATGTTCTGATCAATAATTAATTGGTACTTTACATTTTCATTGATAAAAGTGATTTGCTTTGCATTCACCCTGGCCTGAAAGACTGCAGCTGTTTTCCTGGAAACATGTACAAAGCAAAAAGCTGTTTGAAAGAGAAATGAATTTTCCAGGGAAATTTATCTAGAAATGTATAGAGAATTTTGAAATAACAAAATGAAAGCTAACAAATTAAAGAGTCATTGGGGAATGTTTTCTTGTGTTCTTTTTTATTTGTTTATTTTAAGAATTTAGGGATAAATGTGCCAGTTCAAGGCATAGGTCTATTTCAGTGTGAAGCATTGTGCTAAGCACCGAAGGGAATACAATGATGAAAACCAAGAATTTGTTTTATGCTATTGCATTTGCAGCTTACTGCACACTTTAATATTTATAATTTATTTTGACCTTTTAACCACTCTGTGAGGTACACCTGACAGGGCAACATTATCATCCTTTATAGACACAGAGGAAGAAATAAGACCAGAGACAGTAGTTGCCTTGCCTAAGGTCAAACAGCTAGTTTGACAGGGTGGTGTCTTGAGTGAATTAATAATGCTGTAAAGGTTTTCTAAGGGACTCTGAGAAAAGAAAGACCAGTTTCTGCTAAAAGAAATGAAGATACCAGTTCCTCCAGCTGGAGGAAATAAGATGGGCCTTGAAAAATGCTTTAAATTACAATTAGACATTAAAGACAGAGGAAGTGGTGTGACATAAAAGCATGGATCTGTGGAAATTAGGATGCTTCCTGATAGAGGGTCTTGCTGCACATTTGTCAGAGGATGGAGAGCCACCACAATTTGTTGTGATCGCTTCCTGTTCATGCAGCAAGACTCAGTCTGCTCGGGTTCAAGTCTCAGTTCTAGCATTTATAAATTGTTTGATCTTGGGCTTTATCTAGACCAGTGATGGCGAACCTATGGCACGCGTGTCAGAGGTGACACGCGAACTCATTTTTTTGGTTGATTTTTCTTTGCTAAATGGCATTTAAATATATAAAATAAATATCAAAAATATAAGTCTTTGTTTTACTGTGGTTGCAAATATCAAAAAATTTCTATATGTGACACGGCACCAGAGTTAAGTTAGGGTTTTTCAAAATGCTGACACACCGAGCTCAAAAGGTTCACCATCACTGTGGTCTAGACTTTAGTTTCCTCAATAGTAAAATGAGTGGAACAGTAACTACTTTGAAGGATGGTTGTAAGGATTTAAATGGCTAAAGTACATATGCCTGGAACATAGCAACTGAAAATAATTGTTAGTTATAAATATGACGTGATCAGAGATGCAGTTTAGGAATGCTATTGTGGTGTGAACTGTTCAAAGGCAGGGGTGCGACAGAGGTGGGGTAGAATACCTAGAGGAGGGAGTCAAGTTGAAGCTCAAACAGCAAGTTGGAGCCTATAGCAAGAGTCCAAGTGATGTGCAGTGAGGGCTTGACTTGGGATACCAACATTGGGAATCTCAGATGTCAAGCATTTTAGAACCTTTTACAGAAGAAAAATAAAATGTGAAATGTGCTTTTTAATTGTCTGAAAATTAAAACTTCTCCCTGTTGACTGGCTAGATTTAAAATTTGATGACCAAATTTATAAAGATTTATTCCAGTTCAAATAATCCTATAAATACACCAGATAATTCTAACCTTCACATCTGTTCAAACCGCAACACAGATAAAAGAACTAATGGGAAGACCAACCCTTTCCTTTCCTAAATGAGGCTCCATTGATTTTTTTTTGGCAAACCAATGAAAGATGATAAATTGCCCCAAATCTATAGGACTGATTGGGGTGTTCCCAACGGACTCAAGGCTATAAGATCTCATAGCTAGACCATAAAATGCTTTTGCAGCTCTGAGAATATTCCTTAAATTCCTTTGTTCCCATCAGACCTTTGGGCATTTGGGAGTATATTCTCTTGGCTCCAAGACTAACTTTTTTTGTTTGTTTGTTTCACAGGTCAATGACCAAAACCTCTAAATAGTCACCAAAAAAGCTCATGAGGAGGTCAGAGGCTGCCCCAAAGGCATTTGGTTTCTGGTCCAGGAACTCAGTGCAGACCTGAAATCTGTCCTAGCAACCTGTGATTACCTCCAGCAGTAGTGAGCTGGCTTCCTCCCAGGGGCTCCTGCTTTGTATGTTCAGTTCTTCCCAGAAGACTGAGGTCTAGTGCTGTGCTGTACAGTGTGGGAGCCATGACCACGCGTGGCTATTGAGCACCCGGCATGTGTCTAGAGTTGAAATGTGCTCCAAGTGTAAATTACACACCCATTTCAGAGGCTTAGTGTGAAAAAGGAAAAAAAAAACACAATAGAAATATCTCAATATTTTCATATTGATCGCATTTTGAAAAGATAACATTATAAAATTTCCCTGGTGTCTTTTTTACTTTTTCTGATGTGACTATTAGACATCTTAAAATGACACGTGTGGCTCACATTGTATTTATATTGGAAAGTGCCACTCTAGAGGTAGGATGCCATTAGTCTCCCAGATTCTTCTGCAAAGCATTTAGTAATGTTCCATTGTTCTGTTGATCACCCTTTAGTTGGACGTGTAACCTCACTGTTCTAGAAGCTGATTGTTTTATCCCTATGTACATTTGTCCTGCAATTCATGATTGTCCTGTAAACCTAATATTAGTACAAGATGACTTCCTTCCATTTTGTCTTAATAAAAGCTGAATGGGGGCTAAATTAAGTGGAGGATGAACAAATAAAGGCCGATGGAAATTTAAAAAGGAAGGAAAGGCCCAGCCATCATGGCTCAGTGATTGAGCGTTGGACCTATGAACCAGGAGATCACTGTTTGATTCCCAGTCAGGGCACATGCCTGGGTTGCAGGCTCAATCCTCAGTGTGGGGCATGCAGGAGGCAGCTGACCAATGATTTTTTCTCATCATTGATGTTTCTATCTCTCTCTTCCTTCCTCTCTGAAATAAATAAAAATGTGTTTCTTAAAAAGAGGCAGGAAATAAAATGCACGATATTGAGAAATTCCTACTCAAAACATACATCTGTAGGATGTATGTTTTTTCTCTGTTTTTATAGAGGAAGATACAGTGTTCAGAGAGGTTAAGTAACTTTCCCAAAGTAATACAGTTCATACCTGTTGGAGGATTCAAAAGGTCTAACAAATTCCAAAGCATAACTCTTTCTCGTATCATAATGCCTTTCCTCTACTGACACCTTTTGTGAAAATTAAACAGTAACCATTGTTTTGTAGATATTTCTCTTATTAACCACAAATGTCCTTCTTTAAGTGTGTGCTGTGCTTGTCAAATTAGTTTAATATTGACTAAAGTGTGTATAGAACAAAGTTTATTCATGGGAGTTTTTATTCATGAGAGGCCAGTAAGTATTCCATATGCCCTCTCTTCTCTCTCCCAGTTGTGTAACCTTAGATAGCCATTTGTGCAACATGGAGTTAATGACACAAATCTCACAGGGCTGCTGAGGGGCTAAAAGCAGGCTGTGAGGGAGAAAGTGCTCTGTAGAACATGAACTTTACAGAGTCAACCTCCCCATACCCTTCTCCCACTCCTGGAATGGGTGCGACATAATGATTTCACCTTGTTCTGCTACATTTATGTATATTATACTGACAGACAATGGGTTCATAGTTTTTTGTCTTTGAAAATGAGATGCAATATGAAAATCTAGAAATTATAAGGACCTTATGTGTCACCTTCCTGATCCCTCTCTCAACACAAGACTGCTTTTCAGAAACCACAGGCAAGTCTCATCCTCTCCTTCCAATAGTCCATGCCAGCCCCTTTGATCTTTTCACTCAAAAAGTTTCTTTCCCCATCTGCTAACCTAAAGTTTCCTCATTAATTACTTTGGATGAAAATGAGAAAGATAATGGAAGATTAATGTTACCCCATAACTTTTTCTTCTCTAGACAAAGTTATTTTATAGCCTTTAAGTGTCTTCTTTTCTTCATTTTGATTGTTATCTCCTGAAACCCATTTGCATTAATTTTCATTCAACTGGGTCTTATTTTTTAAGTATGTAGAAATCGTGATTACAGAGAGGATAATGCATTGCTACCATTATTTTAGAAAGGTTTACTCTAAAGTCAGTGTTTGTTTTCTTGCTTAGGCTAGATTCTAGGAGAATGATTTCAGGAATAATAATCAATGGTTTGATGTTTGCTGCTGTTGAATTGGTTAGTTTCCCATTTTAAGAATTGAGAGAAAAAAAAATAAGGGATCGTGAAGCAGGGGGATCAACAGAAAAGGTGCCATTTGTTCATCGGGATTTGACATGGAGTCAGTGCAGTGTACAGGTAGGTAGTGGTGGAACTAAACTGAAGCAATAAAAGTGTTGCCTCAGGTCCCTTAGGCTTCGGAGGTTCCGCCCATACAAACCTCTTATTTTAGGGGTTGGAGGCATTGCCAAGATAAATGTGTTAACCCAAAAGGACAAAATGTAGAAAAAATGAGAGTGACTCCACAATATTTATCTTGTTTATTTACTAACAAAACACTTTATGGCCCTGGCCAGTGTTGCTCAGTTGGTTGGAGCATCATCTTGTGGACCAAAGGGTTGCAGGTTTGATTCCTAGTCAGGGCACAAACCCAGTTTGGGCATGTGTGGAGGATAAATGTGTTAACCAAAAAGGACAAAATGTAGAAAAAATGAGAGTGACTCCACAATATTTATCTTGTTTATTTACTAACAAAACACTTTATGGCCCTGGCCAGTGTTGCTCAGTTGGTTGGAGCATCATCTTGTGGACCAAAGGGTTGCAGGTTTGATTCCTAGTCAGGGCACAAACCCAGTTTGGGCATGTGTGGAGGCAGCTGATTGATGTTTTTCTCTTTCTCTCTCTCCCCCCCTTCCTCTGTCTCTCTCTAAAATCAATAAAACATCTCTTTAAAATAAAAAACAAAAAACAAAATACCCCCGCTTTTTCTTTTTGTAATTTCCATAAGTTTCGAGATTTTAGTTCCTTAAGGCGGAACGTTCCCACCAAGGAACACAGCAATGGTTCCATGGAACTGGAAGTTGAGACTGTTTCCTGGCCACCCTCACCCTAATCGCATGCCACTAAAACAGCATGAATAGGTGCATATGTTTTGACTAGGAGATTGATCCTGATTTTCAGTGGGAAGTTGAGTTGGTCTGATACAATGGCACCAAAGATGAGCATGCTTGGAAGTAGGAAGATTTTCTGAACATGTCACTCAGTTTCCCATGTTCTGTGGTAAAATAATATAGGCATAACTGCTAATGACACAGCCCTGAAGTAATAAAGATATGTTACCACATCAGGCAAAGAATCAAGACTAGCTAAGGTACTTGATAAGGTTAGAGAGAATTTGGAATAGGAATGTAAGAAGGATATTATAAATACTAACTACAGCCATGTGAGTGGTTTCACAAAAAAGGCTGCAGAAGTCATGTGTATTTTTTGTGTGTTCATATGAATGTATTCATGTATATTAACCCGTCTTTCCCTCTGCTCAATTTTTATGTAATCTAAGATGTTTTAACAATGATTAACTCTGTATCTCATTCTTATTGTTAAACTGTGGGATATCAAGGGGGAGTGTGAATCATATGGAAAAGAAATAAATATCACCCAGAGATGCATAAAATGATAAGAGACTTTGTGTTTCATCTTTTGTGGAAGTCAGCATGTCTTCAATTGAATGAAGGATAGCTGTACTATATTAGGTGGAAACATGCTGTTTTGTCTTTATTTGGAAATTAAATATGGGTAAAGGAATGTTTATGCATGTTGAATTGACCCAACCCCAACACTTCTAGGTCTGGTAACTGTATTTCTAAGAATTTGTACCCCCTGCCCCCCCACCACCACCCACACACTGTGGTTCTGGCATAGAGTTTGCCAATGAGAAGATCACCTGGGAGATTGGGAAGTTGTAAATAAAGCAGAAACCACTATTCTTGGGAAGACATGGTGAGAGGATGTTGGACAGATGTGGTAGCTCTCTAGACCTGTCCAGAAGCCTGACTTTACAGCTGTGACTGCCAGACGTGGTAGCATCACTGATATCTCTACGAGCCCCTCCTCCACAGTTGTGGCAGCCAGATGTGGTGGCTTCTTGACCTTCTCAGTGACTCTGACTTAGCTACCTTTTCTAGTGCTGTGGGCGGAAGTCACTAGCAATTGCTTCTCTGATGTTTTAGCTCTGGCCTTTCAGGTGTTTACTGCCCAGTTCTTCCCACATTCATAAGACATCTAATTCCTATATTATGTATATCAATTTATCTTCAACACATGTAATGGCTCTGTTTCCCTAACTGAATCCAGACAAGGATAGTATGGGATCAAGTGATTATTGAACTATATAACCCATTATTCCTTAGTTTGATTCCTTCAACGTTAATTGCCACAAAATTTGTAACCTAAACCTAATGTTTTATTATAATTATTATGATTATAACTTTTTGATGTCATATTTGTAAACTAGTAGACAAGAATGATTTTTGGTGTCTAGAACATTGACCTATAAATATTTTGAAACAGACTCATTAAAATGATGTTAACATTTAACTCTTTATGACACTAAATGAGTTATAAAAATGATAATAGGACACATACCAATATTTTATACTCATTGCTTCCAGGTAAAATGATGCTCAGTAGGTGGTAGTCATGCTGATGGTGAGACATAAGTATGTTGATGAATACTGAAGAAATCAACCATCATCTGATGGTTTGAGAACATAGTGTTAATCATTTTGATGCCTTCAATATTTTGGAGTTTTGACATTTTGTAGGTAAAATTTTAAAATGAATCATTAAGCTTTTAACTGTTTATCCAGATGTTTGTCCTAGTGCACTTAGAGTAGAGTAGGTAAAAGCTAAATTGCTATTTGTTTTAGTCCCAAATTAATGCAAAAGAAATCTAATTAGTCTAAATGCTGAGCCACTGAATTAAGCACTAGTTTTGTAAATCAAACAGTTTCATCAAATGGCCTTGCTGTTTCTGGACTCATATTTAATCACTTTGGTTTAATGCCAGTTTCATGGATTTCATGGCAAGAGAATAATTAGTTGACATGTAATTAAATTAAACATGAATTATTTCCCATTTCAATACTATAAGCTAAAGCATATTTAGGTGTGTGTTGATAATCATAAATGAATATGTTCTCAAGCACAAACCTCTCCTAAATCAACCAATAAAATACTGGCCTTGTTAAATATGTCCACGGTATCAGGATAATTTCATCTCTCTCCCTTCCTCTCTGTAAAAAATCAATAAAATATATTAAAAAAAATGAGTCATTAAGCTTTTAACTGTTTATCCAGATGTTTGTCCTAGTGCACTTAGAGTAGAGTAGGTAAAAGCTAAATTGCTATTTGTTTTAGTCCCAAATTAATGCAAAAGAAATCTAATTAGTCTAAATGCTGAGCCACTGAATTAAGCACTAGTTTTGTAAATCAAACAGTTTCATCAAATGGCCTTGCTGTTTCTGGACTCATATTTAATCACTTTGGTTTAATGCCAGTTTCATGGATTTCATGGCAAGAGAATAATTAGTTGACATGTAATTAAATTAAACATGAATTATTTCCCATTTCAATACTATAAGCTAAAGCATATTTAGGTGTGTGTTGATAATCATAAATGAATATGTTCTCAAGCACAAACCTCTCCTAAATCAACCAATAAAATACTGGCCTTGTTAAATATGTCCACGGTATCAGGATAATTTCAGCCTTGAATGACTACATATCAAATTGAATCTGGCTGAAATAATGAAGATAACTTAGTATTTCACAAAACATGTATTCTGAAATTCCCCTGAACTCCAAATAATTTTAATTTTTAGGCTTGTTTAGAAAATGTAGGGACAAGTCTCAATGACAAACATTTAAAACTATGTTTAAGGAATCCTCTGACCATGAATTAATCTGAGGAATTTTTAACTTTTTAAAAACAAATCTTCATATTTTCTAAATTCTTGTGATTTCTGGAATTATGCTCACATATATATTCAATAAAAATATATTTTTAAATAAAAATGTTGCAATTATTCTGAATATTGTAGTTAAAGGGTATAACAAAGTCTTGCAATCATGGAATCTCAGAATTGGAGTGGATTTTAACATTCATCTATTGAATGAATTATATATGTATATTCAGATAATCAAAGTTTAATGTACTATATTTAACATAAACTATTTCAAGCATTATTTAATTTGTGTTAACAATGGAGTCCTTACGTATCTTGCTGCAAGATATTGTTGTGATTACCAGTTATCATACTCTAAAAATGCACAAGTTCAGTTAATACAGTGTGTAGGTAGTAGAATGTCATATAAACCAATTCCATCCATAAATCTAAATTATTATTTTTTGTAAAGTTATCCGGAAATCATAACTCTAGACCATTTTTTGGCAACAGTAATCTACAAAATGTTAAATTTCCACAGGAATTTATTGACTTTATAATTTAGTCCTAATGATACACTATATATATAGTGTTAGAAAACCTCATTGAATAGCTAGTAAACACCAAGACAAACTGAGTGAGGGTATTAAACCCCTTCTATGCCAAATATTAAACCAAGAGAATTAGCTTTTTCAGTTGTAAGATGTGCAGCAACCTAAGCAGTATTACTACATATTAAAATGTAGTAAAATGTTTTGAAAAAAAAAGAATTATCTGACCTTGATAATAATAACAGTACTATATTTCTGATTATAAAAGCAAGACATGTTCATTATTATATAAAATTGGAAAATCAAACAGCCTGAAAAATGCAGAAAAAACAAAAATTTTATATTTTTACAATCTATAGGTAATCACTGATTTTATTTTTAAAATACTATTTATGTATACAAATTTATGCCTATACATTTAATTCAAAGAATACATACAACTTTGTGTATTACATTCAAACATTTTCCATTCTTAATATTGTTTAAGAATATAATTTTTAATTCACCAAATACTCAATTATTTGGACATGTAATAATTAATTAATTGAATTTATATAGCTAGAAAATCAGATTGTTTATTTTTTTTTTACTACAAATAACTCATTGACGAAATCTCTGTATATAATCGACAATATGACAGATTATTTTCTTAGATGAATTCCTCAGATGGGGCACTTTTAAGTCAAATGATATGAACATTTTTAATGTTTTGGATTTATATTTCCTAACTGTCTTCCCTAAGATTCTTGGAGCTTAGCTTCTTCAACCTCTAGTATGATAAAATTGTGTAATAGGTGGCTGAGTCTCAGATTTTTGATAATTTTTTATCATTTCTGTCTGCTCAACTTTGGACCTGTTTGGGAGAGCTTCTTAAGGGATTCTAGATTGGCCCTCTGGGACCAGCTTCTAGTGGTCCTTGAGGCTCTTCTGACCTTGAATCTGTTTCTTCTTCAGTTTGGACTCCTGGTTTTAGAAATCTGTTTTACCTCACATTCCTTCTTCTAACTCCTATCTTGCCTAAATCTGATGGAACCTTTGCCTACTTACCAAAAGGTTGGAGTCTGGCTTTTGGATTCCAGTCTAATAGCTACAGGCCTATTACTGATAACTTCCCAGAAGCAGACAACCTTAACTGTGACCACTAAGATGAACACATAATGTATTGTCCAAATAGTAATGCATTTGAAAGTGGTAGGGGAGCACTATATTTAAAAATTATGCCTGTGTGGCAGGCATAAATTGGGATTGCCTAAGGCAATCTGGGATGTTTGATTACCTCTAGATTCCTTATCTCCATGTATGCCCACCAGTTGGGACCTTTTGTGTTAAATCTCCATGACTAATTGACTGCCTGCATTTGTGGTTGTGCTCAAGGTTCTTGCCATAAAATACAACCTTAAATTTTCTGCTGTATAAGCCTTATTATAATGTTAGTTGAGAAACATTCTATTTAATAATATTTATGAATGAATACTTACAGGGCATGCAGCTTTTCCATTCCTGTAAGATATTCTAAATTAGGCCATCTATCAAACCAGATGTTAAAGTTCTGCATTCTTGGAACCTGGATTAATTGCCATCTGGTATCATTTCCTTTTAGGATATATTGGGGCACATTTTAAGAAATGGGTGTTTGAAATTTGTTGCTTTATCAGTTGTTGACATGTTGTAAGGAAGGCATTCCCCCTCCACCCCCCCCCCCCAAATGTGTCATCTTTGTGAGAACAAGAACAAATTCCTCTCTGGTATTGCTTTAAGGAGAAGCAGCTATGTCTCTTCTGGGCCACTGGTTTGTCTTTAGTTTCCAGACACAGAGCCTTGTAACATTTTGTTTATCTCTTTGGTTTGGTGACCAATAAGCTCAGGGCCCAGTTTTGCTACATTTCCAGCAAATCTACAAGGCTTTGTATATATTTCTTATACCTGGCTTTATTATTTTTCTACCCTTATTCCTCTTAGTCCAGATCCCCACATCTGGTTTGCAATTTTGTAATGCAGTTTTAGTTTTGCTATTGTTATGTTGTCAGCTACTTCAGCCCTTTGTGGAAGGAGGCGGTACTTAAGTGTACAGTTGACCCTTACACAATGCTGGTTAACAGCATAGACTGCTCACCCTTTGTTTCCAAATAGAAAAAAGTATTTTCCACCCATGGTTAGAAATCTACAGTTGTAAACTGTGGTTGAGAATGAGAAAATGCTGTTTCAGTCCACGGTTGGTTGAATCTGTAAATGCAAAACCCATGGCCAGAAAGGGCCAACTGGGGATCGAGCTGGCAACCCGGGCATGTGCCCTGACCGGGAATTGAACCGTGACCTGGTTCATAGGCTGACACTCAACCACTGAGCCATGCCGGCTGGGATTTTTAAAAATTGAGGTAACATTGGTTTAAACATTACAGAAGTTTCAGGTGTGCCACATTGTAATTCGATATCCATATACACTATAGCATGCTCACCACCAAACATCTAGTTTCAGTCTATCTCCAGACATTTGACACTTTTTGCCCTTTTTGTCCTCCTCCTACTCCTCTTCTCTCCTGGTATCTACCAGTCTGTTGTCTGTATCTATGAGTTTGTTTTTGTTTTGTTTGTTTGTTTCTTCTTTTAAAAAAATATTCCCATATGAGTAAAATCATATGATTTTGGTCCTTTTCCAGTCTGACTTATTTCACTTATAATGTCCTCAAGATCCATTCATATTATTTCAAATGGCACTATTTCATCTTTTAAAAATATATTTTTATTGATTTCAGAGAAGAAGGGAGAGGGAGAGCAAGCTAGAAACATCAATGATAAAAGAGAATCATTGATTGGATGCCTCCTGCACACCCCATACTGGGGATCGAACCCGCAACCCAGGCATATGCTCTGATTGGGAATTGGACTGTGACCTCCTGGTTCATACATTGATGCTCAACCACTGAGCCACACCAGCTGGGCCTTTTTATCATTTTTAGTGTCCCAGTAATACCCAGTACTCTATTGCATGTGTATGCATGTGTACATGTGCCTGTCTGTCTATCTATCGATCTATCTATCTATACCACTTCTTCTTTATCCATTCATTGGTTGATGGATATTTAGGTTGTTTCCATATGTTGGCTATTGTAAATGATGCTGCAATGAACATAGGGGTGCAGATGTCTTTTCAAATCTCATCTTTCTTACACAACTAAAATCCTTCCTCTAAGGTTTTAAAACTGAAACATCAGATTCCTGCCATCCCCTGCTATCTCTTTCTCTCCACGTTAAAAGAAGAGTGTGCAATCCTTGTCTCTATTACTCCCCCCCCGCCCCCCTGAAGCTGTCCCCTTGATGTCAGCCTGCTTTCCTCAGTGTTGAATGCAAGGGATACTTCTTAGTCCTGAACTTACTTAGTTCTCAATTCTTCTTTCTCAGATTGTGTTGTTCCCATGGAGTTCCTGATGCCATAAGTTTTGTAATTAATCTCATTTATCTCCTAACATATCTCTAGCCTGGTAACTTTCCTGTTCTCAGTTGCCTGTTAGCCACTGATGTCTAGAAGTCTTGCAGGCATGTCGCACTCAGCAGCTTTTCATCTTGGTCCTTCTCTCTTGGACTTAATTCTTTTTTGTTGTTTTCCCCTAGCTTTGAGAACGGCACCACCAGATGCCTTCTTGCCAACTCCAAAAGCCTAGGCATCTTCTTCTATTTCTCTCTGTCCCTGCTCTCACCCCAAATATCACCAAATCCTGGAGATACATTCCCTAAACATCTCTTATATCACCACCATGCAGCCTGACCCCACCACAGGGGCTCCATTCTCTCAGTCACCTTGATGTCTCCTGTGCCTTGTATGTTGCCAAGGGCATAATAAGTGCTCAAAGTATTTCACGAATGAATAATTAAATTATTTTAGAAAATTGAAAAACATTAAGAGATAACAGAAGTGGAATATGGACTTTAAAAAAATACCCTTCATGTTATTAGCACACAATTTATTTTAACAAGCCAAATGAGTCCAATATTTTTTTGCACTGAATTGCTATGGAACATCTTATCAAAAATATATACTTAGAAATGTATTTTTAATGACTTCCAGGAGGCTGTTTCTCTACAATTTGAGTAGGAAAATGCTATACAGTGAGTAATTTAGTCATATGAGCCTTTGGTTGAGACGTAACATATAAACATTTAACATAAGAAAACACCAAAATGAAGAAGTAGCACACAAATTGAGGGTTGCTACAATGAAATTTCATGTATTATTTGCTTTTAGGGAAGCAAGAATCACATTTCTAACTATCTTTGAAACCTACTTATAAAATGCATGGTTGAGAGAGGCTTTTTAATGTGTTCTAATTTATAAAAGTAAGTTCAGCTTCGGTTTGGTGATAAAATTCTAATTGTTCCACATACATGTGTTCATAATGAGGCAGCAAAGAGTGTGGGTAATTGGGTGGCTCTTTAGAAAATTGAATCCTGGTAATTTATCTACTAATTAGTAACTGGATGCTTCCCTTTTCCAGGGCACCACTTTTAAAGACTTTTCTGAAAGCTTCTGCAAAGCAGTATTCACATCTAATAGTCAGTCTTTCTGGTCATCAAACACCACAGCCCTTTGGAATGAGAAAGGTAAAGGATTACTTCTGAAGGGCGGGCCGTATGTGGAAGAGGAGGATTGCTTCTTGAGATGGTGCTCACACTCTAGGTCAGCCTAGGTTTCACCTGGTTGGCATGGGAATCTTGGAAGTTCTTTTCTGCTGCTCTGGGAGAACAGCATTAGGTTGGGATTTTCTCTAGTCAGGGCAGGGTGTGTGTGTGTGGGGGGGGAGGGGGGTCAGAGGTGAATTAGAGACTCTGCAGCCTGCATGCTGTGTAGAAATTGATGTTTAGAGATTGATCACCCCTGTGATGATTACCTCCTGCAGTATCCCTGAAGACAAAAAAAAAAAAGAAAAAAGAAAAGGATAAGACATTAGCTCATCAAGTTAGAATAATTAATAAATCATGGCATTGCTCTTGACCATTGGAATTTTGATGCTGACTTGGTAGTGTACTCAATGAACTCGTTAACTTTCAAGTTAGGGTTGTTTAGACACTGGATGGGCAGATTTCCAGTACAGGACTGGATGCTTGCATTTTTTATTTGCTGGAGATTCCTTTGACCTTGATGAAAGCCAAAAGAGAGGAAATCGCATGCAAGGAGGCAGAACTTAAAATGAAAAACACATGAAATAGGAGCTCTCTGTGGAATTGAAGCATGGAACACTGGCTGGGAGTGGTGTGGTGTTTGCCCTTGCACAGTTTGGCCTGATCACTCAGAGGAATGCCGTGCAATAGTCACAAGGAAAAGGAGCTGATGGTCAGGCACTGACATTTCTTATATAGTTTCTCCAAAAGATAAACACTTTTTGATCACATATACGTGTCTGAGGTGTTCTGTGAATTTGTTAATGGCTGTAATGTTCACATGTGTCTTTCACTTTGTCCACTTGAAGGCATCACATTAAAAGGCCGGTGATTTCTATGATCCTTTCATATTATATAAGGGAGAGCTTGCATAACAAAAGGCATGTATTTACAATCCAGATATGGAAAATTCATTGCAGATGGCACTGACTGCCGTGTAGAGGATGCTATTCTGCATTAAAATTACTTTTATGGTTAAATAACATTTAATGTCTTATGTAATTATAGCATTATAATTTTAAAAAGAAAACAAATTAATTACCCATATGAAAGTTAATTTGCTGAAATTAGATTTAAAAAATAAATCTAGCCCAACCGATGTGGCAGTGGTTGAGCATCGACCTTTGAACAAGGAGGTTGGGGTTTGATTCCCAATCAGGGCACATGCTCAGGTTGCAGGTTTGATCCCTGGGAGGGGGTGCGCAGGGGGCAGCTGATCAATAATTCTCTCTCATCATTGATGTTTCTGTCACCCTCTCCCTGTCCTCTCTCTGAAATCATTAAAAATACATATTTTTAAAAATCCAAAAACAAATTTCTGTCATTCTATAGGTGAAATTGTCATGAACCTAACATACATTAAAAAAAAAAAATTCATTATATGAGAGTGACAGTTTTCTTTCAGTATATTATGACCCCCTTCCACTAATATTTTTGCCTTTAAGTTTTTAATCAAGGAACAGAATTTTTATAATAAAGTTAATAAGTTATATTTATTGCCCATTATGAAGTATATGTAACTGAACAAATAAACCACTTAGTTCTTATTAAAGGAGGAGTCAGCTCTGCATATAAATGGAAGTACTAGTTCTTTCATCTGATGATGAGATTTTTAAAACTGTACTTCACATGCCCCTACTTATCCTGTTTCCAATGTCGATTGCTCTTTCCCTCTATTTGATGTTTGGTGAAACCCTATCCACTCTTCAAAGGCCGATACAAAATGTCATCTTCATGGAAGGAATTAACTTGCCTTCTCAGGAGTTCCTTTTGCCCTGGGCCATCGGGCCAGGTGCACCTTGTGACAAAGATGCACTGTTTGCTGTGGTTTTTAATGAAGGTGATAGCACTTTATCATATTTTGTGGCCCATTTGGTGGTACAATACCTGTCACAGAATAATGTTTGACTAAATAATGAAACAAAAGTTGAAGGTCTTATATATGTTTCAAATGAAAATACCATTAATTTGATACTAACTTAAGGAAATAAAAATTTTACATCAAAGAAATAAACATTTATGTCCCAAAGTGATGGGATCCAGACTTAAAGGCTTATATTTTATTTTATTTCTCTTACTGTACTGGTTTTGGGAACAGATGAAAGATCAAACTACTAAAAATCAGCAATGTTTATGAAAAAGTACTACCTACTTTATTTGCCTAAAATGCTTCAGAATCATCTCTTGTTACATGGCAGCAGATACACTACAGCTCAAAGCTATTATAACAATCAACAGTACAATATCTGTTACCTGTATCATGATGTAATTCACCTTTTAAGATAAGCTTTACAAGTTTCATGAAAGGTTTTTATTGTGCAGTTTGTGTTTATTTTTGCTATTTATGTAAAAGATGATATGAAACACTAATAACATTTTGAAAATAATAATCCTAATACAACTATTTTCATTTTTGCCAGAGACTTTATTTATATGTATATACCCATTTTATATACCTACTAGAGTGCGTGGATTCATGCACATTGAAAGGAAATTAATTAGAAGGTGGCCGGTGGGGCAGGACTGGGAGAGACGGGCCAGACATACCCTGGTGCCAACCACCGCGGTCCCTCCCATGCCAGCTGCACCTGGGGTGGCGTCTGCGGAGTGAGTGGGTCCCTCCGGCAGGTGGGGTCCCTTGGCCTGGCCTGCAGGGATTGGGCCGAAACCGTCAGTCCGACATCCCCTGAGGGGTCCCGGAGTGCCAGAGACCACTCTGCAAGTTGCTGTCACTCAGCAGCTCCTGTGTCGAGCATCTGCCCCCTGGTGGTCAGTGCACATCATAGCTGCCGGCAGGTCAACCAGTCAGCTGGTTGGCCGGTCACTTAGCCTTTTATATATATAGACTAGGGGCCCAGTGCACAAAAATTTGTGCACTCAGGGGGGAAAGGGGGGTCCCTCAGCCCGGCCTGTGCCCTCTCGCAGTCTGGGACCCCTCGGGAGATAACCACCTGCTGGCTTAGGCCTGCTCCCGGGTGGCAGAGGGCAGGCCCAATCCCTAAGTGCAGCCCCTGGTCAGGCTCAGAGCAGGGCTGATTGGAGAGTTGGGGCACCGCCCCCTGTCATGCACAGAGCAGGGCCGATCAGGGGGTTGGGGCGCCGCACCCTGTCAAACACAGAGCCACAGGGCAATCAGAGGTTGGGGAGCTCCCCCGTATCAGGCACAGAGCAGGGCTGATCAGGAGGTTGGGGCGCCTTCCCCTGTCACAAACAGAGCAGGGCGGATA
>NW_005370683.1:3581805-3582502 GCF_000412655.1 Myotis brandtii
ATATTCCTGGTGCCCCGCGCTCTTGGTTTTCCCTTCCTGCTCTGTCTCCATCCCATGGCCTCCCACTCTGCCAAGTCCTCCAAGCCACCAGCTCTCCCTCTCTGCTCTCCGTCTGGCAGTTTGGGGAGCCAAGTTCCCTAAGCCGCTCCACTCTCCGCCGGCTCTCCCATTCTGCTCTCCACCCAGCAGCTTGGGGGGAGCGACCGAGAGAGCCACGTCCGCCTAAGCCGCCGGCTCTCCCACTCTGCTCTCCGCCCGGCATCTGTGTATGCAAATTAGACCGCCATCTTTAGTGGGTTAATTTTCATACTCACTCCTGATTGGCTGGTGAGTGTAGCGGAGGGATGGTCAATTTACATGTTTCTCTTTTATTATATAGGATAATTGTATTAAAATACCATTTTGTATTATACTTTTTAACTGAATACCATATCATAATATTTTCACATGTTTCAGCATGATCTTTAATACAATTTTCGAAAAGTTTACTTTTTATGTCATTGTGCCATAATATATACATATGATATATACATACTATACACTGTATAAAATACACATGTACATATTATATCAGGGGTGGGCAAACTTTTTGACTCGAGGGCCACAATGGGTTCTTAAACTGGACCGGAGAGCCGGAACAAAAGCATGGATGGAGTGTTTGTGTGAACTAATATAAATTCAAAGTAAATATCATTAC
>NW_005370683.1:3583353-3613727 GCF_000412655.1 Myotis brandtii
GCAGTATTGAAGGCAAAAGGTGGCCCAACGAAGTACTGATGGGGTGGTCATAATAATCTGGCCACTCACGTTCAAATACATCCCATGTTCAAAGGCTGTTAAATCGCGTTGTTTACCCATATCTTCAGAAAAAAATCACATTTACTGTTGTGGTAAACAACCTGCTTCCCTATTTATAATGGTCTGGCCCTCTAACAACTTCAGCGCAAAATTATAGCTAATTTGCCTACAAACGTCAGGTGGTCATAATCTGGCCACTCAGTGTATAAATAAATATATATTTGCCTAACTATCTATTTATCTATCACCTGGCTAGCTAGCTAAACATTTATCCAAAATCCAAAATGAATCTTTCAGGCTACCTAAATGAATTTATCTATCACCTGGCTAGCTAGCTAAACATCTATCAAAAATCCAAAATGAATCTTTCAGGCTACCTAAATGAATTATAAAATCTTCTCTATTTTTTTTCTAATGATTCTGTTTCATTATCTGTATCAAAATTAAACATGGTTTATCAGATAAATGGTTGTTGGTCTAGTGACATAAGGAATAGTAGGATAAGACCTTTAAGCTAAGGGATCTTTTTTTCAGATTAATGGAATACTTTATTTTCTTTAAAATGTTTTTGAATGTTTACTCTGTTTCAGGACTTTGTATTTTGCTGGGATCATAAAAATGAACGTTGTCAACATATCTACAACTATAAGAACTTATATTCTAGTCAAGATGAGAAATGAAAAACAGGTATGTGGACAAGTAAAAAAAAATATTTACAATTTATAATACATCAAGGAAATATGTTTAAACTCATCTTAAAATATGTCTGTTTATGGTGAGAGGTTGATGAACTCCTTACTGGCCATCTGGTTAAGTTACAGTAAAGGAGTCAGGATGTATGGGGGAAGCTTTCAGGCAGTAGGAACAGCATGAGATGAAGCTCTGAGGTGGAGAAGAGCCTATTTGAAAACTGGGAGTGGAGGTGTGGGCAGGATGAGCCTCAGACAGTGAGCAGAGGGTAAATGGCACGAGACAAAATTGAAACAATAGGAACAGATTGAGGGACCAGATAGTGTTGGACTTGTCTGGGATTAGTAATGTAGACTTTGTTTTGGGTGTAATAAGAAGCCTTTGAATGATTAATCAATGTAGTAACATAGTCCATTTTCCATATTAAAAAAGTTAGTTTTTTTGCCCTAGCTGGTTTGGCTCAGTGGATAGAATATTGGCTTGTGGACTGAGGGTCCTGGGTTCCATTCCAGTCAAGGGCACATGCCTGGATTTCAGGCTCGATCCCCAGTGGGGAGCATGCAGGAGGCAGTAGATCAATGATTCTCTCTCATCATTAATGTTTCTAGCTCCCTCTCCTTCCTCTCTGAAATCAATAAAAAATATATATTTTTAAAAAGTTACTTTTTATGCAATATGGAGCATGAATGGAGGGAGCAAGAATGTCAAAAGAGACTATGTAGGAGGCAGTTGCAACTGTGCAGGTCAAACATTGGCTTTGCGGAGTAGGGTGATAGCAGAGGAGATGGAAAGTAGTGGGCACAATGATAGAAGGTGATGCTAAGATGTAGGGAATAAAAAGAGAAATCAGAAGGACTGAAATATCTGACTTAACCAATTGCTGGTGTTAATATTTACTGAGATGTGGGAGACATATTAGTTGGCAGGGTGGGTAGCAGTGATGATGTTCAGTAGTCAGTTGGAAATGATGAATCTGCGGTTAGAGAAGTGGCCTGGCTGGAGAGGCAGGTAGACTCCTTAGGTGGTGGGAGCAGGCAGTATGATTAAGGCCTGCTGACAACGTGTGTGTCTTCATCTTAACTATACTTTTAAATGTAAGGAAATGGATAACATCATTTAGAGAGAAAGATGAGAAGTCATCTTAATACCATGTTTGGGAACACAAACATTTAAAGGCTGGGTGGAGTTAGAGATGCTGGCAAAGGAGATTTGACAGTGAAACTTTAGCTGTACCTATAATGTTTTATTTCTAAAACCTTGAGATAAAATTACAAAATACATTGATACATCTGGATGACAAGTATATAGATATTAGTTTTGTTATGTTCTGCAGTTTTAAAAATATATTTAAAATACTTCTAATTAAAACAGTTAAAATAAAATTATGGAAAGCTTTGCAAAAGCTATTTATAACATGATAACATTAGGTAATACAAACCTCACAAACTCAGTCATCATTTATTAGTTAATGACTCTAGTAAACAAGTATTTAAATGGTGGAATTAACTAGAACACTGAGGTTCTTATAATGCTAAATGATATAGATAATAAAGCATAAAATGTAGGTCATCTACTAGAGAAGTTTTGAAGTGACCTTAAAAAGCATGTCTCTGGAATGAAATTGTCTTCAGTTCACATTTTCCATCTGCTGTGACCCATTGGTCCCAAAGCCAGGAGGGATTGTAAAGCCATCTAACCCATCACATGGTTTTCTAATGAAAAAACCGACTCAGAGATGCTTAAGGGCTTACTCACAGCCTCAACCAGGTCTTCCACATTCTCACTCAAGACTCTTCACATGTGTGGTTCCACGTAAAGACCCATTTACATGACATATGTCCAGGGACAGCTTTATGCTCTATTAAAAATACACATGTTAGACTACATGTTTAGGTCACATGAAGTTTGGAAAGCTCAAGTAGATTATTTTATAAGCATGGTTTTTACCCCTCTCTGTGTATTTCATTATTATTGGGAAATTCAGGTGAAAGTTGATGTTTCAGTCCTGAGCAGAATTGCTTCTTCTTGCAAAAACTTCAGTCTTTGCTCTTTCGGCCTTCAACTCATTGGATGAGGCCCACCCAAATTATGGAGGGTAATCTGCTTTACTCAAAGTCCACTGATTATAATGTTAATCATATCTAAACAATATCTTCACAGCAACAAATAGACTGTTGTTTGACCAAACAACAGAGCATCATAATCTAGCCAAAACTGACACATACAGTTAACCATCAAACTGGGAGGGCACATTCTTGCTCGGTGTTTGTCATTGTTACCCTGGTTGTATGTAAATGTTCTTTTAGTGTAAGAAAATCCTTTTTATTGGCAAAACTTCAAGAATCCTATATAATAAAAGCCTAATATATGAAGTGTCCAGCAGTCTGGTCGTGCGTTCAACCAATCAAAGCATAATATGCTAATGATATACTAAGGCTGCCCAACTGCTCGCTATGACATGCACTGACCACCAGGTGGCAGACAGTCGACCAGTAGACCAGTAGCTATGATGTGTACTGACCACCAGGGGGCAGATGCTCCAACCGGTCGGTTAGCTTGCTGCTGGGGTCTGGTTGGTTGGGTTGGTTGGGACTGAGCAAGACGGGCCAGACATGCCCTGGAGCCCTTCTGTGGTCCCTCCTTGGCTGACCAAACTCCTGCATCCCTCCCTGGCTCTTATCATGCACCGGTGGGGTTGCTTGGCCTGGCCTGTGCCCTCTTGCAATCCAGGACCTCTTGGGGGATGTCGGAGAGCCAGTTTTGGCCTGATCCCACAGGCCAGGCCGAGGGACCTCACTGGTGCACGAATTCGTGCACCGGGCCTCTAGTAGATAATAAAGAGCTGTGAGATGTGTTCTGATTTAAGCAACTTGATTAAATAAAGAAAATACACCTAAAAGAAAAAAGTACTTAAACACATTGCATAAATTTTTACTTTATGCTGTTATTCCTTATACTATTATCCTAAATATCAAGATATCCTAATATAGAAATGGCTAATAGATCTAATTGAGTGTGTCATTTCTAATTGGACAGTAGTGACTGCCTAGAGCAAGTATCAGAAAAGACCATGCCTGGACTTATTGGGTGTATTAGGCAGAGTTCTTCAGAACCCATAGAATATTATACATACCATATAACACATGTAATACATAGAGAAATGTATTATATATATACATATACATGTATTAGTTTTTAAAAATCAGCTCATGTGATTATGGGGGCTGGCAAGTGTGGGGTTTGTATGCTAGCTGGCAGGCTGGAAATTCAGGTGAGAGTTGATGTTTCAGTCCTGAGCAGAATTGCTTCTTCTTGCAAAAACTTCAGTCTTTGCTCTTTCGGCCTTCAACTCATTGGATGAGGCCCACCCAAATTATGGAGGGTAATCTGCTTTACTCAAAGTCCACTGATTATAATGTTAATCATATCTAAACAATATCTTCACAGCAACAAATAGACTGTTGTTTGACCAAACAACAGAGCATCATAATCTAGCCAAAACTGACACATACAGTTAACCATCAAACTGGGAGGGCACATTCTTGCTCGGTGTTTGTCATTGTTACCCTGGTTGTATGTAAATGTTCTTTTAGTGTAAGAAAATCCTTTTTATTGGCAAAACTTCAAGAATCTTATATAATAAAAGCCTAATATGCGAAGTGTCCAGTAGTCTGGTCGTGCGTTCAACCAATCAAAGCATAATATGTTAATAATACGCTAAAGCCGTTCAACTGCTCGCTATGATGTGCACTGACCATCAGGGGGAAGAAGCTCTGACCGGTAGGTTAGCTTGCTGCTGGGGTCCGGCTGATCAGAACTATGTGAGACAGGCCAGACATGCCCTGGAGCCCTCCTGCAGTCCCTCCTTGGCTGGCCAACCTCCCGTGTTTCTCCCCGGCCCTGATCAGTGGGGTCCCTCAGCCTAGCCTGTGCCCTCTCCCAATCCGGGACCCCTCAAGGGATGCCAGAGAGCTGGTTTCAGCCTGATCCTGCAGGACAGGCCAAGGGACCCCACTGGTGCACAAATTCATGCACTGGGCCTCTAGTATTATTAAATAAAATGAGATAACTTGAAGTTCTAAAAAATGTTTTAATTTGAAAGGCAGGAAGATAAAAATTTTATATCTCACAAGAGAGTCTTCAGTAAATGTACATTTTACTATTATTGCGTCATTTTCTAAAGAAGGCATTTTTATTAATTTTTAATTGAATTTATTGGGATGACATTGGTTTGCAAAACCATACAGGTTTTAAGTGTACACCTCAATAAAACATCATCTGCATACTCCATCATGTGCCCATCACCCCAAGCAAAGTCTCTTTCCCCCTCCTTTGCCTATCACCACCTACCCCCCTTTCCCTCTGGCTTTCACCACAATATTGTCTTTGTCTGTGGGTTATGCATATATACTCTTTGGCTAATCCCTTCACCTTCTTTCGTCCAGTACCCTCTCCCCACTCCCCTCTGACAGTTGTCAGTCATTTTTATGTGTCCATGCCTCTGTGTAAAGAAAGTATTTTAAATTTTTCCCATCCCATTCCATCTCATTATATAACCCGAGTTTTAGTCCGTGTTTGCTATGCCTCCCTTACTCACCCATCTATGCTGTAGAGAGGTCTTCAGTGGTCACATTTTTGTCCTTTTCCATATAGAAATTACTGTCTGGATATTTTTCAGTAATTAATCATCACTTAGAGTCTCAAGACTATAAAATGCAAACTGTCCAAAAATATTTAATAATCATTAGACAGATCTCCTTCAGTCTATTATGTTAGTTTTAATCCTTTAGGTGATATGACACATCATAAACTTCTGGTGACTTCATCCATCGGTGTCTCATGTAATTCGATGTGCTGTAGCCCTAACAATTGCACTATTGTATCAAGTAATTCCTATAGTTTCAGAAAATGGTGGGACAAAGTCTCATCTGAAAAGTGGCTTCAGCTATACATTTTAATTAGAGGAGATTTGAAACAAGACTTAAAATAATAACCTTTGTTATAAGAGCATCTTCATATAAGAGCATTTTAAAAATCTCAGAAATAATAAACCCTTAAAAGTAAACCAATGGTTACCAGAGGAATGATACTTGGATAGTATGTAAGTTAAACCAAATCCAACAAGTATTTTTATTAGAGTGTTCCTTTTGTTCCCCTAGAAAATGTTTTATTTTATTGAATATCACATGTCTCTCTGAATTTCTGTTTTCAGGCACGTTTCCTGCTAGGAACATATGGAAAGGGTAAATGTCTGGAGTATAGCTTGAATGATATTATAAACTATGAGAGAGGATCTTGAAGGATTAATGCAGTTAAAAGAGCTAAAACTATGTCTGCAGTTAGATTTAGACAACCATTTTGCTTATCCTATACTTCTTTTATAGAATATGATAAAGAAAATGTGAAAAGCAGATCTTATAAAATCCTGCTACTTTATGTGTTTACGTTTTGATGTTGGTATCAATTTACCCTCTTACAGATGCTTAGTACTATTATGTTTTGAACACAGAGAAATTTCATGTGTGTAAAACTGCGGAGAATTCTAGCCGTGGACATTTATGAATTGGTTAATGACTTTCACGGAGCACTTTCACTGGGAACTCAGTGCTGACTCATGCAGGCTCCTACGCCGGTGTCTCCTGAGCAAACTGAAGCCTTGGAATTCTTAGATGCTAGAGGTGAACTTAAGAGTCACGGCCAAAAGTAAGGGTAGATACGGGCAATTGCTTCACTAAGTCAGGCGTAACATGTGCTGTTTGTTAGTGTTTGGCTCATTTAGTCTTCAGTTCTCTTCCTTGCTGAGGTTGTAAAGACATGGCCTTTCTTTCCTCTCTCAATGTTAAATTTAGACCTCCAGAGAAAAGTGCACAATCTATTGTCTTCCTGTGCGTACTCTCACCTCAGAGCCCTTGCTAGCCAAGGTGCAGGGAGCGAATCAGCCAATGTAGGCCAGGGTGGATTGCATCCGGGTGTGGCACCAACCTGGAGGGATAATGATACTGACCGCACGTTTTATCACATGCAGACCATATAGGGCACACATGCTTTTGGGGACCTTGAAGCAAATCTAGAAGGTCGGCTTACTAGTCCTATTTTACAAATAAGGTAGCTAGTTTAAGACTGACTTGCCTTAAGTCTTCTGAAATTCAGACCTACGATTAGAACACAACACTGTTTCCATACCTTGCTTTCCCTTTGTTATTATTTTCATTACTGAACCCAGCCTTACACATTTGGAGCTTACTTATCCAGCTTGTCAGTGATTTGCTCCATGAATGTCATTATACTGCTCAGTGCTAGGAGACATTTAATATTTCACCAGCTCTCTAAAGCAGATCATCAAAGCCCTTGAATTCTTGTCAGTACCAGCCCACAGCGCTGACACAGAGAGGGCATGCTGATGGTGGAGATGAGCAGTCCTTTAAGAATGAAGCCAGAATGCTCTGAATCGATTGGGTTGTCATGTAGGCCTGAAATTGGTCGTCATTCAAAATTCAGGGCAGATGGTCTATAGAGCTTCCATGTACTCCTGGGTATTTATCAATTAGGATTCAGCAGCATTTCGCCTGTTCTCATTAGGTAATTACATTAAAAATATTCCTTATCACAGGAAAGAAAAACCTAATTATCAAATCTTGATTAAACCTTATGCCAGAGGCTAACCTCTTGACCAGTGACATATGACCATGATAAAAGAAAAGCCAGAAAATTACTTAGGGGCCTGACAATGGCAAGAATGCACCCAGGAACTGATCTAGGAAGTGTGTTTGCTCTTTTTGTTTTGCTCTTTCCTAGTATCAATGATTATAAATAATATTAGCACCATTGAAATCACATGTATTGTCCATAACAACAACAGTTTTTCTTACATATATGTCTTGATTTTGCTATAAATCCAAAGCTCTTCCATATATATATATATATATATATATATAGAGAGAGAGAGAGAGAGAGAGAGAGATCGGTCATTTGCCTTCCGTACATGCTCCAACTGGGGATCAAACCTACAACCCACGAGTGTGCTCTGACCAAGTATTGAATTGAACCTGCAATCTTTTGGTGCAGGGAATGAGGACGCTCCAACCAACTGAGCCACTCCAGCAGGGCTGAAATATATTCTTGAAGAAAAGCTTTGGTGGCCAACAGATGGGTACCACACATTTTCTTTCTTCTGCTTCCTCTTTGTAGGTAGAGAACATAAGATTGCATTGCTATAGAATTAGAGAATAACTTGCGTTTCCATTTTTATTGAATCATATGTAATGATAAATTAAACTTGAACTCTTTTAGTCTCTCATACTTTTATATTTTAAATTCTAACATCATCAGGCTAATATCACAAATCTAGATATTTCTCACAAAATGTTTTAAAGGTTTATTATTAGATATTTGGTACTAATATGGCCTGGTTATATTTATAATGATAACCCCAGGATTTGCTGTGGTATAACTTTTTATTTTATTTTTTAAATATATTTTTATTGATTTCAGAGAGGAAAGGAGAGGAAGAGAAAGATAAAAACATCAAAAAAACATCAATGATGAAAGAGAATCATTGATCGTCTGCCTCCTACACACCCGACACTGGGGATGGAACCTGGAACCCAGGCATGTGCCCTGACCAGGAATCAAACCGTGACCTCCTGGCTCACAGGTGGACACTCGACCACTGAGCAATGCTGGCTGGGCTGTGGTGGATAGTTTTATTATTCATATAATTTTAGAAGTACTTGAGCCCATAAAGGTAAAGGGAGTTTTCCAGTCTTTTAACCATCTGGTACCTAAAACTGTGTCCCATTTTGCCATGTATAATATATACTCTTGGGGAATCAAGTTTGCTATATTATGTCATTTCTGCTATAATAACAGCTTCTGTTATTAGTGCATATTCAAATAAATCCATAAATAAGTTGATTACAAGAAACTGTGATGCCCATGCTCCCCCCTAAAGTTTCTTTCCTCTGTGGGCATGCAAAGTTTCTTTCCTCTCTGTGCGTGAGCTTAAGTTGAAAGGTCCTTTGTAGTTTCAGCTCTTGTGAAGGAAGGTTTGTAGGAATAGGACTCCCCTCCTGAAGGAGTCTTTTGTTGACCATCTTATAAAAATCAGCCTCTCCCCTCCCTGCTCTGGTAATTATTTTGTTTGTTTATTTTGGCTTGTGGTTTATCTCATAAGAAAGAAAATTTGCCATGGCCCTTGTGGTTTAGTTGGTTGGGTGTCATCCTGTGCACCAAAGGTTTGCCGGTGCCATTCTGGGTCAGGGCACATGCCCTGGTTGTGGGCTTGATCCCCAGTTGGGGGCATGTGGGAGGCAACCAATTGATGTTTCTTTCTCGTGTTGATGTTTTCTCTCTCTCTCTCTCTCTCTCTCTAAAGAGATATTGAGAAACACCAAAAGGTTGCAAGTTCAATTTCCAGTCAGAATACATACCTGGGTTGTGGGTTCAATCTTCAATCAGGGCATGTATGGAAGACAACTGATTGATGTTTTTCTCTCTCTCTCCTTTCCTGTCTCTAAAGAGAAAGAGAGAGAGAGAGAGAGAGAGAGAGAGAGAGAGAGAGAGAGAGAGAACTCCACAAGGGCAGGTATCACAATCACAATTGCCGTACTGACCATTGCTTTCTCAGTGGTCATGGTTCAATGCCAGTCACATAGTGGTTGCTTAGAAATATTTGAAGGTGGAATGAATACATGAGTGATGTACACATGAATTAATGGCTGAGGAAGAATGGTAGAAAAATGTGATCAGTAGAGTATTTCATCTGGGTCACTTCCGATGGGGATCCAGTATATTTCATTTTGTACCCGTTGGCAGCTGCAGACTGAGTGGTGAATAATGAATAACAACAAAAACCCAACAGGCAGACTTGCTACTGCTACCATAGCCACTTTCATTTATTAAACTTGTACTGTATGCCAGAGTCTGCTATATATTTCATTTTTCATTATGATTATTAGTTCTCCCTAGAAAGGTCAGGACAGGCCTCACTAAGGAGGTAATATCTGAGTAAGAGAGAAGAAAAAGAAGAACAGAGATTTGAGCTATAATGCAGGTATCTCAGGCGTAAATTATACTATTTGCATTTGACAGATTTAGGCCTTTGTTGCTTGTGTTTCTTTGAGGTGAATTATTCTTTGTTTTTTGTTTTTTACTATTTTGAATTTGACTGCTAAGAGAATAGAAGGCACAAACTCATTGTCCTATGGTAAATGTCTTTCTGCAGAACTAACCTGGTGCCATCAGCCACATCAGTGGTATTAAGAGGTGACATTCCAGCTCACAGTTTAATTGGCAGAGGGAAGAGGCAGGTCAATGACACGCATACATGTCTACCAGGTGGGTCATGCCAATTGCAACCTGTGTCGATCAGTTGGCAGGCCTGCAGGGTGTGTAGTATTAGTCAATGTGATAAGAATCACTGTTCAGAGAGGCCTTCCAAGAAGGTAAAATGTATGCAACTTATAGTAAAAGACATTGCAAAGAGTCTTGTTAGAAAGAGTTTTAGCATCTCCCTCCCTTCTTCCTTTCACACACCACCATGTTTAAGGGCAGAAGAAAATTCAGAGGTGAATTTCTTGTGATGAGAAGTAACGGTAGGAAGATGACTTTTGAAATTCCAGATAGAATGACTCTATCCTTTTGATAATATAAAGCAGGGGTCCTCAAACTTTTTAAACAGGGGGCCAGTTCACTGTCCCTCAGACCGTTGGAGGGCCGGACTATAGTTTAAAAAAAAACTATGAACAAATTCCTATGCACACTGCACATATCTTATTTTGAAGTAAAACAACAAAACGGGAACAAATACAATATTTAAAATGAAGAACAAGTAAAATTAAATCAACAAACTTATCAGTATTTCAGTGGGAACTATGGGCCTGCTGCCTGCTTTTGGCTAAGGAGATGGTCAATGTCCGGTTCCATATTTGTCACTGCTAGTCGTAACAAGTGATGCAAGTGTGCATCAGTTAGTCTAGATCTGGTTGGAGATTTCAGATGTTTCATTCTGGAAAAAGGCTCTCCTAACTTCAAAAAAAAATAAAAAGGCCCTACTAACTGCAAAATAAAAAAAAAATAGACCTCCTAACTTCCAAAAAAAAAAATCCTAACTTGTTCTTACCTCGGTGCTCAGGCAGCAGCAGGCTCTGCACAGGCAAGCTCGTGACTCCTCTGATCACACCCGAGACTGAGAGGAGTCGAGAGACAGAGAGAAGGAGGGGAGTCAGAGAGTGCGGCGCACATTCCACACATGCGCACTGCGGGCCAGGGAAGAGTCAGCTGCTAAGCAACAGGCAGCAGCGGCAAAAACACCCAGCAGGCCAGATAAATGTTTTCCGTCGGGCCGCATGTGGCCCACAGGCCGTAGTTTGAGGACCCCTGATATAAAGAATCAAAAGAACCATTTGATTCTTAGGATACAATTCTGACACTTGAGTATGTTAATACATTTTTTCCTATCAAGCAATATAAAGACCAGAGACATATATTGATTGTACTTTCTTGGTGAGTCACCTTTGTTTGACAGCAGCAGATTAACAGGCACTTTCTATATCCTGAGCTAACTCACCGATAGTTCCCTGCACTTGTTAGTTTGAAGAGAGGTGGATGATGAGATCAAGGCTAAGAGACTTATAATATTTTATCCTGCTGTCAAAACCTATTATTTAAATAATTGGAAACCCCTGACACATTGAAATAAAGTAGTCCTCAAGGGAGTAGAAAGAAGTTTTTAAAGGAGGAAGAGAGATAGAAAAAGAAGAAGGATATTGGACTTTGGGTGATAATGACGTGTCAATGTATGTTCATTCCCTGTAACAAACGTACCACTGTGGTGGGGGTTGTTGATAGTGGAGGAGGCCATATATGTGTGTGAGGCAGGGGTACATGGGTATAAGTTTTGCTTAATTTTGCTGCAAACTTAAAAGTGCTCTATAAAATAAAACCTATTTAAAAATATAAATGAATAAGCCCAGCTGGAGTGGCTCAGTTGGTTGAGCATTGTCCTGTACATCAAAGGTTGCAGGTTCAATTCCCAGTCAGAGTATATACCTGGGTTATGGGTTCAGTCTTCGATCAGGGCATGTATGGAAGGCAACTGATTGATGTCTTTTTCTCTCTCTCCTTTCCTGTCTCTAAGCATGTCCTCGAGTGAGGATTTAAAATATATTTTAAAAATATATAAATAGATAAGATTAAAAAAATCTGTGCATTCCTTTGGGATATTGCAATTTGCAGAACTTAATTACTCATATTGATAACCACATCCATATTAATGACCTCACATGGAGTGGAGAAGCCTGAACATTCAGTTATATCTGATTCTTCTTGTGAGCTCGTCCCTCAAAAGGCAGTGACAGTAGTACTTCTTCTCTGAGCTCTACTCCATATCAGTACATCATTTTCCTCTTACATGTGAAAATTTAATTTTGAGAGATGCCTTACAGGATAATGCTTGAGAGTTCTGAAAAAATTTCTCCCAGGCATATATATATCACTCTGAAGATCCTAAGTTCTAAAGATCACTGTGAACCAAAAACTAAGCAAGCTGGGCCACCATAGATAGGGAACCCTGATGTAAACCTTGGGAAGTTCAGTTCCTGGGTTCCCATAACCAATTATGGTGATTCTGTCTCCATCATCTAGGGGAGACTTTCAAGGCCTGATTGCCTTAGATCTATGGAATTTAAAGTTTAGGGCTATGTTTGCTGTATTAATTTGTGAAGTTCTTGCTTTGCCTGAAGTTTCTCTGAATAAGTTTGATAAGGTGAGGAAATTCATTGCCTCCTTTTCAAGTGATTTTAATGCTTATCTCTAACTATATGTCTTACAAATAGTGCTTCCCTTTTTTCTATAAATTCTTCATTTCAAATTGATTGTTACTGTGGAGAAAACTTCATATCCATCAGGCAGAATTTGGAAAGATATTCATGAAATGTTAAAGTTGCAGATCAAGAGGTAACATTTTTTACCCTTTTAGTTTGGCCAAGATTTCTGGGAAAGGATATAGCAAATGGCTCGAATACATTACAACCAAAACTTGAAATCTGCAATATTAAGAAAAGAAGATGCATGAATATGTGTGCCCTGTGGAGGCGATATAACTCCTGCTGGGGGAATTGCGATGGACAGCTCTTTAAGTGAGTTCAGAAATCCAGTGACTGTACATACTGTTAAATAATTCCATTCCATGTGACTTTACGAACCCTTTAAACATTAATCAATGAATAGTTTTCACATATATTAGGATGCTTCTCTCAATTATCTCTTTGAGAATTTCAAAATCATACTCTAGTATTATTTCCATTTGTAGGATATATTAATGTAGCTTTGAAAATGTTTCCCAAAAATCCAGAAATATCAGTGTCATAATACAAACACAACTCTATACAAAAGGCACTGGTTAATATAGGTATTTTTTTCTTAGCTACTGAATGATTCATCAACTATTTATTGGGCTCCAGAAAGAAGTTCATAAAAATGGAAAATAATAATTAAAACTCCCTGAGGCTTGTTCATTAACATCTGATCTTCTTGAACCCATTACCTTGCATAATAAAAATAATTCCTGCACAGTATGTCTCTCTGTAATCTGTGTGAAAGCACACACTTATAAACTCAGTTATGTTTTTTAAGTGATGGTTTCGTTATGTTTTTATTCTACTATTATTCTTAAAATATAGCTGAGAGCAGAAAGCTTCTAATTCTGAATCTGTTATTATATAAAACTATAAGCCTCTTTCAGTTGACACTATTTGTATTTATTTATTTATTTATTTTATGCTGTTTGTATTTATTTATTAGTAAGTCTTTATATCCTATGGAAAATATCAAATAAATGTTTCTTTAGATTATATTATTTTAATCCTCTTACATTTAGGTTAAATATTTGTAAAACAGTCTTTTTAGCATAACTTCCAGTGGGAAATATTGTATAATTGCAACACAGTGAGACCGATATAAAATTTTCTTCTTATAATGTTTATCCTATGCAATGTTTATCCTTTGGAAATCCATCCTCATGCATACGCCTGACAATTCTTCCTTTTCTCATGCTTAAAATATCTTATTTTTTGTTTTATTTGAAAAACATTATGAAAAAGTTTCACCTTATCCTCATTCTTTTGTATAACAATAATAAAAACTCCCTTATATCTGATGTTCATGAAACTGGTATAGAAAGTGACATTCTGGAACTTGGAATATTTATTACTAATGTTTTAATTGAAGTTCCCGTCACTTAAACAGAAAACACCTAGATATCAGGTTGCTTACAATTACAAGATCACTTATTGAGGCAAAATGATATGTAATAACCAAATCAAGTAATCTATTTAGGCAGAAAATCAAGTCATTTGATTTTGTGTCTGGTATCTAGTTTCCCCCCACTCAGGTCTGTAAACATAGTTTAAGACAGTCTTGCTCAGTGTTATCTGAAGGCATCCTGCATACAGATCACCAGCGGTTCTTGTTAAAGATGAAGAACCTTAGACCCAGGACTCCACTGAAACAGTTCTCCTCAAATTCCACAGTGCTGCCTGTCTTGTCAAACATAATTATCACCTGACGGCTCACTAGCACCTGCCACAGTTACAAGTTTCTCCCCTTTTAAAAAAAAAAGTATTTTATTTCTATTGTTGACATTATTACATATGTCCTTCATTCCCCCCTCATACTTCCCTTTACCTAGACCACGCCCTCCCCTCAATCTGGCCCTCACCACTTTGTTTCCTGTGTCCATGGGTATATGTATACAATGAAATACTATGCGGCTATAAAAAGGAAGGAACTCTTACCTTTTGCGACAGCATGGATAGACCTGGAGATTATTATGCTAAGCCAGTTTATCCTCTTCATGCACTCTCTTCTCTAGGAATTTGTGAAAAAGACTTTTCTCTATCTCATAGCAATAGCTCTATCCTTGCCTAGTTTTTCCTCTTTTGAGAATCTGCTGTTATTAACAAGCATCCCATACTATTCTCCCCGTCCCCCCCCCCAACCCCCCAAAGATATGGTATAACATTTCTTTGTCATCTTCATTACTCATTATAGGACATTTCACCTTCTAGGAGCTGATTCATCATCAATACATTTTAGAATTAGTAAGTACATGGAATTGAGGAACATAGATATAAATGGATTTAAAAGGGATTCCTGTTCATAAGTAAAATTTATATAAAGTTATCAATTTTAGAAATTAATTAAAAAGCTGTAAACAGAAAGACAAAATCATCAAAGCAAAAGCAAGTAGCAAACCATTGGTGAAGCCATTAACAGTTTAATAAAAGGCAATAGGGATTTCAGTTACCAAAGAGAATAAAGGATCACATATATGATTGACATAATTATGCAACTATAACAGCAAAGGAAGTTGGATAGCTCCATAGGGCTGTTTCTGATTCTTTAATCTTATTGCATTTATCACAAGTAGTGTATCTGTATAAAATAGCTTATGTTGCATCCTATATAATGAAAGGGTAATATGCAAATTAACCAAACAGCAGAACAACCGGTCACTATGACGCACACTGACCACCAGGGGGAAGATGCTCAATGCAGGAGCTGCCCACTGGTGGTCAGTGCGCTCCCACTGCAGGAGCTCTGCTCAGCCACAAGCTGGGCTGACGGCTGGCAAGAGCAGCGGTGGTGGCGGGAGCCTTTTCCGCCTTCGAGGCAGCGCTAAGGATATCTGATTGCCGGCTTAGACCCACAGTCAGACATCTCCCAAGGGCACAGGCCCAGCCTCTAGTTTTATTATAATTATGATGGCATGTGTGTTGTCTAGCAGTACAAGGAGACAACTGTATGGAGTACAAAGAAGTTTGATAGGCTTAAAAACTATCTTCTGTCTTTCCAGGAAACAATCCCTCCAATAAATAATCTTGGGACTGGAAGATTTCTTACAATATTTATGCAAAAATCATTTCTCAGCACCTATTGTATATACAAAAGGCAAGCCTTCCAGTATTTCTAAGAAACTGCAGATGCAAATATAAATCAGACCTGGACTCTGCCTCAGGAATCTTACAGTCTAATAGGGAAATTTGTCAAGAATATGGCCATTTATGATCATGGTTCAGTTAAATACTATGGGAGTGCAGATTAGGGAAGTTGACTTCCTAATAGTTTTATATTGACAGGAAATAAGTGACCTTTTAAAAGCATAAACATGATTAAGTCTCTTCCATCTTAAAATTCAATGATATTTTACAACAAACACTTAGTCTTTATAACAAAGCCAATACACCCCTTCCTTTAACCCTGTGTATTTTTCCAGATTGCTTCTCCTCCGCTAATGAAAATTTCTTAAAAGGAAGAGTCTTTAGTTTTCTTTTACACCTTTTTATCTAAAACCCATCTACTCCACAATCAACCACAAGCCTACTTCCACATCCACCATTTCATCAGGTATCAATGCCGAATACAACAAATGATGTTGAGTCCCTTTACTACCTTGTACATCTTCTGCATTTAGCTGTTGATCTTTTTCCCCCCTTGAAAATGTTTCCTCTCCTAGTATCTTAGATTTTGCATTCTGGTTGATGATTCCTTCCCAAGGTTCTTTTCCTCAGCCAGTCCCTTAAATGTTGGTGTACTCTAGAGATTCATCCTTGGCTCTTTCAGTTATTTCTTTCATCACATTTCTCCTGGCTGAAATCCTCCATTCTTAAGACTTTTCTTTTTCTATAAATAACTTATGTCTCCAACAAAATATTCATGTTTTCTCTTCCATAATGTAGAGAGACTTTCCAACCAAAGACTGTATTTTCCAGACCAAGTCCCCTTGGATCCAAGAGATGGCATAAGACCAGTTCATGACAGTAGAATGGGCCTGTAGCTTAAAAAGAACTTTTTCCATCCATGTGCCTGCCCTGGGAGAAAGTGGAATGACACAATGAAAGTAACCTGGGACCCATAATCAGGATGTGAGCAACCACCAGCCAGAAATAGTTATAACTGACACTTATGTGAATCAGAAATAAATTTATATTTTATTATGCCACTGGAATTGGGGGATTTATTTATTATAGTAACTGACATTAATATAGAAATTGGTAACTTGAAGTGTAGTGCTATACTGAAAAAACTTCATATATGTGGAATTTGATTAGTATTTGGGTAGTAGGCAATAGGAAATCAATATCAGAGTGTGGAAAGATGATGACAAAGTCACACCGTGGCAAAATATTTGGTAAACTATTGCCTGTAATCATTTGGAAGTCACCCAAGACTCCTATCTATAGTTAAAGGAGCAAGGATTTGAAAACAGAATTTTGGTACTGTTTGTTGATTGTTACTGGTTGAATTAAACAAGGTATGAGAAGAAAAATGATGAAGTCAGACAAGAAAGAATAATTATACAAGCAATAAACAAAAGAAGTATAGAGCATTCTGAAATAGGAAACCTCTCAAGGTAATAAAACTTTACAACTTTTATTTATTTTTTAAATATATTTTATTGATTTTTTTACAGAGAGGAAGGGAGTGGGATAGAGAGTTAGAAACATCGATGAGAGAGAAACATCAATCAGCTGCCTCCTACACACTCCCTACTGGGGATGTGCCCGTAACCAAGGTACATGCCCTAGACCAGAATCAAACCTGGGACCCTTGAGTCCGCAGGCTGACTCTCTATCCACTGAACCAAACCGGTTAGGGCAAAACTTTACAACTTTTAGAGCCAAATCAAAAAGAAATGAGACTAAAAAAGGCTTTGAGGAGATGCAATACCAAAGGCACAATCCATGAAAAAAAATAATTGATAAACTGGACTTCATTAAAATTAAAAACTTATGGTCTTTGAAAGTCACAGTCAAGTGAATAAGAAGACACCACAATCTGAGAGAAAATATTTGCAAAAGATATATTTGATAAAAGACTATCATGCAAAATATACAAAGAACTCTTAAAAACTCAACAATAAGAGTTTTTGCCTATTACAAAGTAGGCAAAAGATCTAACACACCCCTCATCAAAGAAGATATGCAGGTGGAAAATAAGAATATAAAAAGATGCTCACATCATGCATCATTAGGGAATTGTAATTTAAAATGAGATATCACTACACATCTATTAAAATGATGAAAATCCAAAATACTGTCCACACCAAATGCTAGTGAGGATATAGAGCAATAGGAACTTTTATTAATTGCTGACAGGAATAAAACTAAATATACTCTTACCATACAACCCAGTAATATTGCTTCTTGCTATTTACCCAAATGAGTTGAAAACTTTCTGCACACAGATGTTTGCAGCAGCTTTATTTATAATTGCTAAAACTTAAAAGCACCCAAAATGTCTTTTAGTAGGTGACTAGATGAATTAATTATGATACAGATGGTAGAATATTATTCAATGCTAAAAAAGGAATGAGATATCTATCCATGAAAAGATATGGAGGTGAAAGTGGAGACTTGGTAACTGATACCACAGAAATCCAAAGGAATTTGAATCACAAGAGAATGCTACCAACAATTAATTATACACTAAATGACTGGATGCTTTAGAAAAAAAATCAGTAGATTCCTAGAAACATGCAAGTACCAAGATCGAATCATGAAGCAATAGAAAATATGAACAGACTAATACCAAGTAAGGAGATTAGAGCAGTAATAATAAAAAAAATCTCCCAATAAAGAAAGGCCCAAGACCAGATGGCTTCATGGGTGGATTCTATCAAACATTTACAGGAGAATTAACAACAATCCTTCTCAAATGCTTTTAAATAACTAAAGAGGACATCCAAGTTCATTTTTTAAGGTCAGCATTATCCTCATACCAACACCAGATGAAAACAACACTACAAGAAAATTATAGGCCAGTATCCCTGATGAACATTGATTTCATTCTCAACACAAAATTGATTTCATCCTCAGAAAAAATTCTCAACACAATACTGGGAAACCAAATTTGACAGCACGTTAAAAGAATCATAAGCCATAATCAAGTGGGATTTGTCCTGGAAATTTGTTAAAGGCTACAAAATCAATTTTTTTTGTGTGTAGATAGAAAATGGCACCTCACCATACCCTTGTTTTTTAGTAGTGATCAACTCAATGGTTGTGTGATTATTTTCCCAGTGAAGGAGGGAGCAGAGTAGACAGGGAAGGAATAGAGTAAGAAAATACTGTGATGGCTAACCAATATGCTAGAATGGGCAAAGGGATGTCTAAGAGTCAATTTTAACTTGATTGCATTGTGCAACACAAAAGCCCTCTGTCACCCAGGTCATCAGTAACTTCTACACTCACAAGGAATTCTCATGGGAGTGTTTCCTGTTGATGTACATGTTTGTTTGTGTATCTGTCTGTCTATTTTTGATGAACATCAAGTAACGGTACTGAGTTTAGGAAACAGCGCAAACACATCAAGTAGAAAACAAGAATTCAGTGGACGCTGGAAGAGACAGCTGGAAGTAATGATGAGACTCCCCAGTTCCTGACTTGAATTTTAAAAAGTCTAGCGAGAGACTTGTGACAAATGGGAAAGTTTTGAGCTTGAGCTAATCTTATTTGGAGCTTAAGGAAGTGCGTGATTCTCTTGAATGCCTTAATCACATAAAGCATTTGTATTTTAACAGTAATCAAACTGTTAAAGGATGACATTCCTTGCCTGAAATATGAGGCACACTATAAAGTAGAGATATTTTTGGGTGCATATTAAGGGGCTGAGAGAAAGAGAGAATAAGAAAAAAAGTGAAAGAAAAGTCTAGATAGAGGGTCGCTAGAAGGAAGAGAGGAGAGAAAAAGAGTGAAATGTCCTTTCCATATGCTATTTTCCCCAAGATGCCCTGGCTTCCTTCTTCCTGTTTCATTTTCTTCCCTAACCCCAGCCCTGGTGGAGTCTGCTCTTACTTGCAGGTATCTGCTCTCAACGCTTCCCAGGTCCTTGCATCTAGGTTGAATCATGGCATTTGGGCTAATGGGATGTGGGCAGAATGCTGTAAACGGTCTCTTAGGTTGGCCTTAAACTGTTTTCTCTTTCTTGTTCCAACTTCATGGCTAGAAAAGAAAGTTGAGGGGATACTTCCCAGGAGAGCTCCTGACTGGGGACAGCTGCCTTAGACTTTATGTAAATGAAAACCTTTTTTGTGAAGCCACTGGTATCTTGTTTTTTGTTTTTCCAGTAGCCATTGCTACTCTGACTTGATGTAACATCCCAGTGCTGTTTCTCTCCACTTCCATCTCCCTCTTCTAACCTGTCACCTCAAACTCCCTCTCTATTTTCCATCTGGTCAAAGTCTTTCCTGTGTAGTATGTGCCTTCTATTTGACTTTGTGACATGCCAGTGGTCATGATCCAGCATCTAGAAGGGTTCAGGAATCTAGAGAAGGCGCTGTGTGTAGATTAACCAAGAGTCCAGAGACTAAACATAATTTTGAAAGGCATTTGGGGGCCAGAGGAGCTTAGCTAAAGAAACCAAGTTCTCCTTGTCTCAGGACCCCTTGCTATTTATTAACGCAATTTGTCCTAAGGCAAGTAGATATACACATCAAAGGGTAGGGTCAGTATACAGAATCTATTGTCAGATTGGGGAAAAACTGCCTACGGCTGTTCAGGTGTTTGGCCAGTAGGAGGCAATAACATGTAGATTGAAATGCCCTGAGCTGTCTGGCAGCAAGCAATCATTTAATGCATCCTTTTCAGGCTTGGCGAAATGCCCTCAGCCATTTCCAGATGATTCAGCCCTGCTGACATGCTGGAATTGGCTTCTGGCAGTGACATTCAGGGACAGAGCAGAGATGAAGGGGGCAGAAAAAGGGGTTGATTTTAGGTAGTGTCTGCAAATCACTGAGTAGAAAACAAGAATTCCAAGAAAAGTGGAAGAGGCAGCTGGAAGTTACCATGAGACTCCCCAGTCTTTCTCTCTCACATGATAAATTTGAATTCTATGGGACTATCACTGCTATAACCATTCGTTACCTTTTAACTATGTGCAAAATTGTATTATCTTCATTAGAGGGGTTAAAGAAGATTTGGAAGATTTGATTTTAAGCTCATTGAGGACAGGGATTGCATATCTTTGTAGCTTTATATTTTATTTATTAAAAGCTAAAAAAAAAAAAAGAGGGGTAACTTAGCGGGCATGGTTGAGCATTGACCTATGAATCAGGAGATCATGGTTCGATTCTGGGTAGGGGCACATGCCCAGGTTGTGGGCTTGATCCCTGGTGTGGGGTTTGTATGAGTCAGTCAATCAATGATTCTCTCTCATCATTGATGCTTCTGTCTCTCTCTCCCTCTCCATTCCTCTCTGAAATAAATAAAAACATATTTTAAAGTTAAAAAAATAGAAGATGTAATTTAACAGGCTTAATGAAATTAAGGAAAGCACTAGATCTGCTTCCAAGATACTGATAAGAAAAATACCTAAATTGAGTCACTGAATAAAACTTAATAAATTTTCAACCGATTACGAGCCTTTTGTTAAGATGTACTTATACTTCCCAAGGTCAAAACCACCCACTTTATGCAAAGGTCTTGATGTCAGCAGCTCCTGTCAAGGCCAGATGGGTTGCCTCGAAGAACTTATCTACTGCCTCTTGTTAAGCATTGTGGGCTGCTTATGACATATTTTAGATTTTATAGTTAATTTTCAGGTCATTCGTGTACATGAGATTCATTTTAAATCCTTTAACACATTTTTCTCATATGGATGTTACTGTTACAGTCCCTTGTGAGAACATGTGTTGGTTATGTTAGAATTAGACTTAAAGTAACAAATTGACTTCCTTTCAAAGATTTTAGAAAATTTTAACCCTCAGGAGTAAATCCATAATTAGGTGGTTAAGTCTTAGGGAGAAAGTGAAAATAGACAAGGGGAAGTTTTCTAGAGTTCCCCTCCTCACCCACCCCCCTCTGAAAACGCATCTTTGGGGGTTGTCAGGAAACTACTGTTCTCTCTTACAGTTCTCCCAGTTACCTGCCACCATGTGGTGGTCATGCTTAGGTAAACAGATTCTTAGATGGGGAATGAAGGGAAGAGGGCAGTGGGCCAGTTATTCTGGGAAGCAGAGTGTAGAAATAAATGTAGGATTGCCTGTTTGTGAGAAGGAAATTTAAAGGAGATAAATTCTATGGCTATTATAAGCAAAAGCAAAGACTTAGCTCATTCAAAATAATTTTTCTTTTTAGACCTGAAAAATATCATTAAATCACTCTTTACTCTTGCTTTGTCCCTCTTTAACTGGCTCTCTTTGACTTACTCCAGGGCATACTTCTATATTCATGCTATACTTTTATGAATAAAACTAGAGGTGGGATCCCTTGACCTGGCCTGCAGGGATTAGGCTGAAACCAGCTCTCCGACATCCCCTGAGGGGTCCCGATTGCGAAAGGGGGCAGGCCAGGTCAAGAGACCCCCCCCAGTGCACGATGGGGGCCAGGGAGGACCACCGGAGGGCTCCAGGGCATGTCCAGCCCATCTCGCCCATTCTTGATCAGCCAGACCCCAGAAGCAAGCTAACCTATCAGTTGGAGCATCTGCCCCCTGGTGTTCAGTGCGCATCATAGCGACTGATTGAACGGTCGGAGGGACAATTAGCATATTAGGCTTTTACATATATAGATTTCTCATGTATTATCTCATGTTATATTGATAGTAGGCATGGGATGTAGGAGGTGTCTTCAGTTTATAAATCAGGCAAGTGCGTTTCAGAAGGCTTATAGGTATATTTGAATGTTTCAAGTTTGGATCATTTGGTTTTAAACCTTATGATTGATTTATAATATGTTCTTCACAAGCCTATGAATGTCTCTATGATCTGGTTCTTTTTTTTCCTTCTCCAGCTTTGTATCTTGTAATTTTCTCATTGTGCAGTCTGTTATTCAGTGAGATGGAGCATCTCTCGAGGCCTCACTTCGCCACAGCCGCTCTCAGTTCTGAGTATTCACTTGGGTGCTCTGCTTCTGCTATAACATTCTGGCCACCATTCTGTCTGATTAACTCTTGGTCAGTCTTCACATTTCATCAAAAATGTCATCACTTGCAGGGAATCTCTACTGAGGAGTCTACTCTGTGGTATCCCCCATAGTGCCTTGCTTGCCCTTTATCTTCATACTTTTCACGCTTAATGTGTAGTGACTGTATCACCCACTGGTCTGTGAACTGTATGAGAAGAGCAGACCACATCTGTTCTATTCAGTGTCTGGCTCATAGTAGGTGCTCAATATTTATTCAGACTGACTGAAAGAAGGAATGGTTAAATATTCCTTATTCAAATTTACCCTTTTTCCCTTATAATTTTCTCAAATGTTTGAGCATACTAAGGATAACAGTTCATTTTACTTAAAGGTGTGTCCTATATTTACAAATATGAAGCCTCTCTAGTTATTCTGTGGCTTCCTGAAAGTAATGGAAGACAAGACATCTATTTGAGAAGAAAGAATAAATAAAAAATTCCACTTTGCTACTTTTCTGGTTCTACTTTTTCCCACCACCTACTTTTTAGCCAATTTTTTTTAGCCCATCCTTCAAAATTTGTGAATATTTCTGTGAACCATATGCTATCTATACAGAGCTAAATCATAGGTCAAAATAATAATAAAGTGCAAATTTATAGGAGTTTCCCATTATGCAGAAAAGGTTATTGGAATTCTTGGTCAGACATATTGTAAACTTAGACCTTGCTAAAATCAGTTCCCTTGAGATTTTCCATCCATCAATTTAGTCATTGTCTTCTCACAATTCTTTGTTAGATTTCTCAGTCATGTCTTGCAACTTTGAAGGCTTGGGCATTCTCTGATCAAGAAATTTTTTTAACCCAAAGAAACAAAAGCTTCTCAAGGTTATCTATCTTGAACTATGTCCAAGATTCCCATGAATGAGCTACACAAAATCTTGCCATATGTTCTTCTTCATATTGGTACATCTGAATAGATATTTATAAAACAATGTAGGTATATTCACTGGTTGATGAAAGTCATTAGTTTATGAATATTTAGATAACTCAATATCTGGTATTGTTTGATTTACCTAGACAAGTGAAATGTGGTTAAAACAAATCTTTGGGTCTTATACCATGGACCCCCCCTTTTCACACTTGGAAAAGGTCTGGGGAGCAGCTGGCTGCCAGCTGGAGCCTCATACTGTTTTATTGAAGTGGAATTGGGGCTTTAACAAGCTTAATTATAACAAGACTTCACCTGCATCACAGAACCCGTTACCACCACCCCCTCCCTCTTTTTCTATAACACATTGCTGGTTGTTTTGAAGCCTGTTTTCAATATTTCCACCCAGGCCTTATTTGATCTGAAAGCTTTTTAGTGATACTCTTGATTTAGTTACAATGGCATAAAAGGGTAAATTAAATCTAGCCACTTTTGTGTAGGTAAGATCAGGAATGGGGTTGAGGGAAGTTGAAGATAATGGTGTTATCTATAAACTTGATTTAAGTGATAGATCCGGCTAGGTCGTCAGCTTCTATGAGTTAATGAGGGAACCATGCAGTCTTAGTATTAGTCCAGGTATCCTGAGGGTTTACCTTTACTTTGCTCTATGATTCTCTTAAGCGTATTATATAATGTAAGTCCCACATTTGATTGTAGGCACTTCCAAGTACTTCCTAGGGTCGCTGATATAGTTCTCAGCACATGAGTGACACTTAGGAAATATCATCAATATCTTGATTTATTGGAAGTCTACATGAATTTGCAAAAGAGATTAATGATCCCATATTTAAACATTATCTTATAAACTCTGGCATTTTCTTTTAGCATAAACTGCCAGGTGATGATTAACAGCTGCTGTTTCCTTTGTGTTGTGTTTTTAGTGCATGAAAAATGATTGTTAACCTCTTTAAGATGATAACTTGGGGGAAGGCTTTAGAGAGAGATTAGAAATTACCTTTTTAAACATGAAAAGAGAAAAGTGATAAGAATTTCTGAAGGTGACAATAATAATAATACAATGTGAAAATGTTGGTTAAAAGCAATAATCCCTGTTTCTTTTTGTGCTAAAAGATTTCTAGATCCTGGGCAGCCTGGAAAGGCACAAGGCTACCTGAATAAATTAGATGTTAGCATGAAATAAGTGGGGTTGACCCTCTTGGGCTTATATTTATAGCTTTCTTGTGTCCAGTATAGTAATTACATTTCCATTTACCTGTAACACTTGGGATTAGAGATGTTTATAGGTCTTGGGGAAGGAATTTGGGACAGTTGTCTCAGTCCAATGACAGTATTCCAATAGACAAGGTTTTCTAAACTGAAAATTGGATGAAAAAAAATCTATGATATTTACTATGTGCTTTATTTTAAGAGATTTATCTGATGCATGATATTCAGAAGAGACAGGAAAATACCATATTGCTTTGGACAATCTTACAGGGGAACATGCTCGTATAATAGAAGAAAAGAAACTATGATTCTTTTTTATTCATAGTATTATAGATATCTTCCATTTCCCCCTCTCCTCCTAGTCCCTACCCCCCCCCCCCAGGTCTTCACTACCCTATTGCCCATGTCCATGGGCTATGCATATAAGAATATAAGTTCTTTGCTGCTTCTTATGATTATTATATATATTATGCTACTTAGTCTGTTGTTCAAATATTTTAATGGATAAATTCAATTTCTCTCAAGCCCTAGACTCAAACATGATCTCTTCCTTGTAGCTTTGTCTGACTTTCCTTCCTGCCCCCGCTGCTCCCCACTCCCTCCCAGGAGGAGGACCATCTCCTTCATCTCTGCTAACAGTGCATTCCTCTTCTCTTATGGCACTTCTCAAATTGCATTGTAATTATTTGTTTACATATCTGTCTCCCTCACCAGACTGTGAGCTCTTCAAGGACTGAGACAGTGTTTTATTTAATTCACTTGGTATACCCACAGCCTGTCAGTGTCTGGCACATAATAGACACATAATAAATGCTGAAAGGAAAAAAAAGGGCGGGGATTAATGAATGAATATAAATTATTGTCATCTCTGATTTATTTGGCAGTCATAGCGTGCAAAAAAGAAACACCCATCGTATTACTCCTCAACGTCATGTTGTCTTTTCTAGAAAACTGCAGAGAGCTTAACAGTCCTCTCTGCTCATAGTGCATAATTCCTTAATAGCGATAACAGTGCTGTAATTAAAGCACAAACATGACCAAATCTTTGTAAATCACACCGAGTTCCAGTCCTGGCATCTACAGTGTGGTTTTTGGTTTCAATTGTAATTCACGCATTTAAAAAACAACCACATGATGTTTGATTGGTTATATAAAACTTGTTAACTAATTGTTAGACTTTAAAAAATTCATTTGTATTTACAAATAATTTAAATTACAATTTATTCTTAGGAAAATAAATAGAAGGTTTAGTAAGCAGGCATTGAGGCCATCAACTAACTAGGCTTGTTGGTAAATGGTACACTGGCTCAAAAACCAAAGTTAACATGGTTGGTGAGTAGATAGGATGGTAGCTGAAAAGCTGGCTGGATATTAAATCCATCTTTTGAACAAATGTTTTGGTTTCATTAAAAATGAAAATGCATTCCACAAAGATTTACCTGTTATTAAGTAAATGTATGTGTATCTAAGAGAAATGTATTTATTCCATTTCATTCATTTATACCTGAGTCCCTAAAAAGGCATTTGTTAATGGATTAGAGGGGCCCCTTTCTTGGCTTTGCTCTTTATTATTATTTTTTTAAAAATATATTTTATTGATTTTTTACAGAGAGGAAGGGAGAGATAGAGAGTTAGAAACATCAATGAGAGAGAAACATCCATCAGCTGCCTCCTGCACACCCCCTACGGGGGATGTGCCCACACCAAGGTACATACATGCCCTTGACCGGAATCGAACCTGGGATCCTTGAGTCCGCAGGCCGACACTCTATCCACTGAGCCAAACCGGTTAGGGCTGCTCTTTATTATTTAAACTCCCATAGGATATTTTTTTTCTCACCTTCAACAAACCTAACCAATTAGATGATCTGACAGTAGCACAATTGTCTCCAATACCAACTTAGGCTGAAAGAATAGGAAAAATATTTACTATCCTTATTAAATAATGTCTGATAGGTTATGTTGATTTTATAAACAAACTTATGGATAATTAAACAACATGTAAAATTGTAGCATGAACATTTATTATTCTTTAAGAACAGGGACCATGATTTCTTATTCTTAGCTATTTAGCAGGTCCTAGCAGAATGCCTGGGAGAAAACAGAAACTCAATAAATATTAAATATAGTGTAATTGATGAATGCATCAACAAACGTTATAGAATAACATAACATTTTTTGTTTGCTGATTGAGCCAGCAGAAGGAAATGCAAAGGTCATTTTTGTATTTGAAGCATGTGGGGAATTTCAGTTATGGTGGGAGGCTTGCAGAGAGAGAAACCTGTTTTATATTTAATGCATATTTTGTACCTTGGAGAAAAAAATAGGAGGGTTGCTCTGAAACAGAACAAAGCAAAGATTTAATTAAAATTACAACTTTCTGATTAGCTAATATTGGGATTAGAAAAAGGCTGGGAGATGAGAAGCCTTGTCCTTTTCTTTTCTCCCATATTTCTAAAATGACCAACACTAGGGAATGGACAAAGGCCATTTTCCACATTCCCTACATCAACACCCCTCTCCCCCCACCCCCAACTATAATTGTTGAACTCTCTACACATACTGGCGGGGAGGAAATCAGTTCTATTTACCATGCTCTAGCTCCAAACTAGCAGTGTCCAAAGGACCGTGCAATGCTCCATGATAATTCACTGAATCATTGAATAACATGTGAAAAGAAAAATTAAAACTGTCACTTATTTTCCAAAAAATTAAGGAAATGAGTTAAGCTTTCTTTATTCTTTGTGTGTTTTTTAAAATTTGTTAAGTACACATACATACAGACAAGTGAACAAAAGGGGAAGAGGATTAAGAAGTACAAACTTCTAGTTATAAAATCAGTGATGGGTTTCTAATGTACAGCATAGGGAATAGGGACAAAAAGAAAAAAGGGAACAATGAAAGGAGTACAATTAGCCTGATTTTCATAAAATGAACACACATATAACCACACAGATGAGAAGCAAGCATTATCAACACCACAGAAGACCCTCCTCATATTTCCTTCCTATGACTGCTCCTAAAGAAAAATCACTGCCTTGACTTCTAATCCTATACAATAAAAGCCTAATATGCTAACTGTCCGGTTGTCCTGTCAGCTGTTCAATCAATCAAAGCATAATATGCTAATGATATGCTAAGGTCACTCAACCGCTCTCTATGACGTACACTGTCCACCAGGGGACAGACACTCCAACCAGGAGGTTAGCTTGGCAGATGGGGACTGAGCGAGATGGGCCGGACATGCTCTGGAGCCCTCTCACAGTCCCTCCCTGGCTGGCCAACCTCCCACATCCCTCCTCAGCCCCGATCGTGCATTGGTGGGGTCCCTTGGCCTGGCCTGCGCCCTCTCACATCCGGGACTCCTCGGGGGATGTCGGAGAGCCAGTTTCGGCCCAATCCCACTCAATGCAACAGCTGCCCCCTGGTGGTCAGTGCACTCCCATAGGGATAGCACTGCTCAGCCAGAAGCTGGGCTCATGGCTGGCAAGCACAGCAGTGGTGGTGGGAGCCTCTCCTGTCTCCAGCAGTCAGACATCCCCTGAGGGCTCCCGGACTGCAAGAGTGCACAGGCCCAACTGAGGGACCAAACCCCCCCCACCCCAGTGCAAGAATTTCGTGCACTGGGCCTCTAGTACTATATATTAGTTTTGCCTTAAAATTTCTTTTTAGATAAATAAAATCTTTTTTTATCTTGCTTCTATTTATCGGTACATTTTTGAGATTTATCTCTATTGTTACATGTAGTTGTAACTCATTCATTTTCAATGTTACATATTAGTCCATTATTTGAATGTACCACAATTTATCCATTCTACTATTGATGAACATTTGGGTTGTTTCATTGTTGTCAATGTTTGGCTCTCACAAATACTAGTAGTGCTGCTATGAAGAATTATCTACCAGCATTTCTGTTGAATGAGTGGAATTCCTGCCTTTTAGGGTATGTATATATTAAGCATTAGGTGATAGTACAAAAGTTCTCCAATATGGTTGAACCAATTTATACTTCCAACAGCCATTGCACAAGAGTTCTAGTTACTTCATATCCTCACCAACACATGATACAGTTAACTATTTGTGGCAATTCTTTTGTATAGGTAGTCACATTACACTGTTGTTTCAATCTCTACTTCCCTCATGACTAATGACTTTTAGCATTTTTCCAGATGATTAATGACCATTTAGATATTATTTTCTTCTCCAAGTTTTACTAGGTTGTTGGCCCCTCTTCTTATTGATTTGTAAAATTTTTTTACACCATACCTTCCCCATTTCTGTGGCTTGTCCTTTCACATCTTAAGGGTAAACACTACTAATTTGTTATGTGGAATGACATTAACATCCTCACTGCACATGCATGTCAGATGGTCACCTACTGCATACAGACTCATATGTGTGTGTGGGGAGGAGGAAGGGTTGGGAGAGGAAGCTGGGTGATGAGCTTAACTGCAGTGCACGTACTTGAACCTTTCTTTTCAAGATAGTGTTATACGTTATAGTTAATATGTGCATGATTCAATTGACTGAATCATTTATTATCCAGTTCTTACTAGAGTAATCTTAACAAAGTGGATAAATAGCCTTAAAATATTCTTGCAAAGCAAACGTAAATGGAAGATAATGCTAATAGAGCAAGAATTTGGGGACTCTGTGGAAGTGTTGACTTGATACCTCCCCAAATAAGAGCTGTTCTTCAGCTTGATAAAGAAAATGAAAAAACTTATAATATCTGAAAAGCAAAAAAATAGGATGATCAGAAAAGCTATTTAAAATAAAGACTCATATTTGCTTTAGATAGCAGTGAGTCCTAGCCTAACATATTTTTTCTTGATATATTATGTATAAAACTACCATGGTCAGCAAAACATTAAGAATGTAAATTTCCATTTCATCCATTTAAATTGTCCAGTTTTTGTGTATTATACTTACAATTTATAAACAAATTAATATACATCTATTGGGCTCATAATCAAAATAGTTTGGAGCACTGCTCTAGAAAACTTAAAACTATTGATGTACCACTATATAGAAGCATTACCATAAAAACTTCTAGGCAACTTTTAAAATGGATGCTTACAAAGCACCTTTTCCATTTCAGTTTAGACCTAGCTGTTTGAAAAGCAGGGCAGAGATATATATGATGCATGCGGCAGAGTGGAGGTGCCTGGAACAAAATTCTGGTAGGTTCGTAAATAATAGAAGCATTTGTCCCGAAAGCTACATTATTCAGTAAGAGCTGTCCTGAACCTCCTCACATTCTCAGGTGAGGGCTGATTCCTGAGAGTGGAATATGCCTACCGAGGATGGGAGATTTCCCTTTGGAGTGTGGGATGCAGAGCCCAAGCCCAGATGCCTGGGAATATCTAACCACGCCTTAACTATGGCAGCAAAACAACTGGTAGAGGAAGTTGCCACACAGTGGCCGGGGGAGCTTTTTGGGGAGAAGCCAACTTCTTGAAGGCCACCTTAAAGGCAAAAGTAAGCTAAGGTAGAAGCATATATATATTTTGTAATACTAAAAAGTTTAAGTGTAAATATAAATAATGTAAAGAAATAGAATGGATA
>NW_005370683.1:3613749-3651358 GCF_000412655.1 Myotis brandtii
ATATATTTATTTTTATTTTTTTTTATTTTCAGCATATTCTAGAGATTTTTGTAAGATTTGCTGACACTAACTGGGCAAACAGTTTTGTTTGTGGGTATTTATTACAAAGGTCTCCTTTCATCTGATGAATGAAAAGAGCCTCAGCAATCACCTACCACATCCTGCCTGTCACTGGCAGGCCCGCCCGGGAGGAGGCACCCTGGGTGGGGGAGTCTTCCGCTCTCCAGAAGAGGAGTTTCCAGATCCTGTCGACAACCCACTGCAGTTGTTTTTGGCTGCATATTCGGTGGACACCTTTTTTTCAGCTAAGCTTCACATCATATACTTGGAATGATATGCCCTCCCCTCACTCTCATCCCAAATGCTATGAACACTTTGGAAGAAAGAGCTGTGGAAATGTGAAGCATTATTTTAGGAACAGAATCCTTGTTGCCGCGAAGCTTTTGCAAGCACTATGTCTAGAGGCGATCTGCCTGCCACATCTGTTTTTGTGTGTGGGAGACACACTCTATCATCCAAGATGAGTCACCTCGTAAAGGAGCATAATCTAGTGGAGCTTTTGTGTTGAAGCTGCTCTCTGGTAGAGTGAGCTGTAGTATTTAAGCTTTAAGTGGTACATATCTAGGCCTCCTGGTAGCACCCTGCCAAGAGCAACAATAGCTACAGAGCAGAAAAATCTTCTTCTTTTCATTTCCTCTCAGTCTGCCTTTTGAATATTCCTGCTGCAGCAAAGGCAGTGGGGACCCTCAGGGGTGCTGCCGTGGAAGACCGAGCCATCCCACACCTGTTCTGGAATCAGAACAACTGAATTTGGCAAGGCAAGAAGACACAAAAACAAAGGATAAAAAGAAACCCAGAAATATTATAAAAGAGCAGTTAACTATCTCTAACCAACCATTACACATCCATTGCACTTGATATCAGAGTTTCTGAAATGTGGTGCTCAGACGGGGCCTTTAGTAAGTAACCCTTGGTATATGTTACTGACTCAATGATTTTTCTTTAGTTTCTCAAGGTCTAAACCAAAACAGGGACTTTAACCCTCTTTGAAGTTTTTTCTTGGGGCCTCTTGAAAAAATTTTTTCATTGTAGATCATTCATTTGTACAAAGAATATTTTTTACTCTAAAATGTTTATGAGTTATTTCAGTAGTTATTGATAAACTAGTGGCCCGGTGCATGAAATTTGTGCACGGGGAGAGGGGAGCGTTCCCTCAGCCCAGCCTGCACCCTCTCCAATCGGGGACCCCTTGGGGGATGTCCAACTGCCGGTTTAGGCCTGATCCCCCAGGGGGTCGGGCCTAAACCGGCAGTCGGACATCCCTCTCGCAATCTGGGATTACTGGCTCCTAACCGCTCACCTGCCTGCCAGCCTGATCTCCCTAACTGCTCTCCCCTGACGGCCTGATCACCCCTAACCGCCTCTGCCTTGGCCACGCCACCATGGCTTTGCCCAAAAGGACATCCGGAAAGTCGTCCGGAAGTTGTTTGGTCTAATTAGCATATTACCCTTTTATTAGTATAGATTGTATGTCTGAGGTAAGCACATCTTTAGAAAGACAATCTGTAGCTTGATTATTTTAGTGGAACATGCACTGGTTTCCATTCTGTGGAGTATGTCTAAGGTTTGCCTTCCATATCCTAATACATGGGTAAGACTTCTAACCTAGACCAACATATGTACATGATCTAAGTCATGTGTCAAATAGTGCTGGGTCTGTGAGTGCGACAGAAGCCATAACATTGTCCCACATATTAACTCACTATTTTAGCCCCAGGTCCTACATTTCTATCCTGTTCAAAAGGAGAAAGAGATGTAATCTGAGTGATAATCATGTCTGCTTCTCTTTAGAGAAAGTTATGCAGTCAGTATATAAACACAGGATTTAGCTGACACCTTGCTATAGTCTCTCTGTGTGTGTGTGTGTGTGTGTGTGTGTGTGTGTGTGTGTGTGTGATTAAAATTGAGTGCTAAAGAGGCCTAGGACATAAGTTTATTCCCCATTGATGTTCAGTTCTCTTTAACGATGTGGAGATAACCTTTTCCATGGCCTAACTGGCTTTTTGATGAGATAATTGCGTGATTCCGTCTAGTTGATTTGAGAAGCATGGGAATGTTCTCTTTCTATTCCATCCCAAGGAATGGATAGTCAACATTGCCGTTATTTTTGATCCTGATAGTCTCACCTTACTCTTTCTTTTGGTTTTAAGTAATATAGTTCCTTTTAAAAAGTAAAGATAATTTGGAAGACATCAACTATTAGGGTACCATCAACCCTTAAATTTTGCTACAGGATTTTCCTCCCATCGTACAAAAATATGAGGGAATATGACTCTGGAGAGGCAAGTGTGGTAAAAAGGAGAAGTCCAGGAGCAAAGAAATATACTATAGTCTCTAAGGAGAAAAATAGTGCTTATATTATGGGGATCAGGATGGCAAGAAAGGTACAAATAATGAAAGAAAGAGAACAGAAGAGTGCCACGGAGAAAGATCCTACTTCCTAGCTTCCCTCATCATTCTTTTTACTTATCATTCTTATGTGTGGTCGTGCTAAGTGTAAGGGGCCTGTGATGGCTCAAAGAAAAATGTCACCACTTGTGGAAAAATATTATAAGACGTCTCACTGTAGGTCAAGAAACTTAAGATGAAAGTGTTTAGAACATTCACCCATATTACACATCATATAATGCACTCAGCCCACTTTTTCCAGAGCATAATAAATATTCAGTTAACATGAGTTCTTCTTCTCCTCCTCTTCCTTCTTCTTTGTCATCTTCCTCATCTTCTTTTTTTGCCTTCTGATAATTCCTCTTGCTGCTCACCTCTTCCTCCTCCTGCTTTTATTGCTGCTTTTGTTACTTATTCTCATTACTTCCTCATGGCTTTATTTCCAATCCTGACTATTGAGGTCTTACCCAACCACCAAGGTCATTGCTCTAGTATGTTCATTCCTTCACTAAGCTGCTGATGACTAATCCTAACCCACCCTGACCTCCCATTTGGGGGTTGGTACTTAGTTGTACATTGTCTTGAATTGTCCTTTGTTATTTCAAGTACTATTTAATTTTGTTAGCTGAACAAGGCGAGAAATATATTGAAGATTGAAATCATTTGCCTATTTATTTCTCTGTGTTTACTACAATAATTAGAACAATGTTGGGCATATGTCCTAGTGAATTTTAGGTATATAATAAATACTGTTTGATTGGCTGTCTTTCCTCTGCATGCTCAAAAAAGCATATATATTCTACTGTACTGTAAGGAGAAGGAAGAAAAGGATTTATTAGCATTCACAATTTACTTGGCATACTCGTATTTCTGTCCTGCCAGGTTAAAATCTATCCTTTACTCACCACTCTGGCCAGAAGAAACAAAAGACAAATGAAGAAAGAAAAATTGCCCAAAGGAAAAAACACACTGAACAACAACAACAAAAAAAAAATAGAAAGCCAAGAAACACAACAAACAAATCCAAATGCTCATGAAATGAATAAAAATAATACATTTGTAAGGTCAACCTAGATAACTTGAATACAGATTACAACTGGGAAAGAATTACTGTCAAGGTTATATTTATTATCCTGGAATTGAAACAACTATTTGAAATGAATTAATAATGGATAGAGCAGCATCTGATTTTTCCACATAATCCATTTTAGATCAAGAGTACTTTGTGGCAAGAACATGAAATCAGTTGAGACCAGCTGACCTTTGCAAAGAATTGTGGCTGGTTAACTTCATAGTTCACTTCATATTGTATTTGAGACATGAAAGAAAAATCTTCCAGTCCCCATCTGCTGAATTATTTCCCTCCCGTCCTTCAAAGCCCATACAGAAAACCACCTCTACCACAAAAAGCCTTCAAATGGAAGACGCATGTGAATCCCCTGCTCCGTCGTGTTAGAGCAGTGAAACAGCCATTTCAGCTCTTGATTAATTCAAGCAAACAAGAAGACAATTCGGTTAAATATGATTATGCAGCAGGGCATTTTTTTCCTTTTCTTTACAAAAAATTTTGCTTTGTTCTTATAGTTTGTCAAATCAGCTTCGAATTAAGTATATGATAAAGAGCGACTGATTTTTGGGGTCATGTTTAAATTTTCTGAGTTAAGGACATAAACTTTACACAGTGTCTGCTAAGATTACAACATATTCAGCCAGATTCTTTTTTAATTATAGCTTCTCCTTGGCTAAAACTAAAACTTTTTCTAAATGCCTGACAGCAGAATGTTTCCAAGCAACGTTATAGTTGTAACTCTGTGCAAGCTGAGTAGTACAGGCTTCTCTGAAGCTGAAAAAAGAATTAAGATAGCCATGTCTTCTTGCACTGGGTCCTGTTCCTCAGTGCTTCCCAGGCAGGCCATAGCTGGATGAACACCAACACCAGTACACTCCACATACTTGGCTAAATGAGATGGTTTATAGAAATTCCACCACAAAGACATTCCATTCGTGTGGTGGAGTTTGGGCTTGGCACTCTGCAATGTGCTTTTATGTCTGCATTTGTGCCTACTTCTTTGCATCTGTGAATTTGAACTCTTCTTCTTTTAACTGTTCTGTGCCAGTGTACCTCATAGAATGCTGCCTCATCTCTATTTGAGACAAAATTATCCTTAAAAACACACACCTATTTCTACTCTAATGGGAACATTGCTCTCTCACTAAGAATCTGAATTCTCATTATTTTTTTTTTTTATTTCCCATGGAGGTCTTACCTCCCACTGGCCCTGATGAATTGGGTTGAAGTGATAATTGGCATCCTTTTGTACACCATTTGTTGATCAACGAACCAGCTAGGAGAGCCAGTAGGGTGTATACCAAAGAGGCATTATTTTATTTTACTTTATTTCATATGTTCTACTTTCTCATGTTAATAGTTGGAATGAAGGAGCCTTGTCTTCTGAAGCACCTCCCATTTTCATCATGTTAAGGTCATTATCTCTCTCTGTGTGACCTTCCTTGAAACATCATTACCGTTGTTTACCACGCCCTGGAATTTATTTCAGGTTACATAAATGTTTTGGCGCAAAGCCTTTCTTTTCATGTGTTTCCTGCAATCTTCCTACATACTTCAATACTTACACTTTTGACCCTGAAGATTCCTTGATCTGATTGCTTTTCCCTTCTGACCTTATGGACCTGTAGCTCATTGCTTCCTGAGCCACACAGCCTGAAATTTATCATCATGATTATCCTTAAAAACACACACCTATTTCTACTCTAATGGGAACATTGCTCTCTCACTAAGAATCTGAATTCTCATTATTTTTTTTTTTTTATTTCCCATGGAGGTCTTACCTCCCACTGGCCCTGATGAATTGGGTTGAAGTGATAATTGGCATCCTTTTGTACACCATTTGTTGATCAATGAACCAGCTAGGAGAGCCAGTAGGGTGTATACCAAAGAGGCATTATTTTATTTTACTTTATTTCATATGTTCTACTTTCTCATGTTAATAGTTGGAATGAAGGAGCCTTGTCTTCTGAAGCACCTCCCATTTTCATCATGTTAAGGTCATTATCTCTCTCTGTGTGACCTTCCTTGAAACATCATTACCGTTGTTTACCACGCCCTGGAATTTATTTCAGGTTACATAAATGTTTTGGCGCAAAGCCTTTCTTTTCATGTGTTTCCTGCAATCTTCCTACATACTTCAATACTTACACTTTTGACCCTGAAGATTCCTTGATCTGATTGCTTTTCCCTTCTGACCTTATGGACCTGTAGCTCATTGCTTCCTGAGCCACACAGCCTGAAATTTATCATCATGGGCCAATATTTTTCTTTCTGAGATCTTTAATTCAGCCCTTCCCTTCCTCTTTCCCTCCATTCTCACCCAGCCTTATATGCGCAGACAACCTTTTCAGTTGGCTTCTCTGATCCTTTTTCTCTGTCCAACTCAATAACTCTCAACCCTGGATAACCTCACCAGTTGCTTTCCCTGCTTTCCTCTTCTTTCTCTTCTTCTTTTCTTTTTTCTTTCTTTTTTTAAGACCACAAGATGTTTTTAAAGGAGGAGAAAACAAAATATGAAGACTTGCCTAACTTTTGAAGATACTTTACTTCCACTTTCAATGCTCCCTAATATTGCAAATTCACTTCTTAATTTCTTACTTCAGCTTTAACACCCCAGTTAGCAGTTTAGTTTCCTTTCATGTCTAAACACCGTTTATGATAATCCACTATTTTAGGGAGAAAACTCCAGATTTGCCCACTTTTTTCACACTCCCATGGCCCTTCTACTATTCTATAGTTTAGATGCATGCCTCTCTCAATATTCTGAACTCCAGACATTTCCAATGGTTTCAGAACATCATCACCACAAGTATCCTTTTTATCTAACATCTTCACTCTATCCCAATCTGTAGACACATGCACTTGTTAAAAATAAAAACAAGAATAAAACTTATTCATTCAATAAATATTTATTGTACACTTGCTCTGTACAGAGACTTTTGTAGGTGTATGGGATGCAAGAAATAAAAGTCAATAAAGACATTCATATACCTGCTTCCTTTTCTGTATATAAACTGAATTCTTTACTTTCTTCAAACAATATTTTAAAATTCACTTCCTCTACATTTATTCTAACCATTTCCTTCAGAACTCTCTGACAATCTAGTTTTGCCTCCACTGATACCATTCTCTTGAGTATTAAGAAAAAAATGATGACTTGTTTTGCCTTGTTAGATTTTTTTCTCTGTCCTTATTTTCCTTGTTCATTTCACTTTGTTTTGTATTCTATTTTCTATTTTTCAAGTTCTCCTGTCATATCTCAGACTTCTTCTTTATCTCCTCTCACACCGTTAAGTTTGGTTGTTCTTTAAAGTGTTGTCATAAACCCTATAATATTTTCTCTTTAGTCACTGTATCAAAGAGCAATTGCATTTCAAATAGTTCTTACTGTCATCCCTATGTCCCTGTGCTACATATATCATACCTCCTTAGTAGCCCACCATTAAAATGAATTGGCCTACCCAGTAATTCTATTTGGATACCCTGCCATACCTTGAATTCAACATGATCATAGCTATGACATAGGGTCTGGGACATGTTGAACTATAGAAGGGCAGGAACCCTACTGGGATGAGGACACACAAAGAGGCAACTCTTCTGTAGAGTCAGTCCTAGTAAGATCAGCTAGAAATGTCCCAAAGCATGAGTCCAATGGATAGGGTCAGTTTTTTAAAAAATATTTTTTTACTGATTTTTCGAGAGGAAGGGAGAGAGAGAGAAACATTGATGTGAGAGTGAAACATTGATCAGCTACCTCCTATACGCCTCCTACTGGAGATTGAACCCACAGCCTCTTTTGGTGCATGGTAACAAGCCTAACAACTGAGCCACACTGGCCAAGGCAGGATATGGTCATTTTAGGCAAGGCCAGACCAGTAGTTCTAGAAACATTATTAGGGACATAGATTTCAGGGAAAGGATAGAAATCAGAAAGCTGTTTATACTTAGCAAGCCCTAAATTCATGGTTGGATATATGGGAAATATAAGACAACCATAGAGAAACAGACAAGCAAGAGACATAGAAGGCATTTTGGATGCAGTTGTTAGGTGAAATTCATAGGAGGGTCCTAGAACAAAAAGCAAGATTACAGAACAGACTACATATGGACTGATGGTCAGGCCAAAACCTAGTTACATGAATCTTGACAATCAGCCTCTATGATGCCGGAAAGAAAGAGAAGGGGCCAGGGAAAAAGTATCTTTTACCTGAATGACAATGTAGGCTCCCAGGTTATCTTATGACACCTGTATGGTAAGGGCCAAATTGCTGATAAAATTCCAATGCTATTGCAGTTCCTATCTTATTGGACAGCTCGTCAATACTGAGGCTATCAACTAGGCATTGAGTCTTTAAAATCTCTAATGTGCTAAAATCTATGAGGCTGCCCTTTTTTTGACTCTTTTTATTCCCTAAATATTTCTTATTAATCTTCCTTGAGTGCTATTCCATGTTTTGCACTCCAAAATATCGGTTGTTCCCTTGGATTCTGTCCTGTCTTTGGCCCTTCTTCCATTCTATATTCAATTTTCTTGGGCAAATTGTTTCAATTTCTTTATTTTGACTACCACTGTATCCCGTTGATTTGTAATCCATGTCTACAATTTTGGTATCTCCCTTGGGTTTCAGACTCATATATTTAACTACCTTCTAGTTAAATCCATTTAGATGTCTTACTCATCTTGTTCAAATACAACATGTTCAAAATAGATCTGAAATTTTTTACCTCTCTCTCCCCCAGCCCACTCTTCCTTCCGATGTTTCCTGTTAATTAATTGCAACATTATTCTTCTAGTCAGTCACTTGAGCCAGAAATTTAGAATCATCCTAAACCACTTCCTCTCTCTCATCCCCCACATACAATCAACCAACCAATCCTACCAATTTTACCTCATGATTATTTCTCAATCTCTTCTTATACTCTCCTGCTCCAGTTCATAACAGCACACCTGGAATTCTTCTCTATCCAAATCCCTGTGTTCCCTGATTGCTGACTGGTTTCTCCACAATACATTGCTCTTCAAACGGTCTGGGTGCTGTATCTGAAATTCAAATCTGGCCAGGTCACCTTCCTGCTTCTAACTTTGCCAAGGTTCTTCATTGCTTATTGAATCAACCTAAGTTTCTTAGTACAACTTAAAGACCCTTCAGGTCCTGGCCCCTATCTGGAATCTTAGTATCATCTTCTATTGTTCCATATTTTAAACTATCTGCCTAAGACAAATCATAATTTATTTTTACCCACTTCTCATCCCCTGAACACATACCTCCTCCTAGATTCATTATAATTTTAATCAATCTTCTCAACTAGAAAAGAAGTCAACATCTACTCCTTTGCCTTGCACAGTAATAACCCCAAAAAATGACCACATTTAATGACTTTTATGCTAGAATGTATCTCTCCAATCTGGACCCTTCATTTAATTTCTCTCTTAATATTTCTTCTCTGAACTACTAAAGTATCTTGATACCATAGAAGTTAGCTTTCTTAGTATTTAATGGTCCCATTCTGTGTTGTGGCTTTGAACAATCCTAAAAATGTTCCTAAACATTATTGAACATTTCTGAAGGAAAAGGACATATTGCACATAAATCATATATGCCAGCACTAGGTACAAAGTAGTGCTGCAAGATATGTAATTAGCAGGAATTACATAGAAAAATACATGGTCAGAATCACTCAGCCATTGTTCGTGGATATAAGGTGACATTTATCTCCCAGGTTTTTTTTGTTTGTTTTTTGTGTGTTTTTTTTTTTTGTAGCAGAAGGGGTTAACATAACACAAGGATGACAGGCCTTTTTCCTTCTAACAAAGAACCATGAAGAATTTATTATAAAATAAAGAGACATGACAAAATGTTTACTATCTAATTAATCTCAATGTCATTTATACTACTTCTTGCCCACACAGTGGTACAAATATATAGAGAGTGTTTTGAAGATTTCTTGGCTTTTAAGAAAAATGCAAACAGCTGACTACAAAATTTAGGAAAAACTCATTCAAGAGAACCTTTCTTTCTGAAGATTTGGTGCTACCTATTTTTAATGTGACCAAAAATGCTATTAAAAAAGCAACTTTTTGGGAAGTAGTATCTGTGAATGTTCTCATACTTTGCCTTTTCCTTCTGCCAACTCAGTAAAAATAGCTCCAAATTCAAGTCTTAAATTGAGTCTCGATGAAAAACTACACGCTTTTAATAATTCAATAGCTTCACAAATGGTCCCTCAAGGCATGAACCTAACTGCAATATATACTGTTAATGAGGATGGGAAATGAGAAAAGAGAGAGGAGAAATTGAGCCTGCTTAGGAATCAAAGATGATATAAAGATGCCCTCTGTTTCACCATTTAAGTAGCAATTATAAAAAGTGACTGCTTGCGATGTTCAGAAGAAAAATTTCTGCTTTTTTTTTTGTTGGAAGGTACAGATAGTTCACACATTTCACCAGTTCATTGCGGGTGGGGCGGGTGGGGAGGTGGGCTCCTTTTCACCATACCTCTTACTGGACATTTAATCGTAAAGACTCGTATTTCACTTTTCACCAACATAGCTACTCATTTGGTGGTTTGCACTCCCATCTGACAGCACATGCATAATCAGGATGTAATACAAGACCAGCCACGTTGGGCCTTGCCATAATCTTCTTTAAGTTGCATTTGCATCAAACACTTTGTGTCTAAAAGTGGGGACGGCCTTTAATGCTGGCAAGTTGATGATGGGGAAGCAAAAAGTGTCTGAGTTCTCTGAGAGGATAACCTTATCTTGAGTGTAAGTTAGTTTGGAATGTCAGCAGCCAGTCCGAACAAAGACTTCCTTGTATGGTGAAGACGCCTTCTGAATTGATGTTTCCGTGGAAGGACTGAATGGAAGACAATAGACTCTAGGGAGAAAACAGAGTTTAACCACACTCCAGATCCCTGGCATTTACAATTAATATGATTTTTATTTTTCCTGGAGACCCAAATGGCAGGTATATGCCATTTTGATTCAATTATCTGCTCTCAGCATTTTTCCCATACCACCAAGTTAGGCAGTCTAGACAGTGTGGTTGCTCTCTGGTAAGTGGGCTTCTTTCTGGGAATTGATTTCTTTTGGATCACCGAGGAAGTCTCAGCAGACCTGGATAACTCTTCCCACACACTTCCTTTGCCAATATATTTCAATATCTATGAAGCCATAATAAATTAATACATCTGTATCATATTAATACTACATTAGAGCAATGCAACAGTAACACGATACAATAGAAACATTGCTAACCCCCTAGGACTTTCACATGGCTCTGCTGGACTAAAACCATTACTGTCAGTTCCAGCTCACAGACTTTATGTCTGTGAAAAGGCAAAATAGACAGTGTCCTGGGTGCCTTTGAGTAGTATAAACTGTCTTGTTATCAACACCAACGCTGCTGTCCAGAGATAAGGAAAGCAGACACTCAGACTAGTTACTCTGTGAGCTCTGCATTTTTTATAACCCTAGGCACTCTCCTCTCTAGCATTGTTGGTTTGTCATTCTCTGGATAATTGTTCATAAATCATTGCTTAAATTGCTCATAACTCCATAGTGTTTCTTGCCAAAAAGTATTTCACTGAATATTTGATAGGTTTTCCAAAATAATTTACTCGTAAAATGCTTGGATTTCAACATTTCATAAGGATTGGAAAAAATATAAAGAGAAAAAAATTAAGGCTTTTTCTAAAAGCCAAGTTTGTTGGATATTTTATTTCCGGTGCGTGGGGGAGGTAGAAAAGCGTAAAGGGGGTTAAAAATGGTGATGGAAAGAGACTTGATTTGGGGTGATGAACACACAATAAAATGTACAGATGATGTATTGTAGAAAAAGAGACTTGATTTGGGGTGAACACACAATAAAATGTACAGATGATGTATTGTAGAATTGTACATCTGAAACCTATATAATTTTATTAACCATGCCACCCTGATCAATTCAATTAAAAAGAAAATACCACGTACATAACACAGATGCCTGAATCTTAGCTAGATCCTTTCTTTCTAGCCACATTCCCATCTCTTTCTTCTTTGTAGTCAGGTTGAGGCACAATGCACTTTCTTTCTATGGAAGGTGACTCTTATCACAAAAGTTTCCAAGAGAAGAAATACCAAAACTTTTTGGGTTAAGTCTATTATTTCATAAAAACTTTACAAAGACTAACCTAAACCTTTATGCTGCATTTGAAATCCACTGTCCTATAGTTCTACTATCAAAAATTAAAATCAGAACAGCTGCTTTTACCTCTCTATTTCTTTTCACATCCTTGAAATATGTTGATTGGTTTGCCCCTTCATATTTCTACACTAACTAGGCCCAGTTCCCGTGACCTTTCTTCATGGAGACAATTTTCCAACCATTTAATCATTTTCATTGCTCTTCTTTGGACCTGCTCCAATTCTTTTTCCTGGGGTGGGCCCCCAGTGGTCATAGTGTTGCAGTGTAGACCTAAGCTGTGCTCACTAAGTGGGAAGTTACTTCACTGGAGGCACAGAGCATCAACCTGATGTCACTCTATCTGTGTGGCTATACCTCATTTGGTCCAGTTTCACTATGTGAAAATCCAGGTAGAGCTTAAAATAATCTTCACAAGAAGATTCACCATGAGAGAGCTTCTGGAAAACTACTCTAACACATTTAAAATATTATTTATTTTCCAAAATCTATGTGTGCACAAGTTTTTAGAGAGCATCTATCATGTGAGGGGAAGTAATATACATCTATTCATCCACTCATTCATTATCTATGTGTGCACAAGTTTTTAGTATGCTAAGTGTCCAGGTGTCCGTTCAACCAATCAAAGCGTAATATGCTAATGATATGCTAAGGGGAAGTAATATACATCTATTCATCCACTCATTCATTCTAGCATTTATTCAAGAGCATGTGTCAAATGTCCACTATGTTCTGATAGTCACAGGGGGATTAAAAATAAATACCTTATCTCTCTTATTTTGCTTTCTTGCCTTGAGGAGTGGATAGCCCAGAGAGATAGTATGTAAATGGTGTGGCCTTTGGAACCAATCAGATCTGTGTGAAAACTGTGGCCACAGCAGTTACCAGCTGCAAATCATCAGCACATACTTCCTCCAAACCTTAATTTCCTCATCTTTAAAATGAACATAATGTCAGCTTCTATCTCATGGGGAGTGACAATTTTAAATAAGAAATTCATGTGAATAGTGTGACAGAGCAGCTGGTTGTTATTATATTGCAAGGCTTTTCATACAGCGGACAATTTTATTTATTGACCAACTGAGTAAATAAAACAATGAATAAATAAGTAAAACCTATGAAAACTGATTACTACAATACAATATAATAAGCACTATAATAAAATCAGAAGCAAAATCTCATGGGAGAACAGAGATGCAAAAGGTGAAGCCTACTTATGGAGACTAGGAGACATGCAGGAAACAATATTTAAATGGTCTAATTAAGGACAAGTAGAAGTTTGCTATGTGGAAAATATGGGGAAAGGTGTTCCAGACAGAAGAAAGAATATGTATGTGTAAAGGCATTGAAATAAAAGTAAATATGGCAGGTGAAGGAATTGTAAGGGGCCAGGTGAATTCTGAATGGAAGGGCTAGAAGGAGGGTTCTTGCAAGTGATGGGGCTAGAGAAATAGGCGAGGGGCAGAGATGAAGGGTCACAAATGCATTGTTAGAATTTATTCTTTAGGTATGGGGAGACAGTGAGGTTTCTGCAGAAGAATGAGGTTCCAAGAGAATTTGGAAACAATTATCCTATATAATAAAAGCCTAATATGCTAAGTGTCCGGGTGTCTGTTCAACCAATCAAAGCGTAATATGCTAATGATATGCTAAGGCCACTCAACCGCTTGCTATGACATGCACTGACCACCCGGGGCAGACAGTTAACTGGCTGACCAGTCTCCATGATGTGCACTGACCACCAGGGGGAAGACACTCCAAATGGTAGGTTAGCTTGCTGCTGGGGTCCGGCCGATCCAGACTGAGCAAGATGGGCCGGACACACCCTGGATCCCTCTGCCTCCATGGCAGCACTAAGGCATCCCGGACTGTGAGAGGACACAGGCCCAGGCTGAAGGATCCCCCACCCCTAGTACACAAATTTCGTGCACCGGGCCTCTAGTTATTAATATAGCCTCCATGGCAGCACTAAGGCATCCCCTACGGGCTCCTGGACTGTGAGAGGACACAGGCCCAGGCTGAGGGATCTCCCAACCCCAGTGCACAAATTCTGTGCACCGGGCCTCTAGTTATTAATATAATTGGCAATGCTATAGCAGGAGTGGGGAACATCCTGCCTATGGGCCATATAAGGCCCGCAAAATCCTTTGGTCTGGCCCTGCCAAGGCATTAGGGGTGAGTTAATGAAATGTTTGACCAAATATAGCAGGCTAATTTTTAAGTGAACAATTTTGTATGACCCACAAATGATGTTATAAATATCCAAATGGCCCTTGGCAGAAAAAAGTTTCCCCACCCCTGGAAAGGATATAATTGGATGAAAAAAAATTGGCGTCAGAGAGTCCAGTTATGAAATGAAGTCTATTGAGGTGATTTAGGGATGAGATGAGAAAGGTCTGAATTACAGACAGCAGGAATAGAGTGGAAAACTCAGATTTGAGAGGTATTTTCTGGCATAAAATTAATAAAATGTGGAGAGTGATCATTTAGGGTTATTGATAAGGGAGGCAGAGGAGTATTTGTTGATCTTTTCTAGTTTAGAAGATTGGATAAAATGACGAGAAATATAAGAAGATGAGAAGTGGATTAAAATGAATCATGAGTTCAGTTTTAGTCAAACAGTATAAGGCTTTCTCTACAGAGCTGGAAATTAGAATCTGTGGCTTGACAGAAAGGTTTGGAACAGAAATGTGGACTTGCGAATTATTAGCATAGAGAGAGCAATTGAAGTTTGGGTATGTGTGAAGTTGCACATTGAGTTTGGGAACCTTTATGGTCCCTGTCTAATTACCATTTCTAATCCATATCATACTTACAAAAAATGTTCTTCTTTTAAATATAAATGAGCTTCGACTTGCTCATTTGGTGTAACGTACTCCTACTTTTTGTGCATCTGTCATTAATTCATTTAATGTTTAATTCTGTTCCCAAGGGACTGGCTCCTTTACTAAAGGCACGTCTCTGTCTTCCAAAACGCTTATGGAAAGAGACTTGGCACCGAAATATAGGACCCCATCAAGTGCACTCCATTTCTTGAAGCACAGATGACAGGAACATGTAGTAATGCTGGGTTTCATTACATGAGCAGGAACATTAACTAAAATGGGAGGAATGATAACTGCCTGTGATGTCCCTATAAAGACAAACACTGATTCAAGATCCATTTGGCACCATTTAGAGCACACTGTCACTCAATCATGTGTATTGTTCCTGATATCCAGATACATTCCAAACCCACCTCCTCTGTCTTCTGAGCTGCAGTAAAGTTATCACATCTAAGTCTGTGAGTGCTGGGTTGCTTGATCAACATTCCCCCCTCAACCTCAGACCCTTTATTCATCAGTTATATGACTGAGCAGCCAAAGAAATTCTGAGCCATTCATTATACAATGTTGTCTTCTGTTAATCAGCTATAATCGTGCATAGGATTCTTTCAAATACCATCACTTCTAATTTATGAATACACAATGTTTAGAGTGTTAATTTTAAAATTTTATAAATTTCCTTGTATTCCTCTAGATTAAATAAATCTTTCTAAACTTTCTGGAATTAAAAAAATATATGTAAATCAATTGTGATTGGACTCTTTATAGACTAAGGGACCCTCTTAATCATATCCCACTTCTATTTTTTCTAGCTTTTGGGTACAGAACAAAGGTAAAAACTTGGCTGCAATTAAAAGTTAAAGTTCTAAAGATATGCCTAGAATTATCATTAAAAAAATAAAAGCTAAAGATTTGTCTAATCAGGCAAGACTTTGAAAATGGGAATATCTTATAGTGCTAAATGTTTCTTCCTAGTGTCCTATTGTGCCCATACTCTAAACATTCACAGTACTTTCATAGCACTTGTTTGTACATTTTTTTTAATTACATAAATCCAATTTCTATGAGAATAATTCTTTCCATAGGTGTTAAGTAATATGTGAGTTGTTTACTTCTTGTTTGGAAATAATTCCCCACATTAAAAACATTACTTCTCTGGCTTTTTATTTCCTAATAACCCAAAGACTCATTTTTCCTGGCCCCATTTTTAGCAGGTATGAGAGAGCTCAAATTAAAAAAACAAATTCATGTGAATATATGTATGGATGTCAGTACACAAACAGAGGGAAGAAAACGGTTTCACATATGAGAGAGCTCAAATTAAAAAAACAAATTCATGTCAGTACACAAACAGAGGGAAGAAAACGGTTTCACATAAAATAGGGATTTCCAAGGTGAGAGTTTTATGGCCCTTGCATCATTTGCAAAAGCTGATTCATGAGATTAAGGATCAGACCACAATGCTGTACACTGATAGGTACGACTGTTCATTGATCAATGCCACGTGCCTGTAATCGGCCCTGCTGAGTATTTAGCCTACTCTCATAGCTGCCTTTTAGTTAATGATTTTCTACCAATTTTTTCTAAAGCAAATAAGTTTGGACAGTTGTTTATTTTTTAATGAAAGGATTATTTTTGTATGGTATTTTCAGAAATAAATGTACAATTAAATCAACAAAAATTGGAAAACAGAAAACATTTTTCTATCCCAGACAAGATTCTGTCATTTCTTTTTTATTAAACTCCTCATTACATAAAAATGAAACTTTTATGACAATTTAGGTATTCCTAATAAAGTTACAGACATTTTAAGGTTTTAAATAAATTGATGCATTCCATACTTTTGGTAATAACACATATGTCCCTCATTGCACATCTTCTTTCATCTCTAACAACTTTGCACAATTATTTAGTTCTCAAGTTTAAGTGTGTGTGTGTGTTTTTTTGTGGTAACAGAGATGCCAAGTAGTAATTCAAATTTTATGTTTGCAATTTCTTACTTTTTGTCCAAGAACTTTAGTAACCTAATTATTTCGCTCATGATGATCCCATGGATTAACCCACATCTGTTTCATAAATCTAGAAAGATCCCTGAGAATTGTCCAGTATTTTTATGGAAATACATAATAGACTAAACCCAAGCCTTATCTTGAATACATGTGTGTTCATGATATATCCAGGCATATCTTGGAGATATTGAGGGTTTTTGTTCCAGACCAAAGCAATAAAATAAATATTTTGATAGAGTCACACAAATATTTTCATTTATCGGTGCATATAAAATTATGTTTACACTATACATTAGGCTATTAATTGTACAATAGCATTATGTCTAAAAAACTGCATTATACATACCTTAATTAAAAAATACTTTATTGCCTGCAGTGAGTTGGAATTTTTTACTGGTAGGGGGTCTTTCCTTAATGTTGATGGCTGCTGACTGAGCTGGTGGTTGCTGAAGATTGGGGTGGCTGTGGCAGTTTCTTAAAATAAGACAACAATGAAGGTTGGTGCAGTGATTGGCTATTCCTTTTGTTATGCCTAGATTTCAGGATCCCCAAGAAACCACATCAGGGAGCCAGCCAGTCCGATGCAAAAGCATAAGAGTCTTTATTCGAGCTAGCTCGGCTCTATCTTGGAGATATTGAGGGTTTTTGTTCCAGACCAAAGCAATAAAATAAATATTTTGATAGAGTCACACAAATATTTTCATTTATCGGTGCATATAAAATTATGTTTACACTATACATTAGGCTATTAATTGTACAATAGCATTATGTCTAAAAAACTGCATTATACATACCTTAATTAAAAAATACTTTATTGCCTGCAGTGAGTTGGAATTTTTTACTGGTAGGGGGTCTTTCCTTAATGTTGATGGCTGCTGACTGAGCTGGTGGTTGCTGAAGATTGGGGTGGCTGTGGCAGTTTCTTAAAATAAGACAACAATGAAGTTTGGTGCAGTGATTGGCTATCACTTTCACGAACAATTTCTCTCTAGCATGAGATGCTGTTTTATAGCATTTTACCCACAGTAGAACTTCTTTCAAAATTAGAGTCAATCCTTCTGAAACCTTGCCTCTGCTTTATCTAATTTTATGTAATATGCTTAATCTTTCACTGTCATCTTAACAATCTTCACGGCATCTTCACTATCTCACAAAATTCCATCTCACAAAAACACTTTCTTTGTTCATCCATAAGAAGCAATTCCTTATCTGTTAAATTTTCATCGTGAGATTGTAGCAATTCACTCACATCTTCAAACATCACTTCTAATTCTCGTTCTCTTGCTATTTCTGCCACATCTTCAGGTGCTTTCTCCACTGAATTCCTAAACCCCTCGAAGTCATCCATGAGAGTCAGAATCAATTTCTTCCAAACTCCTGTTAATGTTGATATGTTGACCTCATCTCATGAATGTTCTGAATGGCATCTAGAATGGTGAATCTTTTCCAGAGGTTTTCAATTTACTTTGACAAGATTTGTCAGAGGAATCACTATCTATGGCAGCTATAACCTTACAAAAAACTACAGAATGTGGAAAAAAGAATAGAGGAAGATACAAGCAGAAGAATATACTGTATTCATGGATTGGTCGAATTGAAATCATTAAATGTCCATACTACCCAAAGCAATCTATGGATTCAATGCAATCTCTATTAAAATGCCAACAGTGTATTTCACAGATCTAGAACAAATAATCCCAAAATTTATGTGGAACCATAAAAAACACTGAATGAATAGCCACAGCAATCTTGAGAAAGGGAAAATTGGATAGGTATATACAAAAAAATGAACATAGACCACCAATTTACACCATACACAAAAATAAACTCAAAATGAATAAAAAGCTTAAATGTAAGTCCTGAAACCAAACAATAAAAATCCTACCAGAAATCATAGGCAGCAAAATCTTACATCTCTCATACCAATATTTTTGCTGATACAAGGGAAACAAAGAGAAAAAATAAACAAATGGGACTACATCAAAATAAAAAGCTTCTGCACAGCAAAATAAACCATCAACAAAATGAAAAGGAAGCCCACTGTATGGGAGAATATATTTGGCAATGATACATCTGATAAAGGTTTAATATCCAAAATATATAAGGAACTCATACAACTTAACAAAAGTAAAACAAACAATCCAATTTAAAAAATGGGCAAAAGAGCTAAATAGACACTTCTCCAAAGTGGACAAAAAGATATGGTATTACTTTTATTCATTCATCCATTAACTAATATTTATTGAACACTTATTCTGTACTGGCTGGCCACTATATTAAATGAATAATATATGCTTATTCTTTGTGTAACTTTGAGCAAGTTACTTAACCAAGAGCTTCAGCTTTATAACCTGCAAAATAGGGAGAATGATGCCTTCATAATAGAGTTGGGGGAAGACTGAGTATCTCAGGGCATATACATGTGCCCATTGGTTCCCAATGCATGAGCTTGGGTGATCTTCTGAAATAGGGAGTCTATATGGAAATTTAGGTCGGAACATAGAGGAGTTGATATTGGACTTTGGAGTCATGTTCATCTGTATCATTGCAATAAAGTAAAGGAAAGTAGCATGAGGAATGAAAACACAGCATATCTTCAGGGAACTTTGGACGGATCTATGTTATAATCTTGAACCTGCCTAATTATCAGCCGATTGACTGTGTGTTAGTTATTGGTCCTCTTTGAGACTGTTACCTCATCTGTTAAATTGGATAATATTGATGACATAAAATTATTGAATTAAATGTGATGATCCTTTTAAAGAATCTAGCACAGTAGATGGCAGTAATTATTATTGTTGTTATTACAAAGGATTCCTTGGAAACTCTACTAAGTTTGTCATTTATGTAGCCATCTGAACTTTTAAATCATGCCTTTCCTGAGTTCATGGTGAAATGACAAATGGAGTCATAGAATTGCAGGGTCATTTGAGTAGTCCATCTCTAATAAATATTATTTTCCAGAAAATTCTTCCTTTTTTTTTTAAAAAGAAAAAAATAACTTTAAAAACAATCCTTGAATGGAACTACTATCCATTAGGATATGCAGTCAAAGTTATACGTACACTTAATGTTGGATCACTGGGTGGAGAAAATAAGCAACGTTTCCCTACCTAAGATTTCAAGGATTCCTTTGAATAAATACATGGCATCTCATAAAGTAAAGGAAATGTTATTTCCTATGAATTAAAAAAACAACAACCTTGGTGTGTTCTTCTGTTTTATCTTCTTAATCATTTACTTGTTCACCTATTCCTATTTTAAATTCAGTTTATAAAAGACTATTTTCCTAAATCAGCATTCTGTTCTTTCTCATGTGTGCATTGCTTATCTACAGAAAATGATAGAACATCCTTCATGTGAAGGTTTAGTGAAAGTAACAGCACCAACATTCTTTATCTGTGATGATGGAAAGATAATCCACATGTGAAAGCACTTGGTGCCTCAGCTTATTTTGAGTGACAGAAGCGTAATAGAATCTCCTAAGCATTAACATTCTACAATAACACAGCATTGTCATCTGTTGTCTGATCCTGGCTCATGCTAATCTCACTCAGTGTTTCAAATTCCTAACAAAAACTAGAGAAATACACCTCAGAGCTATTATGTGGAAATGGATTAACTATAGCTCTAAATCTTTAAACAAACCCTTAATGATATAAAAGTCCTATTTATATACTTCTCAAGGGATGTTTATGGGCAGGATGAAAATTAAGAATCTAGGTCTCACAAGCAATTTGCATGCCTAAATCCTGTATATATTTTGCTTCTCAGGGTATTAGCCTTTTCTGTCCTTTTTCCACATTTGATATTTTGGCTTCTTAATGGTGTTCTGCAAACGGTTTAAAGAATGCTGAGAAGAAAAAATTCTATATCCATGTGAATTTGAATTAAGGACATCATGTCATCTTCCATCATCTCCTTATTTTTAACTTAAAAAATCCAACCTTTTTTTTATGATCCAAATATTGCAATCCTTTGCAATATTTTAACATGAGTAATTTGTTAGCCATTTCCTCTCAGGTCTCTTTGCCCACTTCCGGTACTGCTCCCTGGCTATCCTGAATTCTTGTCCTATGCACAGATTTGGACCTTCCTTTCCAGGCAGTACTCTTGCATCCAAAGTTGTCTTTCTTTCCTTGTACCCATTGTATCTTAACCATCTTGGTTTTTGTTCTCTCAACTTCCTACTTTTAATCAGTGTCCAGGGAGGCAGCATGGTAGGAGAAGAAAGAGCACTGGGCTGCAGAGAAGAGATTTGAGTCAAAATTCTGGTCAATACTTGTGGTGTGCTCACCTGTGCTAGATGCTATCTTTAGTACCTGTCATGTGATCATTCATTCAATTCTCACCAACAGTCCTATGAAAGCAAGTACAGGAGGGTTAAACAGTTGCCTAAAGTCACAAAACAGGCAAGAGGGGGAACCAGGATTCCAGTCCAAGTGGTCTTTCTCCAGAGTCTATGTGTTTAAAACCATGCATAGTGCCTGCAGGTCACCCTGTGGACTTCTCTTGGCCTCAATTTCTTCTGCCAGAGAGGAGAGGTTAGACAATAGCAAACATCACTTTCCGCTATAAAACTGTATAGTTCTAAGGAGGAACTCAATTGAAGCAACCAACTTACATTCAAGGCTTGACCTGCAAGAGCTTTAAAATAATTTTTATTTACCTATTTTATTATTTTTTATTGAGGTATACTTATACTCGACGTATAACATTATATCAGTTTCAAGAATACAACATAATGATTTGATATTTGTATATATTGAAATAATCACCACATAATTTAGTTTGTCACCATACATAGTTACAGTTTTTTTTCTTGTGATAGGGAATTTAAAATCTACTCTCTTAGCAACTTTCAAATTTGCAATACAGTATTAACTATAGTCACCATGTTTTACATTACCTCTCCATGACTTATTTATTTTATATTGGAAGTTTGCACATTTTGACCCACTTCACACATTTCACCCACTTTCTACTCCTGCCTGTGGTAACCCCCAATTTATTCTCTGTGTCTTGGTTGTTGTTTTTTAATTCAATATATAAGTGAGGTCAAATAGTCTGTGTCTTTCTCTGTCTAACTTATTTCACTTAGCATAATGCCCTCAAAGTCGATCCATATTGTTACAAATGGAAAGATTTTATTCCTTTTTTGGTGGCTGAATAATATTTTGTGGCTGAATTCACCCATAGCTGGGCATTTAGGTTGTTTCCATATCTTGGCTATTGTACATAATGCTGCAGTGAATATGGGAGTGCATGTATCTTTTAAAATTATTGCTTTTGTTTTCATCAGATATATACCCAGAAGTAGAATTGCTGGATCATATGATAGTTCTATTTTTAAATTTTTGGAGGAACCTCCATACAGTTTCCAGAGTGGCTGTACAATTTACATTCCCATTAACAACATTCTTTGTCTGAAGGTAGAGGGCACAAAATAAAATTGTTTACTAATATCAAATATGTTGATATTGGTAATAATCTTCTCTTGTATCACCATCAGAAGGTGTGAAATTGACAGCTTATACCTGGACATATAAATAAATATATACAGGCCTACAATCATGCAATGTAACCTAACATGTTGTATCAGAATTAGGTTTTGCCAATTATAGGAAAAACCCAATGGCTTACACAAAACAGAAATTTATTTTCCCATGTGAAAGAAGCCTGGAGGTAAGTGTTCCAGAAGCCAAGATACCTTGATCATCCAGCTTCCTTCTATATTCCCACTCTATCATAGGTCATGGCTTTCTTTCATCCTTAAAATAAACTCATCGTCTAAGGTGATTGCATTTTAAACAGAAGGAAAGAAGGCAGCAAGCACAAAAAGCCTTTCTCCCATATGAGTCAGCTGTCTTTTTTCCTTATTATTGCACTTATTGGGGTGACATTGGTTAATAAAATTATATAGGTTTCAGGTGTACAATTCTATAGCACATCATCTGTATATTGTGTGTTCACCACCCCAGGTCAAGTCTCCATCCATCACCACTTATTCCCCCTTTTTTTCTTTCCCAGCAATCCCCACACTTGTCCATATCCATGAGTTTTTTTCTCTTTTTTCTTTTTTTGTTCAATCTTTCCACCACCCCCTCCTAGGCCTCCAAGCCCCGCTCCTGACTGTCTATCTAGGAGTCAAGTCAGCTGTTTTTAAATAGCTTTTATTGAAGACCAATCAAGCATTTCCATTGAACATTTCTACTTATATGTCTCTAGCCAGAATGTGTGGCCAATCTTAGCAACAAAGTAGGCTGGTACATGTTATCTCTTAGCTGGGTGTTTGCATTCTGGAATAAAATGGACAGTGAGTGGCAAAAGCGAGTCTTGTTGACCATGTATGAGATAATTATAGAAATCTATGAAAGAATAATACCAGCGACATAGAGAAATCACATTTGGAAGGTATGTAAGTAGAGTTAATAGAACGTGATGGTTGATTGGATGTGGTGGGTAAAAAAGATGGAAGAATCAAAGTCAGTGAGTAAATTGAAATGACAAAGTGGATGGAGGAACCATTCTCAGATAAAGAAGAACATAAGAAACAGATTGCATGGAGAATATGATCCATAGCATTTACTTTTGTTAAATTCAGGTATATGTAGAGCAATAAAAAAGGAAATGCCAGGAGAAAGTTGGATATTCAGGATCAGAGCTCAATAAATTTATGTAGATATGTGAGTAGATGATGTTACATGAGTAACTGAAATAATTGGAATTGGTAAGCTCACCTTGAGAGAATGTGAATGATGAGAAGAGACTAAAAATTAGGACTCTGCTGTATGAGTTTAGATAAAGAACAACTACATTTAAACATGAGGAGAGAAAGAAGACCCAATAAAGATGCAGAGAGACAGGAGGGAAGCCAGGAGAGCTTGGGATCAATTAGGTCAAACTGAGTTTAAAGTAGAAGGGAACGGATAATGGTATTAAGTCTACTGAGGAGCCAAGTGAAATAAGGACTAAAAAGATATTTGAAATAAAAATTTAGTCTCAACGAAGTTTTCAATGGCCTTGAAGAAAGTAGATTTGTGGCCTTTTAATGAAGAAACAAGGAAACAATGAGATAATAAGTGCACAAAAGGCAAGGAAATAGAGATAGTATGCACAGACCACTTTTTCAAAAAGTTTCTTGTGGCGAAGAGTAAAAAAAGGATGATAGCTGGAGGAAGATGGGGCATGAAGGAAGAATAAAATCAATACAGTGAGGTTCTCCAAGGCTATTGCATGGTTAGACTGATCACTTTTAGGCAGGAGGAAAAACATCTACTTCATTGTGGTAAGAGTTAGAAACAGATCCATTTATTTGTAGATAATAGGAATTTTAAAAAGTTCCAGTGGGTGTCTTAATTTTCTCTGTGAAGCAGCAGTCAAGCTCATCTTCTGAGAGAAAGGGGGAGAGTTAAAAATTGTGGATCAGGGTTGAAATGAGCCTGGAGAATGTGTGAGAATATTGACCAACAAAGCATAAGAGATTCTGGTAGTGCTCAAGGGCAAGATTAAGATCAAAGACCTCACATGGACTGTGATCTGCCACCTCTCCTCCTTCTGTTTCTTATCAGGTACATATTTCCATATTTCCAGCTATTTTTTCTTGGGTGTTTGGTATTTTTATTTCTATTGGGGGATTTTTAAAACAAGATTTTTCTATCTGGTTATTACCAATATGAAATAAAACTATTTCAATTTTATGAATTAGTTTCCATGCCTCCATGTTGAAATTTGTTATTAAGTTGTTCAGATAAAAAATACCTCTACAAAGAATCCCTCCTTTCTAAAACATATTTCTCATCTTTTCCCTCTTTATTCAGTGACTACAACTTCTGAATAATGGTGAATAACAATGGTTACAGAAATAATTTTTTTCTTGTTCCTGACTTTAGTGGGGATGCCTCTGATGACGATTTTTTTAGGATTCATCTATCCATTCATAAGTTTTTATTGAGCACCTCTCATGTGTAGTTATTGTGTTAGGTACTGGTTATATTGTGGTGAAATAATTTGACACTGTTTTTCATATTTAGAGTCTCATGGTAAGATAAAAACTTTAAGAGGTTATAAAGATATGATCTCATAATTATAACTTGTGATAAGGGTTATGAATTTTTTTAAAAAGGGTAATGCTATGAGAGAAAAATATGCAAGCTCCAATTTAGATTGGAGGTTCAAGTAATTCTTCTCTGAAAAAGTTACATTTAATTAAAACATAAATGGAGCCAGAATTATAGAAAAATCAAGTCAGGTGTCAAGGTAGAGTTAAGTAAGAGGTGTGGGTTGTTAATTAATGTAGAGTATTAAATGAGCTTGCAGATTGAGATTACTTTGTACAATGGAAGACATATAGAAAATATACTAAGTGCTTAATGTTAACTGTATATAATTTTAGATAACTTGAAACCTTTCTTAAGTTAAGAAAATAAACTTTTATGCTTAGTTTACTGAGAAGAGTTTTTAGGAATAATAACAATATTAGAATGTTATTAATAGGCCGTATAGTCATATCTTGAAATGATCAGATGGTTTTTCTTCTTGACTTATGAGTGAAATAAATAATGTGAACTATCCATTCATTCTAAAAATTAATCTTACTGGACCATAATTTTTAAATTAAAGTTTAATTTAATTGAATTGGCTTATAGCTTAGATATTTTGTAAATATATTAATAAATAAGTTTTTAACAGTTTTGGGGGGGTATTATTTGTTTGGGTTCATTTGGTGTAATTGTCAGATGTATCATTACCAATGATATGATAATTTTATAAAATCAACTGGAATTTTTCTTTCTATTTTTTGAATGTTTGGAAATAGCTTCACCAGCATAGGGATTTTTAAATAACATTCCTATGAAACCACTTGACTTTGTGATCTTTGGTAGCACACATTTCTTTGATAATTTTATCAGTTATTTCTGGTTATATGTCTATTAAGGTTTTATGTCTTTTTTGTAATCAGTTTGGAAACTCATATTATCCTAGTGTAGGTAACTATTAGTTCTCCACTGAACTGTTTACAACTGACTTTTATCTGCTCTTAAGTCCAGTTCATTTTTTTCATAGTCAGTGTAGTTGTTGTGATCTCTCAGAATTATCATTCTAATTAACTTGCTTCTCTGAAAACCCTTCAATAACTCTCTATTTCTCTCAAGATATAATCTGTACAGAATATATGAGTCATGAATCTCTTCATTATTTCTAATTTACATAAGTTATCTTTGTCTCCTTTTATTTCAAGTCCCAGAATATGCTAGGTTCACCCTTCCCTGGGTATCTGCATGTGTGTTTTTTTCCCCCCTGTAGCTGAAAACCCCTTCTACATCTGCTTCCTAAACTCTGGATAACTCTCCTCATCCTTCAGGTTTCTGCTCAGCTGTAACCTTCTCCCAGAAGTCCTCACTAAGTCTTCAGATTATATTGTGTGTCCTTTATATTGGGGACCTACACCTACGGAATGTCCAATAAGCAAATTGAGAGAAAAAAACATTGCTTTATTCATTTTTGTATTTTCAAAGTCTGGAACAAAGGCTGGCACATAGAAAGTACTGGCTGGTGTGGCTCAGGTGGTTGAGCATTGACCTATGAACCAGGAGGTCACCGTTTGGTTCCCGGTCAGAGCACATACCCAAGTTTTGGGCTCGATCCCCAATAGGGGGTGTATAGGAGGCAGCCAGTCAATGATTCTCTCTCATCATTGATATTTCTATCTCTCTCTCTCTCTCTCCCCTTCCTCTCTGAAGTCAATAAGAAATATATATGTATATATACACACACACATATATATGTATATGTATTAAAAAGAAAGTACTCAATAAATATTCATTAAATGTTGAATGAATGACAGGTGTGAATAACTTCTAATTGCACTGAAATTTTTAACAACTCAGACTTAGCCTTTCCAAAGTATCCAATTTAATCACCATATAAAGAACACATTTTTTTCTTTTCCCACTCAAATTTATTTTATATAATATTTAATTTTAATTATGTAATTATATCAAAAACAAGTGCAACTGGCATAAAAATTCGTGACTCTTGCTAGGCACATAGCTGAACACATGAGAACAGAATGTTTATTAGCCATGAGCACAGGGTTGGGCAACAGTTGTTCATCTGTGAAGTCTCTTAGAGTTTCTATAAGACAAATGAACAGCTCACAATTTAGAAATAGTTTTTGAAGTTTATTTGTACGTTTGAGGAATTGGGCCCTAAAACATTTTTGTCATGCAAGATAAAAAATGGATAAGAATCACAAGATTAGGCAAAAGTCCTCATTAACATGAAAGTTGAACTAATGCAGTATTAGAGCCCGATTTTTTGGTCCAAGGAGCTTGGGACTATCTAATAGAAGACATCATAGAATGAAAACTTTCTTTCAGTACTGGAAAGGCTCTGGGAAAATTTCCACAATACGTAAAAAAGATTGTCTTTGTGAGCCCACATGCTTCTGAACATTTCTCCTATCTCCTATTCAATCTCTGTCTTGGGTATTCCAAAATGTTTATTTTCTAAAATTATTTGGAAGAGCCTGACTTTTAGAACCGATTTTTTTTTTGTTCTTCACATATTAGCAAAGCACCACTTAAGCATTCCACTGTTATATGTTAAAGAAACAAATTTTTATACCTAAACTGGGTGTAAGTATAAAACTTCTGTTTTGGCAACTATTTGGCCTGCACATTTTGGGACTTATCTTTGCGATCACATCACTCACTCTGTTACTGCTACTAGGGTCATGCAATTTTCTTTGGAGGGTTCAAAACTCAAGTTGCCTGCCAAAGGGATGAGGAAAACTGGATGGAGTTGATTCACAGTGTTATTAATTCCTTTTTATTTATCCATCTCTGCAATGTTAATTTGTTAGAAATGCCTAATTGATGTCTATTTTCACACATTGCTCTAATATAATTTATCTCATATTAAATATCTGTTGAGAAACGTATGCAGATATTGACCAGGGAACTATTTTCTTTGTTGGCCAGTTATGAAAACTCTATCATCTATCTATCTATCTACCTACCCCTCTATCTATCTATCTATCTATCTATCTATCTATCGTTCCCGGTCAGAGCACATACCCAAGTTTTGGGCTCGATCCCCAATAGGGGGTGTATAGGAGGCAGCCAGTCAATGATTCTCTCTCATCATTGATATTTCTATCTCTCTCTCTCTCTCTCCCCTTCCTCTCTGAAGTCAATAAGAAATATATATGTATATATACACACACACATATATATGTATATGTATTAAAAAGAAAGTACTCAATAAATATTCATTAAATGTTGAATGAATGACAGGTGTGAATAACTTCTAATTGCACTGAAATTTTTAACAACTCAGACTTAGCCTTTCCAAAGTATCCAATTTAATCACCATATAAAGAACACATTTTTTTCTTTTCCCACTCAAATTTATTTTATATAATATTTAATTTTAATTATGTAATTATATCAAAAACAAGTGCAACTGGCATAAAAATTCGTGACTCTTGCTAGGCACATAGCTGAACACATGAGAACAGAATGTTTATTAGCCATGAGCACAGGGTTGGGCAACAGTTGTTCATCTGTGAAGTCTCTTAGAGTTTCTATAAGACAAATGAACAGCTCACAATTTAGAAATAGTTTTTGAAGTTTATTTGTACGTTTGAGGAATTGGGCCCTAAAACATTTTTGTCATGCAAGATAAAAAATGGATAAGAATCACAAGATTGGGCAAAAGTCCTCATTAACATGAAAGTTGAACTAATACAGTATTAGAGCCTGATTTTTTGGTCCAAGGAGCTTGGGACTATCTAATAGGAGACATCATAGAATGAAAACTTACTTTCAGTACTGGAAAGGCTCTGGGAAAATTTTCACAATACGTAAAAAAGATTGTCTTTGTGAGCCCACATGCTTCTGAACATTTCTCCTATCTCCTATTCAATCTCTGTCTTGGGTATTCCAAAATGTTTATTTTCTAAAATTATTTGGAAGAGCCTGACTTTTAGAACCGATTTTTTTTTTGTTCTTCACATATTAGCAAAGCACCACTTAAGCATTACACTGATATATGTCAAAGAAACAAATTTTTATACCTAAACTGGGTGTAAGTATAAAACTTCTGTTTTGGCAACTATTTGGCCTGCACATTTTGGGACTTATGTTTGCGATCACATCACTCACTCTGTTACTGCTACTAGGGTCATGCAATTTTCTTTGGAGGGTTCAAAACTCAAGTCGCCTGCCAAAGGGATGAGGAAAACTGGATGGAGTTGATTCACAGTGTTATTAATTCCTTTTTATTTATCCATCTCTGCAATGTTAATTTGTTAGAAATGCCTAATTGATGTCTATTTTCACACATTGCTCTAATATAATTTATCTCATATTAAATATCTGTTGAGAAACTTATGCAGATATCGACCAGGGAACTCTTTTCTTTGTTGGCCAGTTATGGAAACTCTATCATCTATCTATCTATCTATCTATCTATCATCTATCTATCTATCTAATATATCTATCTATCTATTATCTCTATGACTATCTCTACCTCTACCTCTATCTCTATGCCTATTCCTATCTCTATCTCTCTCTGTATCTCCCTCTCTGGACTTGGGAGTCAGTTTGTTGTGGATATTGAACTGGACAATTACCTAGAGGCCGACTTTAAGCTTGTGCCAAGACCAATAGAACCTGAATTTATGAAAAAGCCAAAATGAAAGAGCCTTTCTGAGAAAACAGGTTAAAAACTAAGCAGACAATTTCATTGGTTGATCTCTTCCCACTCACCCTATAACCCTTGGACACAAACAATGGGGTGGTGAGGACCTTGTGGGGGTGGGGGTAGGTGGGAGCAGGCTGGAAGAGCTTAATGGGGGAAAAAGGAGGACCTATGTAATACTCTCCACAATAAATATAAAAAGTAAAAAATAAGTTAAAAACGAAAAAACAAAGCAGACATGCAGAGAGAAACAGAGATGTGAAATGGCTACAAAGACAAAAAGGCAAAGAGGTTGCCTGACTGCTTTGGGATCAGCTGAAACCAGGTATACTGCAAGCACGTTGTTTCCTTGAGATTCTCTCATATCTTTTCGGTAAACTTGATAATTTGCACAGTTTAAGCAGGTGTATGTTTCTTGCAACCAAATGATTTCTGGCTCATTCTTCATACCATATTGAGAATTTGGAAACAAATAAGTAAACTTTCAGATGGAAAATATGACTCATTGAAGAAGACAGGGTGAAGAATGAGAAAAACATCGCCCCTTCCTCCCCCACTCCTGCTTTTGATATATTTTTCCTTATACACCGTAGAGCTCATGCCCCGTACTGGGCAAATATCAAAGTTGGAAGTTTGCCTTTGATGTTCTTATTCTTTCCTTTTACTCATTCTCTAACTTATAAAAGCTCTATCTTCTCTTTTTGGTATTTAGAGACTCAGGCTCTCATCTCTCTCCCTCTTACCATAACCAATCTCTCTCTCTTTTATCATAATCAGTACATCTGATACATTTATTTACACAAAGGAAAATATAATTTTAAAGCTATATCTCCCTCTGTCATTATTCATGCATATACGAGTATGTCAGAGAATTTCCCTTTTAACAGTATTTAAAATGTTCAGATTAAAAATAAATCTCAAATTGGGAAATTTCAGCTGGCAAAAAGACTTGCCTTTTGTGGGCAACCTGAACATGTTTGGAATCACACTGAAGAGATGGTTGTCTCCTCTGTTTCCGTGTTAAGCCTTGCTCTGATTTGAGTATGTCTGTGACAGTGTGTGGAATGTGAATATTTGAGAAGAGACCACCCTGCCTGTTTGGATTAGTGTCTGTATCTATTTTAACAAGTATGGTGCCTGGGAGTTCAGTTATTATGAGTTCAACTCTAGTTAGGGGTCCTGCATACATTTCAAGGGTAAAGGGCAAAGTACTTGTAGTCTTTTCTCTATGCTTCATAAGGATCTTTGAAATATAATATTTTCTCTTAAGTGGACATGTCTTCAAAATGAGCCAGCTAGTTGACAGATAGCTTGCATATGCTTACGGGTAACTACATTCATAACATACAAGTTTTCAAAAATGCCACAATTGTTTTCTCAAAATTCAATTTTGCATAGTTCTGGTAATTAACTCACTGTCAAACTCTGCATAAATTTGAATTGCTCCAGTGTGCAATTGCCAAGCTTCCACAAAGCTTGAATGGAGATCAAACAAAAACTCTCAACCTCAGTAATGACAATGACAATATAAGACCAGTTCCAGATTTTTTCCATCATATAATCAATAAAATCATATGAATTTGTAAAAAGTCCCATCAAATCTTTGAATATATGCATCTTCAAACTTGAGGTAACCTGCAAGATCACAGAGAAAGTCTGAGGAAATTGGGTTTTCTGTTGAACTCATCCAGACTCAACTTAAACCTGGTGTGGTTAGGTCCGTCTATTAAAAGGTATCATATCACAGTTTCCTGCTACTGAGTAATGATGCCAAAGAAGTTTTACTAGAATCTTTTTTTCTGGAAGAGGGTGTGCAGTAGAGTCACAAAAACCCAGATGAAGTAATTACAGATGTGGACTTTATTTCAAGCCATAATCTTGACTCATGATAGAATTATACATTTTGTTCTTAAATCTTCCCACTTGAAAAACAGTATAATACATTAGCCGTGTCCAGAACTGTCCAAGGAATTGCAGTTCTGGGTGATCCGATGAGTGCTGATCATAACCTAAAGTTCAGGGACCTTGTGTTTGTCCCTAACACTACTGTCTTGGTGTGAATTGCTGTAACAAAATGTCACAGATCAAGTAGCTAATAAACAACAAAAAATTTATTGCTCACAATTCTGGAGGCTGGAAAGTCCAAGATCAAGGTGCCAGGAGATGTAGTGTCTGGCGAGGACCTACTTTCTGCTTCATATGGCAGAAGGGATGAGAAATCTCTCTGAAGCCTCTTTTATAAGGGTGCTAATCCCATTTACTAACGATCTGTCCTCATGACCTAATTACCTCCTAGAGCCCCCAATCCCAAATATCCTCACAATGGGATTAAATTTCTACATATGAATTTTGGGGGAATACAATTAGTATATAGCAGAAACTATTAAGTTGTTTTCTAACATGAGATCGGTAATTCATTCATTTATCCCACTAATCATTTTGAGTTTTCTATTAGATGCCAAGCTCGGAAGTGGGAAGAAGAAATTCAGAGATGAATAAACAGTCTAAAGAGCTCATGGGTTGGCAAACAATGTGGAATTACAGTGATAGGAATATGCAAAAGTATTATGTGAACCCTGAGGAGTGGCACATAGCCCATTTTAGTGGAATGTCATGGGATGGGAGAGGAGGAGAAGGGAATAAGAATTTAGGAAGTCATGATGCTTGAGTTGAATCTTTAAGGATATCTAGGTGGAACCCAGGTTTAGAAGACAGCTTGATCAAAGGAATCCATAAAAAAAATAGCAGAGAATAAGCGTTTGGTGTTCTGGAGTTAAGGGTGAGGTAAGAGCACCGAGGGATTTGTAAAACTAGAGAAACAGGTAGGGGCTGATAGTGGAGGATCACAGATGTCATCAAGTCCCATAAAATCTCTAATCTAAATATCTTTTATCAGATTAGGGGAGACTAACTATTTCTTAATCATCTTTCTAGCTCCCAAACATAATTCAGACCTACTACTGAGTAAATACTTACTACATATTTCTCTACCTCTAGCTCTTTTTATTTGTTGTTGTTGTAAAAAAAATAGTCATTTTTACTTTTAGATAAAATCACAGATTTTAGTTAATCATGTAAAATTGGTTGAAAATTTTGAGTCTATAAAATAATATAAAACACAACTCCATCCATTGTTTCATGTCTTACAGAGTGCAAAATATTTAAGGCAACACAAATTTATTTACAAAAATGAAAAAAAACCCACACTCGATGAGTGGTATCTAGGTGCTAAGCCCTGTGCTACAGTTTGGCCTGTGAATTATTTAATACATACAAAACCTCATCAAGTAGATTCTATTATCCTCACTTTACATATGGAAAAGTGGGTGTCAGAGGTGTGAAATAACTTGCCCATGTTACTTAAGGAGGCAGGGTTTGAACCTCAGTCTACTGGCTTCACACCTCTAAATATATCATAGCACTTCTAGCGCTAGATACACAAACAGGAAAGAACCTCTGTTTAGATTAATGTAAAGTTTACACACACACACACACACACACACACTTTTTTTTCCTTTATTTGGTGACATTTGAGTTTAGCTTACTAAATAGTTTTAGAGAATGTTTGACCAAAACATTTAACTAACATGTTTCATGTTGCTTTAATTAATCAGGACCTTCTGATTTTGGATTGCTGAAAAAAACAACCTCTCTTGTACTTCCTTTCTTCCTTCATCTTTCCTTCCTTTAAAATGTCACTCCCAAATCATTTGAATATACCTCTTGACTAGAACTGCTTTAAATTGAGTTGAGGGAGGGAACCTTGTCTTTCCTCCTGTAGTTCTTGGAAGGCTTCCGCTCCCTCTGTGGTTAAACATGCCCTTGGTATATTTTCCTTCCAGGGCGGTTGTCTGAATAGTGGCATTCAGGTTGTCAGAACTCCCTCTCTGCCTGGGACTGTGAAGTCAGGGCTTATAATGTACAGTTTGTTATTTAGAATAATAAAATAATAATAAAGTGAGAGCTTATGCTGTACAGCTTATTATTTAGAGTGGACACCCAATGTTCCTTTTGAACAGAAATGGAAGGGAGAATAAATGACCATATCCCATCAAGACAAGAAAGTAACGGTAGCCAGACAAGATTTGTATTTGGGGTAACTGTACCTATGTGGGGCAATTGTATTCACACCTTGGGTTGTTTATAATGTCTATGTTCTGTTTTTGCTAAAAAAGATAAAAGCAACTCTAATTTCCTCACATGGGGCTCAATGGATTTCCAAGTTTGAGTAATTCTTCAGCTAAATGTTTGAATAAGGGCATGTAAAGAAAGATAACAATTTCATTTTAAACCTGCCATTTAAGAAATTGCTTTCTCTTTAGTAATTTTTCCCATATGTTAGCCAAAGAATTGGCACTTGCCTACCCCTAAGCTTTTCTATCTTTCCTAGTCATTCTTTTCTCTATTTTTTTTACACTTGGACATTCTCAGTATTTCCCTGCTGAGAGATAGAGCACCAAGTTTCAGAGCCTCAGTAGAAGGCCCACACTCCACACAAGACTAATTAGCAAATGGAGAATATGATGCTTCATTTTTGTGTCAACTGGATTGGGACCTGAGGTGCCCAGATTTAACATTGCTTCCAAGTATGTCTTTTAAGGCATTTCCAGAAGAGATTATCATTTGAACTGATGTACTGAATAAAGCAGTTTGCCATTCCCAATGTGGGTGGGCCTCATCCAATCCATTGAGGGCCTCAATAGACCAGAAAAGTGGAGGAAGGGTGAATTTACTCTTTCTACCTGACTGCCTGAGCTCACACTTTAGTCTTCTGTCCTTGGATTCAGACTTAGACCATTGTCATTTCTGTTTGTCGGGCCGTGGTCTTGGACTGGAATTTACATCACTTGCTTTCTTGGGTCTCCAGATGAAAGCTTGTGGGACTTCTCAGCCTCCATAGTCACATGAGCCAACTACATGTAATTAACCTAATTATACTAGTATGTATAAAAATATATATGTAATAGCCTATAGGATATATTCTATTGATTATGCTTCTCTGGAGAACCAAGACTGATACAGAGGGCATATGCATTATTATATCCCTCCCAAGAATATTATCTTTTCTCTTTTCCCCAATATTTGAGTTTGAGACCTTACTGCACAGACCCAGAATAGCACACAGCCTGACAGGCCCCTATATTCTTGAAGCCTTTAGCATTCTTTCTCCTATCTGTCCTCTTCCTCCATTTAAAGTTCAGACATGACTTGAAAGTAAGCCAGTTCTGTCGCCAGCTCGCTTGTCCTGCCTTTCTTCCTTCACCTTTCCTTCCTTTAAAATGTCCACACTCTGATAGCACTCTGGGACGCGGGACCTTTCTTTTGTCATCATCAATCATCAGATGCCTTCTCCCAAGTTCAAGAGAAGTTCATTGGCAAATTAATTTGAAGTACATAGTCATTGGCTGACAATAATAACATATTAAATTTGCCTAATCTTCCTAAAGGAGTAAGTGATATGATATTTTGACACCCTCTCACAAGTGAAAAGAAGAAGCAGCTGTTTTGCACCAGAAAGAATCATGTCTTTGTGCAGTAGTTGGCCATCTCTAGACCATCGTGGCTTCAGTCCTGCCACTTAAATTTCTCAGCCCTCAAAGGAATCTCCCTGTCTCTCCTTTAAGACTGAAAAGTACTCATCCACTTTCTTTTCATGTTAATGAAAAGTATTCAGCAATGTGTTTCTACATTGGATTTTTTGTTGTTTTTCTTTTAGAGCTAGGAAAGATTAAGTAAAATTTAAAGATCATATTATCAGATAGCATTTATTAAATCACTATAAATTATATAACCCCAAAGTAACCATAGAGGAATATATTGCTCTTACATTAAGGAAGGAATAAGGAATTCAGATTGAAATATGATATTTTATCACACAGCACATAAGATCCCAGCATTAGCTCTTGGTCCAAGTGGCCCTTGTCCAGTGTGTGTGTTTATACTGGCATCTTTTTTAATTTTTTAAATAAACAATTGACCTCTCACCATAACTTTTTTCCTTAACATCTTCTAAAAGAACTATGAGCCATAATTGCATTGCTTATAATATATATAAAGGATACTTTTTCCTGTAATTTGGTAAGAGTCCTAGATTTACAAAAAATCTTATAATTTCAAGAATATAAACTATGTAGATAATATAAAGAGCTACACTAAACATTAGAAAACATGTAGTATTGTCTCTATTAAAAAGGATTTATTTTTTTAAATGTTAAATTGCCTTAAAAATCATGCCCCCTTGGATTTAAACGTATTCGTCAAACTGCTTCGTTTCCACTTCCTGTTTCATTTTGTTCTGGGTGTGTCATTGAAAAGGATTGTTTAGTGCAGTGATGGCGAACCTATGACACGCATGTCAGAGGTGACACGCGAACTCATTTTTTTGGTTGATTTTTCTTTGTTAAATGGCATTTAAATATATAAAATAAATATCAAAAATATAAGTCTTTGTTTTACTATGGTTGCAAATATCAAAAAATTTCTATATGTGACATGGCACCAGAGTTAAGTTGGGGTTTTTCAAAATGCTGACATGCCAAGCTCAAAAGGTTCGCCATCACTGGTTTAGTGCTTAACAGTGATGGGAATACCAAATTCTCGCCCAGGCTATTTCAGGGATCCTGACAGCGGTTTCCAGTGACACCACAGTGTGTGTATTAAATAATTCAGGGTACAAAAATTGAGAAACAAATTTATATACCAAAGCAACAATTTACTATTCACCTAATAAGGACTAGACCTGGGTTAGACACACTGTTGTCTCCAATCTTCACAACACTCCTGGGAAGTAGGAATTCTTGCTGTGTTTTTACAGACGGGGAAACAGGTAGAGAGTTGACGCAATTGTATGGAGGATGCAGAGTTCCCAGGTTTCAGAACAATGATTTAAAACTTCGTCTGTTGCCTCCCAAACCCACGTTCTTTCCACTAAACATCCTACCTCCTTATGATTAAGAAAGATGTGCCCCTGAAACAGTGTTTGGTTTTCCAAAAATGGAATCTGCTTTAATTTTTATATGATCTAATCTCTGAAATAAATTTTAAAATAATGGTATCTGGGATAATGTTTCAGAATCTCCAGTGACACATTTTAAAGTCTTTTCTTGTTGAAGGTAGTTTTCACATAGTATATAAATGTTTATACAAAAGTTATCATACTATAACTTATTGCTTTTTTGTTTAAAAATTGTTTTTGAAATCTGTCCATGGTGCTATCAGTGGCCTTAGTTTATTCATTTTTTTCTTCAGCTTTTGTAGCTGCAGCTTAATTATTCTTCGAAGTCATTGTGCCAAATTATACTCCTAGCAATGTTGTATGAGTATTCTCGGGTTTCTATAGCCTTGCTATTGCAGACACTACTAGTTTTCTATCCAATACTCATTTGCCATGCTTTTCTTACTAATAGAAGCCTGATTTCTTTCCACTGGCAACATGTACGACTTCTAAAAGTATATTTCCAAGGCTCCCTTGGTAACTAGAGGTGGCTACGTGATATAGTTCTGGCAAAGGAGAGAAAATCAGAATCTATTGGATGTTCCTGAAAATGTTTTCATTTGTCATATAATCCTCCTTGTACTGCTTCCTTGTCTTTGAACTATCCTGGAGTGCAGACATGAGGTTAGAGACAGAACAGTGATCTTGAACCCATGAGGTATCAGTATGAGGGTGAAAGACTTATAATAAGGATGATGTGACAAAGATAAAAGGACCCAGGGACACCAGTGGAGCTGCCGTACTGGCTACAGACTTCCAATGTCTGTACTTCTGGTTGTTGAAAAAAGTAAACCTTTATTAGGTAAGATCATTCTTCAGAAGAGAAAAATGCGTTGCTCTATTTCCATTACATTCTTGGTAGGCTATTGATATATTTTAAAAGATGATTTTTGTATTTTACCCAATGGTTTAAAATGTTTTATGTTCAGAGGTTTCAGAGTATCTAATCACCATATTTTCCCAAGAAAATGAAGCCTTATGAACTCTTTAAACTTGGCACTTTTAATTATATCAACATGCTTTGCATGTTGGTTTAAAAAAAGAACTAAGTTTATATTAACTTAATGAGTCCTTTTGATTATTTCCCTCATTTCATATAGACAATCTGATTTCTGGGCCATTTTGTGGTAAATACAATACTAAAATTTTCTGTGATTTCAGTCATAAAAAAAAAGTGAGGAGAAGCATTTCTGGAGGGAGAGCATGAGGAGCTGGACTGACCCCCTCCCCAGTAAAACACCATAACTGGAGAAATTCATGAGAAAACAACCATTTACAGTCTCTGAAAGTTGTCCTAAGCAAATGGAGAAATATTTATTTAGGAAAATCTATTAAATCTCAGAAGAGTGAGAGTCTGTGTCATGTGAGTT
>NW_005370683.1:3651469-3654369 GCF_000412655.1 Myotis brandtii
GGAAGCTCTACTCTGGGCTTATGCAACCAAGAAAATGGAGCTCTCTTTCCCCCCAGCTCCCAGTCTCTGATACATTTTATCCCCATGAAGGGGAGGCTATCAGCACTTCTCACCCTCCATAGTACTGCGTGGTAGAAACTCTATTCAGGTAAGCACTGGAGTCTGAGACTCTCTTATTCTACCAAATTCCCAACTGTAGAGTCAGGGATTGCCTTTACCCCTGTTTATTCACAGGGTAGAGATTCTACACTGAGAAAGGGAATCCAAGACTAAGGGTTACTGCCTCCACTCAGTACCCTACTCACAGAGTAGCAATATCTCTCTCAGAGAAGCAGACCTTTATATAAGTTCTGTCCAGGCAGGCCATAACCCCATAGTTCACCTCAAGGGGTCTGGGTTTATTTGGAACAGAGTGTGGGATAGCTCAAGCCTAAACATTTTGTGAAAGATAAAAAGCAGGTTTTGGTGGTGAGCAGTTAAGAGAAGGCTGGCAGCTCTGTGACAGTAATAACTAAAATGGTAGCGTAGCTAGATGTTTAGTGAAGAGAACCAGGATAAGAGAAGCTTAGTAGAGGTCTCCTCAGGTATGACCAAGTCAGAAAGACTGGCTTCAAAGGCTATCCTTGCTAAAAAGCTGACTTTAATTGGTTCAGATGGTAGAGTGATTCATGCCTTCAGACATTTTTAAAGGGGGGGGGGGAGCAATCAACTAGCATTTGTTAAAGTATAACAACTGGGCAAAGGTAATATTAGAGGCAGACCAGTAACTATCTTAGCATGAAGATCAGGGAAAGACAGCCCAGCTAAAACCACTGTCATTTCTGAGCAAGACGGAATTCAGAATGACTGTGCACATGCCCAAGGCTTTGCCATCTGAGGAGTGACATTAGAAGTTTTACACTAAAGTAGAAATAGAATTCATTAAAATAGCCCATAAAGGCACTAAGCAGCCAGACATGAAACAATACAATAAACCCCATGTTGACAGGAAATCACTATCCAGAATTTTTATGTCAAGTTTTCAACAAAAAATTGCAAGACTTTTCAAAGAAACAGGGAAGTGTGAACCATATATAGGATACAAACAAACAAGCAAGCAACAGAAACTACATTTGATAGGGCCCAAATATTGGATTTAGCAAAGATGTGAATTTAGCAGCTATTATAAATATGTTCAAGGAACTAAGGAAAACCATCTTTAAGGAATTAAAGAAAGACATTATAACAATATCCTATCAAACAGAGAATGTCAACAGAGATAGAAATTATAAAAAGAGCCCTAGATGGTTTGGCTCAGTGGATAGAGCATCGGCCTATGCACTGAAGGGTCCTGGGTTCGATTCTGGTCAAGGGCACGTGCCTGGGTTGCAGGCTCGATCCCCAGTAGGGGGCATGCAGGAGGCAGCCAATCAATGATTCTCTCTCATCATTGATGTTTCTATCTCTCTCTCCCTCTCTCTTCCTCTCTGAAATCAATAAAAATATATTTTAAAATAAATAAATAAAAAGAATTATATGGAACTTTGGATTTGAAAAGTATAATAACCAATATGAAAAATAAAGGTAACTCAAGGAGCTTTAAATTTGCAGAAGAAAGAAGCAGTGAACTTTAAAATACATCAATAGATATTATGTAATCTAAAGAACAAAGATGGGAAAAAATGAAAAAAAAATCTACAGAGCCTCCAAGAAATACAGTATAGTATAAGTATAATAGAAGCACCAGAACACATTTTAAAGAGAAAGGAGCAGAGTATTTTAAAAAGCAATGACTGGAACCTCCCAAATTTGATTGAAACAATGTATATATCCAAGAAGCATAAAAAACTCTAAGTAGGATGAACTCAAAGAGATCCACATTTAGCCACATCATCTTCAAAAAAGATTGAAAGGCAAAAGCAAAAGGAAAATTATGCAAATAGCAAGAGAAAAATAATTCACCAAGAACTTGGATTTTCCAAATAAGACCAACAGCCAACTTATTCAAAAGGAGACTGGAAGACAGTGGGATGACATATTCAAAGAGCTGAAAGAAAATATGATTAATCAAAATTCTTATGTCAAGCAAAAGTATCTTTTAAAAATGACAGCAACATAAAAACATTCTCATATACACAAAACTAAGATAATTTTTTGCAAGCTAACCTGCCTTAGAAGGCATATTAAATAAATTCTTCATGCTGAAGGCAAGTGATCTCAGACAATAATTCAATCCAATGAAAAACCAATATTGATAAGGTGATTATGTAGGTAATTATAAAAGACAGAAGTTGGCTATTTTTTCCTTTAAGTTGTATAAAACAATATTTATGTAATTATTTTTTGTGCTTATAACATACTAGAGGCCCAGTGCATGAATTCGTGCATGGGTGGGGTCCCTCGGCCTGGCTGGCAATCGGAGCCGATAGGGGCTGTCTTGCTCAGTCCTGATTGGGGCCAATTGGGGTGGCTGGCCAGGTGGAGAGAGATTGGCCAGCCTCAGGAGGTTGGCTGTGGGAGCACACTAACCACCAGGGAGCAGCTCCTGCATTGAGCATCTGCCCACTGGTGGTCAGTGTGGATCATAGCTACTGGCCTGTCATCTGGTCATCCTGTCATCCAGTTGTAATGGTCGCTTATGCTTTTATATATATAGATAGAAATACAATAGTATATCCTATATAATAAAAGCCTAATATGCAAATCAACCGAATGGTGGAATGACCAGTGGAACGACTGGGTGCTGTGACATGCACTTATCACCAGGAGGCAGACGCTCAATGCAGAAGTTTCCCCCAGCCGCAGGCCCCAGGCCAGCCAATGGGGATGCCCCCCACTCCGATCGCCCCGCCAGGCGCCCTGCAGAAGGAGGCGACCAGCGGTGGAGGGTGGGGCCAGTGAGCAGGCGGGGCCAGGCCAGC